>NC_089689.1:22394741-22704920 GCF_031753505.1 Anomalospiza imberbis | reverse complement strand
CTGCAAGCTGATCCAAGTCAAGGTCAGGACTGTCTCTGTGGACTCTACTTAGTGTGAAATTTAATTTACCATTACTGTGAACTGCAGGATTGTATTTGTGATAGCTGCAAAAGATCAGATTGAAAAACCAAAACAAACCAAGCAACATAAAACAACAAACAAAACCCAAGAGGAACAAACAATCGGAAAAAACCCTGAAGACCCCAGCAATGCTGAGAATTCAAGAGTCTTTCTAGAAAGTTCTTAAAGAGAGCCAAGCAATTGCCAGCAGATAGGGATAAACTGGTTGTATTCATGTAGAGACAACAGGTTTAAACAAGTACCACAAATCGACCAAAGATAAAGAAGCCCTTCACATCACAGAGGTGCTTCTTGGGGATCAGAAGTCCCATCTCTGACACTTACAGTCTGTCCTATCAGCCCTACAGAGCCAACAAAACTGTTTAAGTGTGAGCTGGGCTATTCTGTGACTTGGGCAATCAACAGCAGAATTGAGGGACATTCCTTATACTCCTTCTGCTCCACAACATCTGGGCCAGATGGATCTCAAGTCTGATCCAGCCCACATTGTAGATAACATAAGAAGATGCTGCCTGATTATTCAAATCCCAGAAGAAAACCGAAACATAGGAGTCAAATAATAATTCCGTATCTGAGAGTACTGCTTGGGGATGATTGCAGCTGACTGTGCCATGTCAGTTCCATTTATCAGACTAAAGCTCCACCCTATATGGATTTCTTTGGCAATAAATACTTGCACAATCACTTGCTGAATAGACGTAACAGGCAAGAGAATTCATTACAGCTACAACTGTAATTTGGAAATATAGCAGGGCTTATGCAAAAGCTCTGCAAAGAGAAGAGGGATGAAGTTCACCTGTTCACAATACTGATCAGCTCTTTAAGCCTCTCTTCTCCCTTGTGTCGCTCAGCTTCACTTGCATCTGCATCTCTTCCTTTCAAGATGGGCATTTCAAAATGTCTTTTAAATTCCTGTGCAGTTCCTGTATAAAACAGAAGTGAAAAGGTGATAACTACTACCAAAGAACCTTTGATCAGCATCCCACAGCCACCACACTCCAAATGCCAGGCCCAGCAGATAAAACAAACCCTCATCCCATCCATAAGACTGGAGTTTTTTTCTAGCCAATAAAGACTCACACAAGGCAGACAAATCAATTTAACAGATAATCATTTTGTACTCCAACAACAGTGCAAAGCCAAAGGTCACAGAATTTTACTTAAACAGTCACACACATACTGCTTTTGCTCACATTCCAGTTATACTTTTATTCCCAGATTTTGTCCTTGCAAACAACAGCACAGGCATTATCTGTGCCTACTCCAAAATTATCTGTAATCAGTTGCTTACTACTGGCCACAGGCTGAAAGTGGCAAAAATGCCTAGTGAGTGCATGCAGCTTTGCCGCAGTAGTTACACCATTAACCTCATCTCAAAAGAACGAACTGCAAGTACAGGGAGAGTAATCTTGCTCAAAGTACAGGTCAAGGAGGGCAGGTGAAAATCCCATCAGCTCCCTGTAATTACTACCCAAAATTGAAGCACACAGAAAAAGCAGATGTAGAACATCTACAACCCCATTCCATCCTTTCCTTGAGAACTCCTGGGGGCAAAACAGCTGAACAGAAAAAGACACAGCCCAAATTCTGCCTGCAAGACTAAGAATCTGATTAATTGTGTTTAACTAGAGTTGGGCATGAGCTAGAATTAATGAGAAGCCTCTTGGACTGGATGCCCAACAACCTGAGAGAATCATGGGTGATGAAAATAGAAATAATTTACAGTAGCATTCAAGTTCCACATATTCATTTTACCTTAATTGATTCACCTTCCAAAATACCTGTTAGACTGGTTTACTTTGCATTAAAATCTTGTTTAAACAGAGCCCAGGTGATACATAGCCTCTAGGACAGGGCACCCTGACCTAGGCTTTCTGGATACAAACTGAAAGAGACTAAGTCTCATTCTCACAGAATGGTTTGAGGTGGAAAAGACCTTAAGAGATCATCTAGTTACAAGCTCCTGACATGATTTTTCAACAGCATCTCAGTTGCTGCTTTTGCTGGCATTGAAGGAAGCCTGGCCAGCACCTTCCCCTCCCTCCCATCTCCCATACATTCATCTCTTACCCAGGATGCCCGAATTGACAAAGTGCACCAGGCTGAAATACTCCAGCAGGTCATTCTGAATAGGGGTGCCCGAGATAAGGACTCGTCGAGGTGTATTTAAGCTGTTAAGAGCCTGGTAAGTTTGGTTTTCAGAGTTCTTCAGTCTGTGGCCCTGTAAAAAAAACAGAGAAAAGGAGTAAGATTGATAAATCCAGTGGCCCTTTTAGGAAGCAGCTTGGAGAGCCTTATCAGCACTGATAAAAGGCATCTCGCCACTTTTCCCATTCCTGGTAGTGGACTAAGTGTTGCAATAGACTTGTTTCAAGGACAAAGATCTAGTGAAAAACCTGTAGCCATAATGTGAGGAAACAAAACATTACAAGCTTCCCAGACCAAGAATATCTTAGCTCCACCCAGGCAAGTCTACCATGAAAATAACAACCATCACACAATATAACTGTAAGAACTGTTTCCTGTTCTAAGATGAGAATGTTTTCAGCTATCAACACAAGCACTGAACTCTGGACCAGTAAAATTGTTTCACTCAAGGTCAAGACCACAAACCACTCAGACCACCTATACAGAGGATTGCCAGACCTTTGCACACTAATAAAAAGAGGTTCTTCACCTCTTACAGTGGTAATCTGAATACAGGCACCATTTCTCATGCCTGGGAAAAGCAACTTTATTAGCATCTGAGTGCTGAGTAGGACAAAGCACAAGTGACAAGATGCTTTTCATGAGTGCCAGACTGCAGAGGGGAGTATTTTTTGGAAATGTATAGAAGCCACAAGGCCAAGGACGTGGGTTCCCAGATTCCCTAGGTGCTAGCCTCATTCCAGGGGCACTGAGAGGTGTGGGTAGTCATGGACTTGTAGATAAAAGGTTTATGGGAGCTACACTCATGAGGACACTCACTCTTTTTAAGCCTCTCTCGGCACTGCTCTGGCAAATACAAAGCCAAACCACTGGGTGGCACCCCTCTTTAATAAATTCCTTCTACCCTGCAACAGAGGACACCTCAACCCCAGCCAGGCTACATAGTGTGCTACATAGATCTGCTGTTTGTTTCAAGGATCAGCCTGATCGTTTCAAGGAGGCAGAGGCCACTTGTTTTATTTTGTCCTTCAAAGCATCTTTGGCTCTCACTACCTATAACCACAAATAGGGAATGACAAATGAAAAAACAACTCAATTTTGGCCATGTGAAAGCACAGCTTGACATACACCAATGCATGAAAACCAGTAAGCCAGGGCACTACCAAGAGACAGGCATGGACCTCCCTTCTGGTATATATTTCACATGGAGAGGGCCCTAGTAGGGACCCATCAGGGACCTACAAGTGGATGCAGTTATCACCAGCTGGATTTTCTTCATATCTTGGCTCATGAAGACACCTCTCCCATTCAGGTTCACACAGTATGCTTGTTCTTAGAGCCTCTGAAACACTAGAATGGGTGCTGTCCATAGCTATATCCCATTGTCCACTCTCCTTTTAAGAAAGCAGATCCAGTTTCACCCAGATGTTGAGAAAACCCCAGGAATGGATTCCCCTTAAAGGTGCCCCCATACCTCATCACATATGACCAGCCCAACGCTGCCCTTCTGCAGCACCTCGGCGTGCAGTCGGAAGGTCTCATAGGAGATAATCAGGATGGGTGAAGGCACTCGCAGGCCATGCTGGCTCATAAAGCCAACTGCAGATGGGAAGGGGAAAAAAGGAAATGAAAGGAAAAAAAAGTATGAGGAAAACTAACAGAAAACAGGTTAAATGATCAAAACATTTGCCTGAAAAAATTATGAAAACTCTTCCACCCATATATACCCATTCTCCTTTCCCCACAACTATTCCCATTTCCATGTCCCTTCTGCCTCGTTTCCTGGAACATTGGGACTACCCTAACACCTGACTAGATTTGGATTATGGCAGAAGATCAACTGTTACCAACCACTCAAGGGTCAGATCTGAACATATTAGTGGAGACAGCCATCACTCTGCAGAGATATGGTGACTGCTCAGAGATGTTCACATGAGCTGCTGCAGCCTTCTTCCAAAGCAAGATTTTGATCCCAACCAGCCAAACACCCAGACTGCAAACATTTCTGTACCTAGTTTACGGTCGATCTCTTCTTTGGAGCCTCCATCAATGGCCAGTGGCTGGATCCTTCCCCCCAGCCATTTCTCTACTTCATTGTACCAGTTTCTCACCAGGCTGGAGGGAGACACCACCACGGCTTTCTCAATTTCAGGCTTGCACTCCGGGCTTTGCCGGAGAAGCGTCCACATGAGTGTGATGCACTGGAGAGTTTTGCCCAGCCCCATTTCATCTGCCATGATACAGCCATGGCTCCCAGGGATCCGCCGGCTCGTCACACAGTCCCAGAGGAATTTCACCCCCTGCCAAAAAATTGTTCTCTCAGAACAGGATGGGAACATCAGCAGAGTGACAACTTCATTACTACAATGCACAGGACTGATAGCACAACAAACAGCAGATCTATGTAGCACACACATCCCTGGGGACATGCAGTGCTCTAATGAGACAGAGGGAAACCACCCGAGGCACAGCTAAAATGCTACCACATCTGGAGTGAAACAGCACTACTGGTGCCAACATGTACCTCACAACATGCACAAAATCTTGCTACATTTTTCTTGTACAATTCTAACCAGATTCTGAACATGAATTCCCAGAAATTTCTACCTTTGGCTGCATTAGACAGGGCTTGGCCATGAATTAACATGCATCAATAATTTCAAAGAGGTTTATCAACTTAATACCACCAAATCAGGTAATTTTAAAGAATCAGAGTGAGCAGAGTTGTTTCTGCTGCCTGAATAATTCCCAGAACACCATCATCAGCCCTCATCATTTCTGCCTAGAAGCAGTGACTCACCTGGGGGCTCAAGGTCCAAAGCAGATTTAGCTTTAGAGAAGACACAGGGCTGAGGTTTTAACCCATGTCACATGGTGGGAGAAGAGCTCAGCCCTGCATTAGGCCCTGACACATCACTGAGAGAGATAAAGGGGGGATGGGGGGAAAAGAGACAAACTTCAAAATGTTCCTGTACCATGTGATGATAAGAGAGTCAAAGAAAACCAGGGCATTGTTGTGTGAATGCACAAGCTAAACACACCTGCAAAGATTCATCCTCTCTACTCCACTACTTAGGACTTGAAGATGGAACACCTTGACCTGCACTTTCAAGTAACCTTCTTTCTTAGACTTTTAATAAGAGGCTAATGGAATTTATTTAAGCCAGTTGAACAATTATAAACTACATTAATGACTATAAGACTGCATTTTGCTGCAGAACCAGCAATTAGGCAAAAGTCACAACAAAGTTGGAGTAGAGCTGCACAGCTACGTAGGAGCATCAGCTGAATACAGCAGCATAGGAATCTTAGCAGGCTTCTCAGAGGATGCTTAAAACAAATGTTTTACTTGGTATTTGCAACAGACTAGAGTCTGTTAGACTGTTAGTCTGTGAGGTCTATGCAGACTTGTAACAACTCCAGCAGTGGAAATGTGGCTTTCTGAAATGGAACAAATCCTCCAGCCACACCCTCAGGTCCCAATGGAAAACTTACTTCTCTCTGATGGGGTCGTAAAACACGGCTGAGGACAGGATCCACCACAACATGGACAGGTGCCTTGTCCCTGCAGGAGGCAGTCAAGGAAGAAGAGAGTGTGACTGAAGAATTTAGCACACGTTTAGGTTTTGTTAAATCTCACTGCTATACTGAGGACTCTCCTGTGGCACAGGGGAAGCAACTTCAAACAAGAAAGTGAAAAATTGATTAATTCAGCTTTGAGAATGAAATTAGAGACCTGCCCACAGTCTGGAACATCAGTGAAACCATGGATGTGGTCTGTGGTTAAAACAAGGGCTGAATGTGATTCAGAGACACAGTTAAAAAGTCAGTATTGTTTTTCTTGTTTCTATAACAATACCATAACTAAATTTCTAGAGAGAGAAACCCCTTCCTCTGTCCCTGAAGATCCAGTTGACAGCCTATTTAAGTTATAACAATAGCACAAAAGAAACTACTTCAGAATAAAAACCAGTAGGCAGCCTAACATTTGACAGTCATCTCACTTTGCTTGTCCTTAGATGCTGATGTTTCCTGACAAATGACCAAGCCATGAGATTTTCTAAGCAATTTCTCCATGCATGTATGCTCATTCCCTGCAACAGGTTTAAATTTTTGATGCATGAGAGATGGAACAGTCAGTGAAAGAACACAAACAATCCTGCATGGGTACATTCCTTCTTTGACTGTAACCATACCTGAACCAACCCAGGCAGAATACTTGGAATCGAAATCCCCTTGATGTTCAGACCCCAGCTCAAACACATTTGGGAGAAAAGCACATAAACCTACACCCAGAAAGAGGCCAGAGCTGCAGCATTTATGTCAGGTGATGACTCACTTGTCTATTTTCAGCTGGTCATGGGCACTCAGCACCGGGGGCTCGTACAGAACCAGAGCTCCTTCCTCAAATGGGTCATGGAGAGGACCCCTCAGTCCTGCCCGTTTGACTCCCAGCGAGCGCAAGCCCAGGGGCCCTGAAATTGAACAAAGGCACAGCTCAAACAACAACATCTTCTTGGAAGCAAGCAGAGCCTGGCAGCAGAGTCTGATTACACTTAGGAACAGTGAATTAATTGGGTGCTGGAGTGGAGGTGCACACACAGCTGGTGCAGACAGCAAACCTAAGTGGGGCCGTTGTTTGGCAGCGCTCTGGCAGCACACAGTGGGAACCTCTGCAGCAGGAAAAAACAGAATGAAGGAACAACGGCAATGAAGGAGCAATGACACCGCTTACCCAAGGTGGCTGTTCCTAGTTTTTTGAAAGCCAAGGAGGGTTCCAGAATGTATATCTCAACAGCCCAAAAAATACACTCCTACATATAGAATATGCTGGGTGAAATTCTCTTTTGGGGTCACCTAACCCAGACTTAGCTAGAGTTGTATCTTTGATGCAAGGTCAGGAACTGATCTCTAACAGTGATGAAGTTCTACAGCACCACAGCCAGCATCATATTGTCACTACCTGCTCTGGGGTATTATTTTCTCTCTGCTGAGCAATAGTAGATGTTTGGCCTTGGAGCCAGCTTCTGTGAAAAGCAGAAACCAAGCATGAGTCCCTTTTCCTAGTACTGTATTTTGATGTCACAGTTTTGAAATGGAGATGAACACAAGAACATACATAAAAATCCCTTTTCCCATCAAAACTCAGGCAACTGTGCTCCCAGGATTGATTTTGCTTGAAAAAGATTCAGTCTATTTGTCCACTGTTTACTAAAGCTCCTTGCAAAACAGGAGTGTATCACAAGCTGAGGCAGCAATGCACACACGAGAAAGAAAGAGCACAAGAAACAGCCCCTTGTCCCAATTAAGAGAGCAAGGTAACAGCCACAGAAAGCAGCTTTCCCAGTTACAGTTCTGTTTGAGCTTCCTGACAAATCTGCTTCTCCAGAAGTGAGCTTTGCCAAACTCTGTCGGGGCTTGTCACTCCATATTCAGTGGCTGCTTACAGTCATTTTCATAACTAAAGTTTGAGTGAAATTGGTTGATCTGCATTTGAGTTTTTCAGCTGGAGGGTGAAGGGGAAGCAGGGGACATGAACAGGCCCATTTGTTTCTGAGATCTTATGTTTCACTGATTCAAACCAGCTGAGGCTTTGAACTTCAAAACGATCTCGTTTTGAAGATCACCTTGAGGCTCAACACTCCAAGCCAAGTAGAAATAAAACTGGCACATACAATCTTTTTCACCACAGCCTTCTGTCTGTTAGCATCATTATTTAAATGATAAACCTTCGTGGCTTGGAACTCATTTTGCTTTTGTATTTGTGATACAGTGTAAAATCTCCTGGCACTACATCAAATACATAGCAGTAAGACTATAAAATCCAATTCTGAAATGTAGGATTATCCAAACTAAACACTAGTAAGAAATATGAAGACTTTGCTAATATGCCAGTATTTTTCTTTCAAAATTAAGTAAGGATTTCTGGAACATATGCATCAGTGCAAAAAATAACAATAATCCCCACAGATATATTTGACAGGCCTAAGCATCATCTGTTTTACCCAAGTCAGCCAATCTAGACAATCCTTAAACCTCCTCATCTTACCTTTATAATTTGGAATGGGGACTTTGAAGGGTTTGGACAAAATACTGCGGATAAAAGCCTCCTAGGAATTCAGAAAGAAAACACATTTCAAAAGTCTGAACTCAGAGATTGCTCAAGAAAGCAAGTCCAGGACATTTTTTGAGAACTCAGTTTTGCCAAGTACTCAGAGTCCCTCTATTTAATCTACTCAAGCTTCAACTCCAACTACTTTCAAGACTATCCAAAAGGAAGAAAGTAACAATTCAGCACAATTTCCTCCACCACTTCTGCTTTTCAAAACTATTTTCCTTTGGGTTTTCTAATACATGAAATTGATTTTTCATAGCTCCCATCTTCCTAAATCCACTGGCTTTATTCACTTCTTTAAAACTTACTGCTGCCCCCTGCCTTGGTAATTTAGTCAGGCAACTAATTTCCTGTGAATGAGCTGGGCTACCACTGCAGGAACATCCATGCTGGATCAGCAAGCACCCAGCTAGTCCAGCATCTGGTCTCCAGCAGTGGAAGCCCAGGGAGAACTGGGCAGGCAGTCAGCATTTGACCTACCTGGGTGGAAAGCAACTCACACCTCTGGGTACTGTCCTTCACCTGGGCCTCACAGAACTCCCTCATTCAGGATTTCCACTCCAGCAAGTTCCCCCACCACAGCTCCTTCAACATTAAAGGGCTGGAGCTGGCCAAATGCCTCTCCCAAAAGACTTTGTGTCCGCCTGACGCCTCAGTTTAAAAGGGGCCATGGAGGCACTGGGAATTCCTTGCTGAGTGAGCTGTGTGTGTAGCAGCAGCAACTCCACTCACGTGCTGACTGCTGTCCAGGCAGTGGGGTCTGTTGGTCAGCTGAGCCAAGGGTTTGCGGAAAGGTGAGCGGTAGCATTCTCCACTCTCTGTTTCAGCAGCTGCCTTCTGCCTCTTCCGGCCCTGGCAAACAGAACCAAACAACTCAGGGGCAGCTGGGGAGAGCAGAGATGCTCTGCAGCCACACTCAGTAAACAGCAAAGCACACAGACCATCACCCAGGCAGCCGAGCAGCTCTGAGCACACACAGCCATCACTCACCCCCCGATGCCACAGGACTCACACAGCAGGGGCACTGAACCTGAAAGTTTGATTTACATGAAGCTTAAAACATTCTCCTAGTTAAGAAAATAACTACCACTTTCTAACCCGTAAAAGGCTTGTGCATGCTAAGATTTGTCCTGTCCCGCCGCTCAAATACAAAAGCAGAATTAAGAAAAGAAAGGGTCAGTAGCATGGAACAAACTACATCAAAGTCCCCAGAGGCTCCACGGCACCTGGTGTTATGCAAGTCGAAGGCCTTACACTGAACCCTACATTTCAAACACTTAGAAGGGTATGAAAATAGTAAAGTTATTGATCTGTTTCCTGATTTAACACAGTCCTCTCCAGCGTGAGGCACGGTTTCAAACACCTGCTGGCACAGAAAAAATGGATCTGACACAGAAAACATCACGTCAGACTCTTTAACCTGTATGACATAGAACCTAATTACCGTAAATTAGGATTAGGGCTGGGATTTGTGTCATTATGAATGCCTAAACGAGGTCTTTACCGCCTCTCACAGATAATCGGTGAAACTGATCCTCCCCGTCCTGTTACAAAAATATGTAACATTCTGTCATAAACAGCCTACTCCTAGTTACCCTTCCTTTCACACAGCACTCGAAGCTCTGACAGGGATACGTTTTTCCATAACCACGAAGCACCATCTGTACACAATGAAGTTCTTCCACCAAGCGCATGCCGAGAAACAAAGTTTTACGGCAGCACAAACCGGGGCGCGATGCCCAGAGGATGGGGAGGCTCAGGCACCGGGGGCTGACTTGGACGCATCCAAGTCTGCCCACGGCTGCGGGGTCACACGGGGCCGAGAACACACGGGGCCACGTCCCGGGACCCCTCGCTCACCGTCGGGGGCTGCCAGTCCTCCTCCTCCTCTTCCTCATCTCCATCGCCCGCCTTCCTCTTGGCCAGCTGGCTGGGGGCCAGGCTCCTCCTCTGGAATAGAGGCACAACACACACAGTGAGGGGCAGGGAGGTTCCTGGCACAGGCACTGGCATAGATCCCCGGTCCGGTTCCCCCCCCCCCCCCCCCGCACACCCACCATCGCCTCACGGGAGCGCGCGGACGCGGTAACGGCCCGCGCGCGCCGCTGGCGGGAAAACCGCCGGGCCGGCTCCGCCCCGCGCCCGCAGGCGTGGCCAAGCGAGCGCCGAGCAGCAGAGCCGCATCGACCCGCTCCGGGCTCCGCGGAGGGGGCGTATGGCAAAGAAATGCAATCCACTGCTTTTATATATATATATATATATAGTAATAAGAGGACTTGGGATTCATCATGAATTTCCGTGTCAAGTCGGGGTGTTCAGAGGGGGACTGGGAGAGAAAAAGGAAAAAATATAAAAGTGATTTTTTTTTTTTTCCCCGTCCTGCCGGGTCTGGTCCCTTCAGGCAGGAGTGGTGCTGGCCTATAGAGGCTGCGCCACAGGAGAGCCGGGGCGTGAGACTGGAGCAGGGAGGTCGGTACAAGGGAACAAGCGATGGAGCCATTTCTTGTGGCTCTCCAGCAGCTCGGGCGCTGGCAGTGAGGAGAAGGGAGCCACCTCCACACAAAGGTGTGAAGATGAGAGCGGGGCCATGGCCGCAGCGAGTCCTGGCAGCTGGAATTACAGCCCTGGCTGTTGTCATGGGCAGGCAGGAAAGAGCACCCAGGAAAGAGCAGTGCAGAGGGGGGAAGCTGTCCCTTAGCAATTTTGCCTCAATTTGGCACAATCTTAGGTTATTTTCCAAGCTTCCCTGCTCTGACAGGTTTGACATTACCTGTACTGTATATGGCATTTTGGCTGACCCAAAATCTCTGATTATGGGCCAGCATCATTTTCTGTACCCATGGAACAAAGAGAAAATCCCTCTAGAGCACCCTAAAGGGGATTTGTGAGGGTTCAGGGCAAAAAAGCAAACTCGGGGCAGCAGCAATTTCGGCGTAGATTTGTTTTCCTTCCAAGAGAAGGGCAGCTAGTCCTCAGGAAGGAGCGGGGCTGTTGCTGTTGCAGGGATCTCAGCTGACATGATAAATGAGGGCTGGTGCTCAGCAAGCAGCCTAAAGGACAGACATTGTACAGGGTGCAAGCCTGCAGCATTTTGGAGACACTCAGCTAAATTATCCTTCTGGCTACACAGGGAAAACCCCAAACACCTGGGTGAGATGAGCAAAGTCCTCTGACACATGCAGTTAACCCTTCCGTTGCCGGATAGGAAAAGCATCCTCCTCAGGCTGAGATTCCCACACAGCTTGTGGGGAAGAGGTGCTGCTCGCAGGCCTTGGAGCACATCCCCCAGAGCCTGTGGGTTCCTGGACGCTTCAGCAGCTGACAGCATTAATAGATCTTGGGAAACCTGACAAATCTCCAGACACTGTCCATGGATCACAGGGAGTGAAACGTGGCCTTTAGTGCAGTCCAGCAGAGCAAATATATTCAACGCCCTGCAGCTCTTGACAGGACTTTGTTTTTTCTTCCTCCTCCAAGGAGGAAAAGAAGAAGGAGGAAGATGGATTTCCCCTTTGTTGGTTGTTTCACTGGTAAACCTGGGAAATAAATGCAAGAACTTACTGGTGTCACAGCTGCCCAGCTGACCTTAAACATCAAGAAAGCACCTTTGGTAGTGTCCCCACCTCAATTACATCCTATTTCACTATTCAATTTATTAAACATCTACACTAATACAGTTACGTACCTTTAAGACATAAAATGAATATAAGACAAAGCCAAATTCTTGCATCTGTAGGACTTAAGATGTAAGTGGGCATAGATCACCCCCTGAATATCTAGTGCCTTAACTTTACTTTTTCCTCTGTCTTTTTCAACTCCATCCATTTGCCAAATGGACTTTTTGGGTTTTTATTCCCAAAGCTCTTTCAGAGTTCCATGATGAATGTCAGATATTGCAATTACTGGCTCACTGCGCAGAGAGTGGTTTTATAGGAAGGTAATTGGCTATTTTTCCTGGCATGAATAATATTCACAATAATAGCCTCCCTCTCCATGGCTCTGAGAGCAGTTCTACTGTGTGCTTTTTTTCCCTGCAGTGGGAACCAACACACTTTATGGCCCAGGCCAGACTGGGTCAATAATAAAGGGAAGGGGAGGCAAAATTCCTGCTCCATGTAGAGCAGCAGGAAAGATCTTAGTCATCTTACACCCAACATAGAACTGCTGTGCGTTCCATCCTGCAATGGCTTTTCTCTTCTAACCATTCATGACAAGTCCCAGAGGGAAATATGGGGTGATGCCAATGTCTGAGTGCAGCCAGTCCTCTCATAAGGCAACCACACTGCAGATCTGGGGCAAGGTGGATATATAAGAGGGACTTTCTTCACAAATAAACTGGTCAAGTGTTCCAGCAGAAAGAAATATTGTGTTCTTTGTCCAGAAGGGAAGATCGAAGGGCTTGCACAAAGCCAGGGACCAGGTCAGCCCTTTCCAGGGCTGTGGGTCCCAGGACAGCCACTTCTCAGTGTTCTCTTTTCCACTCTCCTCTCCAAACCAGCACCTTCAGGCAGAGGCTAAGTCCTCCCCTCTTCACGCTCTCTAATTACACAATTTACTCCTTTTCTAATGTAATCAGCTCCTATTTATACAGCCCTGAGAGATCACAGGATAATCACCATGGGGAATAATCCTGTCATTTCCCTTGCTGTCTCTGCAGGATACTGAGTCCCTCCAGTACAAGCAAGGAGAGGGGAGGATGCCAAATATCTTCCTCAGAGACTCTAGAATTAGGCAAAAAAGCAGTCCAAAAATATTTATTGTTTATATTGTTCGTCCACATCAAACAGAGCCTGTCTTCCAGTCACCACCGTGCTATGAGCTTGTGGCACTCCCTGGGTACCAAGCAACACCCCATTTCCCTGGGAGCAGTGTTGCACTCAAACCCTGTGGATGCTGTGGTGCTCCACTGACCTCCCTGACTTGTGGGATTGCCCTTCTTTTACACCCTCCCCCTTTTTTTCCTTTCTTTTTGAGGCTCCTTCTTTTTCCTTCGAATGCAGGCCTTCCCCAGTTCCTCACAGAAACTTTTAAGAAATGTTTTGGAAGAACTGGGACCTCTTACCCAGCTCTTCACAAGTAAGGATTTGTGACCTTTGTAGCAGGCATAAAACAGCACAAGGGAGAGATAATACCAGAAAATATTCCCTAATGGAAGGACACCTCAGACCTTGTCTAACATCTCCAGCCATTCTGCAATGGAAAGGAGAGGCGAAAATCTGTAATTAGGACCAGAAGGGCAGAGCTACAGCTCTAACAAAATTCAGCAGTGCCACCTGGAGCTTCTCAGGTGAAGCTCTGAAGGCACCAGGACTGCAGGATGTACCAGCATGGCTTGACCATATTCACTTGAGAAAGTAATTAAATATCCTTCCAGCTAATTCCTTCGCAAACCACGAGAGGGAAACTGACTATGATCATACCGAGATCCTGCCAGCTGGAGTTTTGATCCCGTCTCATCACCACCAGAGACAGCTCATCTACCCTTCCAACAGAGCCACTTACTGAGAGGGAAAACCTAAAGTGCTTTGGAAATATTACCTTCAGGGAGAAAAATCCTTTTCCTTTCTGGAGGCCAGGTGCCATTCTACACGCAGGCAGGTCACAGGCTGGAAGGAGACAGGAGATCCCAGCACTGCTGGGCTGGACACGATGGCCCCTTACCATCCGAAAGAGCACAGTCACGAGCCCAGAGCGGTGTGAGTCAGTGGCTGATCCACTCCCACCCCTGTCTGGATGCTGAGCTAGCACAGCCTCCAGCTCTTACAGCTGTGCCTGGCAGGAAAGGGCTGACCTTCATCCCACCTCTCACCCCCTCCATCACCCACTGCAGCCTAAGCGCAGCCAGGGCACAGCTCTGTGTCCCCCGGCAGGGTGGCACAGCTGGGTGACCCTGTCCCAGTCACTCTGGGGGCCCTTCACCTTCAAACAGGGCATACCAGATTTCACTGTTTCTTTCGGCTCATCAACTGCTGTCCCTTCAGCTCCTGTGGTACCTAATCCTTGTTACTGTTAGAAGAGAAAAAAAAAATATATATCTTTGCTAATTGTGTTTATTTAGAAAAAAAGGCAGGCAGGAAGGAAGATATGCAAAATCCTATTTCCTTAAAGCAGCAAAGGCAAAAGGAGCAGGGAAAAATCTCTCTAGTGAGCTCTGAGCCCCAGAAATGCTGCAAGCTCACTTTCTTCCTCATGGGTTTGCTGCATCCCTCTCCAAATACCTCCTTGTCCCTGTGCAGGAAATCGAGGACAGAGACCTGCACACCATGTTGAGCCACAGGCCATGGCTTGAGAGTCATGAGATGGAGAAGGGATCAGTGGCACGGAGACAGGAGGAGAATGTGGGATCAGTGGGATAGAAGGAAGAGGGATGGCCTCCAAGTAATGCAACAGCTTCCTCCAGAGGCAAAGCCCTGGGCTTCCTACTCCACTGTTCCTGCATCCACCATTAATCACAGTCTCTGGCTCTAATTTCACATTAATCAGCGGATTCCTCTTCAGGCTCTGGCACTGGCTGAAAAGTGCCCATAAACAGAGGCTCACCCACCAAGTGATATCCCCTCACTCTGAGAAAAACCATCAGCAGCTTGAGTGCTTCAGGCATTTTCCCACTAGCCAGGACTGCTTTCAGGAGCCAGCCCTTCATTCAAGAGGAAGGCAATCCCCACAGGGTATTTTCTGCTGCACCACCTTTGTGTCTAATTTTTTTTTTTTTCTTTTGGCCAGAATGTTTTTAAACATGCATAAATCTGACTCAGCAACCCAAAATACATCATTTGATGCAAAGCAAAATGTTCTATTTTGTTTACAAGCTAATTAGCCAGTCTTATCTCGCTCACCTTTATAAGCACATGCAAGCCAACAACACAACCTGTGAATATGAAAAAGCCTGGATTTGGGAAACATCAGAATCAAGCTATATTGGCACTTCCAAAAACACATCCCTCCTTTCTTATGGGGAGGATGGGAGGCTGAAAGTACTTCCCAAATTCAGCTTGATTTTGCAAATTGGTTTAGCCCTGCTGAAGGTCCATTTTTGCAAGAAATTTACAATCAGTTACAATGTTCCTTGGCAAGCTCAGACACTTAGAGAGAATTTAGAGAGCTGCAGAGCAAATCCAAGGGCAGATCTCAGCCTTATGGACCATGGACAGCCCCTGATCCTGCTGGGTCCTCACCAGGTAATAAGGGATATGTCACCTCTAACCATGTGGGTTAGAGGTGCTGCTGTCCCTAACCCCTTTGTCTTTGGTTAGAGAGCCCTCCCTCTGGCAGGAGGCAAAATATTATTCTCTCTGCCACTCATTAAATCTCAATATAAAATAAAAAAAATCTGTCTTCTATAAGTAATGGCTCAGGACAGAGGAAACATCATTTCACTGAGGCAATTAGAGCAGTCTAATTAAACCCAAGTCTTCCGATCAGGTTCTGCTGATTAAGTGGGTTACAGGCACTCTGGATTGTATTAACTAAATGAATCAGTTAATTATATGACAATCAATAAGAAGCAAAAAGTAGGACAAGCAATTTGCCTTTAAATGACCATCTAAATTCATCAACATGATACATGTTTGTAAGTGTTAAGGGAAGGAGCAGACATGACAGATCTCTTAGGCACTAAGACAATCATTTCTGATAGCTGCAATTCCTGAAAAGCAAAGAACTGACAGCATCTCCCTGAAAAAAACAATTGCTTTTTTATAACAGCTTGCAAAACAAACAGTGCACCAGTGAACAAAGCTACTGGGAAAAAAACCCCAAACAAACAAAAAAAACCACCATCAAACATAGGGCTTTAATAAACTGAAAGTCTTAGTTCAGAGTTCTGAGCTCAAATAGTCAGCACTGCTTTGAACCAGAGACATTGTGGTCTTGAATGATTATCTGACTTAGAGCTCCCATCCAAATTGAAAACCTTGGTGAAGTGGGAACTGGAAAATGACATTGTTAAAGAGGCAATTTTTGCCCTGTAAAGCTCACAGCCTGAATGGAAAGACTTTAAAAAATACAGAGGAAGAACTATTTCGTGAAAAATACAGAACTATCTGTTGTTCTCATTTTGCTGGGTTCAAAAGAGGCAGATTGTGAGGGGTTTTTCAGCATTTGTAATGAGGGCTTTTAATCATTTGGGGTTTTTAAAAAAATAACATCAAGATGGCTGTTGAGAAGTTCTCTCTGAAAGGAGGGTTTTCAGTCAAGCTAAAAAGCAATAGCATTTTCAGGAAAAAAAAATCAGTGAAAATGTCAAAAAAAATGAAATGTCTGACAAGCACAACAATCTTTCCAGCCTTGAAAAAAGGGATTGGGTATTTTATTTTTGACTTTCCGCTTTATGATTTCAGTTGGATGGGTAATGCAGAATCAGGAAGGTGACTTTCCCTCCACTGGAGATGGAGACCTCAGGACCAGAAGGATGAGTTTTACCTTAAACCATGCCTGCAATCACAGACTCATTTAGGTAAGGAGGGACCTCTGGCAGTCTCTGGTCCAACTTCATGTTCCAGTTTCTAAGGACCAGCTTCAAAGATTAAATCAGTTTGCTCTGCGCATTTTCTGGTCGGGCTTTGAAGATCTCTGAGGATGGGCACCCCAACCCCTTGTCCCACTCACACTCACCCAAGTTTTCAGCCTTCTGGTTCAGTGCCCTGATGAAAAATGTCCTAATGCCTCTCAGTGCCCTGGGATTGTCATGGAAGGAGATCTGGGATGTGCAGTAGCATCTACAGTCATGGGGGAAGTAGCCTCTGAAAGGAAGAAATGTGGGCCAGAACTTTTTGAAACCTTCGGGCTCTGTGCACAGCAGGGACATGAATAATTGAGTGTGGGTGCCTCATCCAAGGCAGCCATGCTGGACACACTGAGCCCCACCACAACACAGACTTCTGACACCTTGTTTTCTCCTCCTGTATGAGAATGTTTATGTCTCTGCAGAAATAATAAAAAATTAAAAAAAAAAAAAAAAAAAAAAATCCACACCAACAAAAACTAAAAAAGAAGAACCTCAGTGCCACAGCCTGGACTGCCAGGCAAGGAATTGACTTGCCAGTTATGGGCAATCACTTGCCATCTTGCACAGGAAGTGGATCAAGCTACTGGGGGACTTTCAGCTCAAAGAAAACACTATAAAAAAGCTGAAACTGCCAGGAAGCAGAGGAAAGCGGATTGCAGTGAGATGGCTCTGCTGTCCCAGTGGCAGGTTTTACTGACAGTAAGAGCTCCGGGCTCCTGGAATTGCTTTCCCAAATTCTCTCCAGCTGGCTGCCGAGTTTGAGCCTACAGAGAGTGAAGGCAAATACCTTTCATCTTTTTTAAGCTTTATTTTTGAAGGAAGCAGAATTATTCTGCTGTTCTATTTTTTTTTTCTTTTCTTTTTCCTAATAACTTTTAAATCCTTTGGCTGCTTGCACCAAATTTTTCGCAGGGGAACCAGACATGCCATTCTGACAGGTCTGGAGTAAACAGGCAGCTGGGGAGAGGAGAGAGAAACTCTGCTAGTGCAAAATGCCTCTTGACAGCCACACCAGAGCATGAAACATCTCATTTACAGGACACCACAGACTCCAAGCAGAACTCAGTCTTCAGGAACAGCTCCATGGGAAATGGGCTGTGCTCAGATCAGCCCACGTGTCTCCCAAGTAACTTGTCCTGCTTTACAGCAGGGTTTTGCAGTTTGCTCTGAGCAATGTCTGTGTGTAAGCAGCAATAATTTCCAGCATGGGTGGAGGTTGTGCTCAGGGCTTCTTTAGTCCTCAGCTGCTGGGACCACCATATGTGCAGCTGTTAAAGAGCTCTGCTGCATCCTGGACTGTATCATCAGGCATAAACCATCAGATGCCACACAGCATCCTTTCCCTCAATACTGCAATTCCATGGCCAGTTTTGGGTACCCAGTCTCAGTGTGTTAGGAGGTGAGAAGTGACCAGCATTGTCAAAACCCTTGAAAATAGGAAGTGCAGAGGGAAACTGAAAAGGATGTGATTGTTCTAAACTCAGGAAAGGGGATAATGAGATCAATCTGCAATTTTTTAAGAAGTTCTTGCAAAGTAGGGCATCTTCTCTGTGATGGAAAGTAAGAAAAGAAAGTGGTAGGCTCCAGTAGCAACTCAAGAGGATATGTATGGGTCAGAAATTAGGGAAAATCTTGTCTGGACAGGGATGGCCTTCCACTGCTGCAGTTTTTAAGAGCAGGCAGTACACCCTTCAGCTGGCTTTATGCTTTGGACCCCTAGACCTCCCTCTTGATTTAATTTCTAGTTTTCCATAAGAAACCATCATCTCTGAGGAGATCACCAGTAGCTTAATGCTCTGCTTGAAATAGATGGGCAGGACACAAGTCTTAGAAGAGAGAATGTCATTTTTTCAGCTTGCCTGGTGTGCTCAGTGCTGCACAAAGCCCAAGGACATCTCCTGCCCCATTGCTCAGACAATAAGGATGCTGCAAATTCCAGATTATCATTCATGCCTACATGTCTTATATGTGCTCAGGAAAACCTTAGGACTTCCCTCCATGCCACAACTAAACTACAGGGAATTGGCATTTTAAAAGCTCCACTGAATCCATATTTGGTAAGAACAATGTGATTTTTGCCAATTTAAACTCTGTCAAACCACTGTCCCACTATGTAGTGGTCTGGATCTTGACATTGGCATTTCTATCCAAGACATTTAACTGTCTGCAGTAAATCAGGCCTTGCAGCTTGAATTGCAAAATGTCACTCACATAGGAGGCACCCATCACACAGCCCCCAAATCCCTCTGCTTGCAGGAGCAAAGAAGCCACTGCACACATCCAGGATAGATATGCAGTGCATGTGGATGCTCATGCTGGACACTGCTGATGCCCCTCTGAAGATTAGGAAGAAGGCTTTTCCCCTTCAAAGGCCACTCACTAACTTGTTCTTCTTGGAGGGTCTCTTTGAAGGCACAAGGGCTCTGATTGTGCCACACACAGTCTAATCAGCAAACCTGGCACGTCTCTGTGCAGGAAAGGAAATAAAAACCACCTTGATCACTACTTGCCTTTTACCTTAACCAAGCCTGCCTTGATCTCACAAAACCCAGGGTGCTTGGAGTACAGAGGCACAAGTTCAAAGAGACAGCAAGAAGTTAATCTGAAAGCAAAAGGTGCTCTTCAGGCAGGTGGGAAGAAGTAATTAGAAAGCACAGCTATTCCAAAGCTTCAATAAATGACATCAAGGCAGCCATTATACACTCACTAAAGCACGAGGGTCCTTCACTCTTGTCAATCAAGGAAAAAGAAATGCACACGACTGTAGACATTTGGGCCAGACTGCAAAGGCTCTAGGGCTCCTCATCACCCTGCTCTGCTCAAGGCAGAGACTGCAGGAAAAAAGCAGTGTCAGGAGGCCCACACCTTCAAAACACGTTTTTTTTGTTTAGTTGTGCTTCTCCTATCCACTCTCATCAATATTTACTCCGCTCCACGAGTTCTGTGGCACTCCATGAGGTTCAGCTTTCCATGGGCAATGTCCCATTTGGTGTTACCCATCAAAATGTACTGGTTTTTTACTTCAGCATTTTACTTATTGTTTCATTTACCTTCAAAAACTGTAGCCTGTTCCACTCTGAAGCCTGGTGGCAAATCAAAGGGCACTTACACTTCTGAGACTCCCAGCCCCAGGCAAATGTAGCCCTGGATTCAGGATTCTCTTGCTTCAAAACTGTAATTGCAGAGGGAGATTCCTTCCTTCCTAGTGCTTCCATCTCTAGCTCCTTGTCTGTGAAGCACAGCTGATCACTGCACAGCTTTTGTCTGTGTGGGCTGTGAGCTCCTGGGGGCTGTCCAAGGACACCACCGGCGAGCAGTCCCTCTGTCAGACAACAGACAATGACCTGCATGAGCTGAACACAGGCAGGTTGGCAGAGAGAGATTGCATCTTTTATCAGAAAAATTGATTCACAAAAGCCAAGAAGAGCAGTTTTCTCTCTGTGAGCAACATCAATACACACATATGGATCCACAGTTAGTGTTTTTCCAAAGCATTTCACCACCCTGTCCCAACATCACTTTCTATCCCTGACTGACATTCAGACAACTGCTTCCCAACTCAAGCTTTTCACACCCCACAGCTAGGCCTGAATCACACATGGCAGTGATGCAGACCCAAACCCTCTGTTCTACACCAGATGTGTGCCAGCTGCAGCAGAGCAGCACGAGCTGCAGTCCTCTGCTCAGCTGACCCTGGCTGAAGGAGCAGGCGGAGGTTGTGGTATCCGGGAAGGGAAGTGGTGCCACTGGGCAGCACAGCACATCCCTTCTGCAGGCCAGCAGCTCCTCCCTCCTTCTCCCCCAAGCCCTGGAGGCACCAGCCACATTATACAGCGTGATGCTGCTTCTGATCCTTGAGGGCTCAGGGAATTGCCTGGACACTGAGTCCTGCTGGATTTGGGAAGGTGCCCATGTGAGTCTGTGATTTCACCCTCTGCTGTCAGCTCTGCTCACAGGCAGATCCCTCTGAGCCACCCAAGCCACTGTGGAGCTGGGGCTGCCGGCAGCAGTAGGAGCCCTTTCCCGTGCTGTAAGCACTGATCCCTCCTAAAACCTGAAGTGATCACATTAATCAGTTTGCTTCAAAGTAGGCCATGTGAAATGTGTTTGAGCCTGGCTGATAAAATGGGGAGAGGAAGAAGTGCAAGGAGATTAGAAGGAAATCATGCTTAATTTGGGAACATCTCTGAAGATTTATTCCAAAGCATGAAAGCCATGGAGAATGCTCCCGCCCAGAGATTAAAGATGCTGTGACTCACATCTCTGAGACCTGACAATAGCTTATTCAGGAGAGCTGCCTGTAACCACGAGACAGAGGATACTGTTTTCCCAAGGCATTTCAATTTTCAAGAGGGAAAAAAAGAGATTAGACTTCATTAATTTTACCAAATAACATGAGACATCGTTGGCCCCATCTCTCCCAAACGGGCTGTAGATCTCCAAGCTTTTGTCAGCCTGAGGAAAACCAGAGCCACCAGTTGGAGACAACTTCCACCTTCTGGTATTTCCTATTGCATTTGGCCTTCAAACAAAAGCAGTGAGAAGAAACCAATGCAAAGCCTTTGCTGCTCATGGGGATAACCATTGCTTGCCTACGTCTCCTTCTTCCACAGAAATTAAATCCAGGGGCCAAAGGTGTTCAGCTGTTTTATCATGTTCTACCTGCTTCACATCCAACTGTGTGAGGATGACAAAACTCCTGAGCAGGTGTCCCCATTCTGTGGAGAGGCCCACTAAACACTGGCTGAGTGGATGGTGCCAGGACCTCAGCATCTCTTTCCCCACAAGCTCATGATGGTCCCACTGTCCATGCCAACTCCAGGTGAGCCTTCAAAGGAAAGAAGGTGGCACCTGCAAGAGGGTGTGTGTAGGAATTAGTCTTGTGGTTTCTGCTTTGCTTCTCTCATTAGGTGCAGCAGGGAAGGGGATGGGGAGTTTGGGAGAGGGGAGATGGCAGGCATAGGGACGAGTCGCAGAGCAGCCATGGCACTGCATTGCTGGTGCACAAGAGGTTTCCCTCACTGTGCAGCAGATCATCCTTGGTACAGCATTACAGACGGTCCTTGCTGAGTAGCTGCCACTGCTGCTCCTTGTTCTGTTCTCCAAAATAGGAGGAGCAGAGACAAGCCCAGCCCCATAAGAGGCTTTGGAGACTTTGTTTTAATATTTCTGCTGATGGGAAAGGACAGCCAGAGTCTGCTGAACCTAAAAGGCTGTGTACCAGCTTTAGGCATGCAGGTAATTGTACTCATCTCCCATACATCATTCTGGGAACAGCAGCCTCTCTTGCCAGATCTAATGCCCTTTATGCCACTTCTTTTGTGGAACCAGCTTGAAATTGATTTTGAAACAGAAGCAAGAGGCTGTATCAGTTTTCCCCTTGGAGGTGTGACAGCCTGCCTGCTTTCTGCCAGGTTAGGTTATTTCTGTTCTCTACTCTGTGTGTGTGTGTTCCCCTGGCTCTGTTCAGGATCCCATCTTCCCCAAGTCAGGCTGGTGGGGAGAGGAGATGACTGATGACATGACGTAGCAGAATGACAGCCACCCCCACACTTCACACTGTGTCCATCTCCTGCATTTTGTTTGACAGGAGAGGAGTTCAAGGCAGAGATCTGAGGGACATCCATTTTCTACAGCTTATTCAGACCTTTCCAAATCATGAAATCCATCTGCCAAGCTGTGGAAGAAAACTGAGCTTAAGGGCTAATGCACAAGGTTGCCTCACCTGTGGCAAGAGGATGTCATCAAAAGGCAAACCCAGATTTCTAAGCAGTGCAAGGTCATAGGATTGCTTCTTTATGTCTTTTTTTTTTTTTTTTTTGAGATTCCTGCTTGAGAATTTGTCTCTCTAACTCAAACCTGTAGCACCAAGAACACGCAAAGAGGTGACAACCATGCCCACAGGTGTCCCTCTTCTTCTGTAGCTGTGCAGCAACCTTACTATCCTCTGACTGGGGATGGAGTTGCAGAAGAAAACCCAATATCAGAAAGAGTGTGGAATGGCTTTTTTTCCCCCACACAGCTTTGAGTTAAAATATTAAAAAAGCAATCAAGATTTCCCCCATTCTTTAGCAAAATTCTTCTAGCACCATCTGTTCTTGAAGATTCCTGTTAACAGCACAGTGTCACTGAGCAAACGCAGCTGCTAGATGTGGGCCGGTGGCACTCACAGACACTGCTAGCCGGTGAAGACCTGGTGTGAAGATCCTCTCAACCCCAGCCAGAACCTAGGCAGGACTGGGAGAGCCTTCACAATGTTAGTGCATCCTCCCAAAAAGAGTCTGAACACATATTTGTTCAAACTCCCCTTTAAAACCTCCTCAGAATGGCAGAGTTACAGAATGGTTGAGGTTGACAGGGCCTGAAGGTCAGCTGATCTGCATGGCTCAAGCAGGGCCACCTAGAGCTGTTTGCCCAGGACCATGTCCACTCAACTTTGGATATCTCCATGGATGGAGAATCCTTGAATATCTCCAAGGATGGAAACTCTACTCTGGGCAACCTGTACCAGTGCTGAACCACCAGAGTGTACTGGTGGTGCCTGGGGCAGTTCCTCAGGTGCAGGACTTTTAATTCTTGCTGAATTTCACAAGGTTCCTGTCAGCCCATTTCTCCAGCATGTCAAGGTCCCTCTGGATGGCAGCAAGACCCTTGGGTGTATTAGCCACTCCTCCTGTCTTGTATGATCAGCAAACTTACTGGGGATAAGCGGACTGGCACTCTTACCCCATCATCCACACCGTTAATAAAGATGTTGAGCAGGGTTGGGTCCAGTACTGACCCCTCGGCCACACTGTTACCTGCTGGACTCCAGCTAGACCTTGTGCTGATGATGAGCACCCCCTGAAATGGCCCTTCAGACAGTTTTCGATGTATTTCACTCTCTGTTCAACACAGAGGTCTTGCTTTTCTCTGCAAATCTGTTGTTATGCTTCACTATTCTCCCTCCTGGGACTTTTTTCCTTCCTCGATGCCTTTTGAAGCTGACTTTCAAACAGTGCCTCCTAGCACCTGGCTAAGCCTTGGGGCAGGTAGGAGAGATGCAGGTGGCAACTAAGCCTCCAGGGGCAGGTAGGAGAGATGCAGGTGGAAGAGCTCTTCACAATGTGCTCTGTCACTGGGGTGGCCCTGGTTTGTGGCACAGGCTCATCCAGCAATGTTTCATGTACATCTGAGCCTCTTGTTTTCAGATTACTCCAGGGCTGGTTTATTAGTGGTTGATTGAGTGGTCTCAGCACGGTTCTTGTGGAATACCCACATTTTCTGCTCACCATGGAGCAGATGGAAATGTTCTCAGTGAGACACTCATGCATGTGCATTATCTACAGAGGAAATATCCACATCTCAGGTCTTATTGCTGCTGCCAACAATGCCCCCTGTCAGCTTCCGGGGAAATTTGACTGATGTTTATTTGGGCACTATCAGAACGGAGCACTGGCAGAAAATTCCTCAAGTCATGTAAAAATGCCATTGATTCTCCTGGTAGAAAATCTTCAAATGCTGTAAATACTCTATTGAAATTGCTTTTTTTGTCACTGTGTGTTGAAGTCTTGACAAAAAGCCTGGGAAAAAAAAGTTCCTCATGAATGTTTTGACCACTGTTTCAAAAAGAGTGTGATTAATAAACACAATGGGTGTTTTTTTTCCACTTGACCAGCTTTTTATACCTTCTGGAGTCTTCTGGGTGAACAAGATTAAGGTATGAAAGACTTCAGGAAGCAAAATCACCAACAGATCTGGAAAAGACAGAGCATTAAAAAGAAGCACCAGACACTCCCATTTAGCGATATTCTGGAACTGACATTAAGCCATTTTTGTGCTGCTCAGGGGTTATATGGCTATAAAAAGGACATACAAAGCAGCCCTGTGATTGGAATTGTAATTTTGGCACCCTCTTGTTAGGAGGAACAAGGAAGCAAGGAAACAAGAGGAACTGTGCTCTCAGCAGCTGGAAATGGATGCTGTGGTTGATGCATGTGCAAAGCACTAACATTCAGATTTATATGATGGCTGAGTGAATGATGACCCTGCACATTCCTGTTTGTCTGCAGTACAGCAGACCATCTTTCTTCTCCTAACTACTATTCTTAATTATTGTTGGTTTGGGATTTTTAATGTTAAAAAGAGTCATGTTTTCCATCAGTCATGCCTATTCTCTAACCTGGATCCAGACTGTCCCTCCACTGGCCACAAATATCCTACAGTCAAAACTCCAATGTTCTCAACAAAACACAAAAGGTATAAATGCTTCATATTAGTAGAAACTGAGTTTTTCTTGATCCCTCACATGTAGACACAGGTTTCTGTAAATTCTCTTCTGGATCCTGTGAAATGCTGAGTGGTAGAAACAGTGAGGCACCAGGCTCAGGCCATGCTTGCATTGATTAGCTGAGCCCAAACTGATGTGCGGATGTTTTATGCTTTGTTCTCTAATGTACCATCAGCAGCACTAATAAAATTTCCTTTGAACAAGAGGGAACAGGTGATCACACAATTATGTGTGTCTTGTCTGTCTGGATGATTCGGTCTCATGTTGTTGTCATAGCAGCATGTCCCCATCACGGGCTCGCACATCAGGGTAGGTCTGGTTTGCAACTTCCAAATAATAAACAAAGCCTGGTGCTCTCATTTGACAGAAGGGAAATTTTGTGTTGTTGGGACTGTGACTGTGGGTGGAAAAGTGGAGCTGATTGTCAACACCCCTAGGACAGCCCTGTAAGGATTTCCAAGGATGCAAACTCAGCCCCAACTGGGACACAGCACTAGGCTGTGACAGTGCATGGGAAGGACATAAATGAGTGTCACACACATGTCCTGAGAGCCAGCAGATCCTTGGGGTCACAGAGAGAGCACCTCTGCTAGGCAAGTCTCTTGCTCCTGGTTTGAAGGAGCAGCTCTCCTTGCAGCTGATCTCTGCAAGTTCAAAGTGACAAACACGGAGGCAGATTCTCAGTCAGGGCGGATCACCCTCTGACTAATTCAAGTTGTTTCATACAGAGAGGGCCTGAGTGACTGCAAGTCCACTGAAATCAACTGGTTGATTTCAACCAGTTGTGGTTTGAGGCATATGTTCAAACAGCACAAAAAGCCAACACACTTGCACATAGGTGAGAAAGAGGAGAGTGGAGATCCTGAAAGAACCCTGCCTAGGACCAGTCTGAGCGCCTCTAATTTTCCTTTTTTTTCTTCTGGCAGACAGAGCACAACATGATTCAAGTGCCTAAGGAAATTTTCAATCATACTGAGAGAGAGAGAAAACTACAAAATGGAATGGGATTGCTCTGCGATGCTGCGACCCGTGTGCACCCAGAGCTCTGCCTCAAATTGGAAGAAAAGTGCCAATTAATCTGACACTGAAGAAGGCATAGGCAACAAAACCATTTCATGTCTGCTCATTTCCCCCCATGACATGTAGTCCTCTCCACATTGCTAATTGGAGAAAGCTTGCTAACAGCAATCTTATGTGGGTTTAATTAAATATCTTTTGAATGCCTCTCAGCGGTGGGAAAAGCTGGTGGAGTCATTCCAAGTCTGACACACTTAGGAAGGGCTTCAAATCTGGAGCTCGTTGCTTCATCAATGAAAAAATGCAGAGGCTGTGGCAGCACTGGAGGATCTCTAATAACTACAGGCTGACAACATCTGGCTGCAAAAAGCAGGATCTTCCATATCCTGCAGCTCTCATAATACTGCAGAGAAGATGCTTGGTCATCCTGCGGCAAAGGAAGGGCACTGAGGGAGGGAGACACCTCTGCAAGGGACATGTGCAGGGTGAGGATGCTGCTGTTGTCCTGAGGAGAAGGGCTGCAGGCCCATAAAGGGGGTGAAGCAGTGAAGGATGCAGGAGAAGAGAGGAAGGTGTGCTCTGGGAAGGGGACAGCTGGAGAGAGGAGCAGCAAGCACCAGATGTGTTGGGGCACAGCTCTGTCCCAAGTCCACAAGAAACACTTTGTCAGGGCTGTTCAGTGGGTGTTGAGTGTTCCAGGTGAAGAGAAGGATTCCTGCCTGGAAATTGGGGCTGACATGTGATCAGACCATTTGTACCCTAAATAGGAGAAGTCATTTTATGAAGGGGGAATTTGGGCATGTGTGGATAAAGAAGGAGCATGCCACGGGTACCGGGTAGGCTGTGGGCAGGTAGATGCCTTTGTAGAAGAGTCAGACTCCAAGCCAAAGCCTCAGCTATTTCACAACTTTTCCCATTTCTTTAAAAAGAACATATTCCACCTCCCCATCCTAGAAGGAGGCTGGGAGTGCTGCATACAGGCTGAGTGCTGCAGGGAGAGAGCTTGCAAATAATCTGAGAGCAACAGAAAAAATTTCAACAAGACCTTGAAAGAGTCTATTTAGCTTATCAGAAAGGAGGTCAAGAGGTGATTTGATTACAGTGCCTAAGTGCCGTCAGCAGAAGAAAACACCCGTTTCTAAAGAGCTTTTTAATCTATCAGAGAAAGCCGGAACAAGAGCCAGTGGCTGAGAGATGAAGGCAGACAAATGCAAATAAGACACGGGGAGCATATCTTTAGCAGAGGGGAGATAAACGGGAAGAGCAAACTCAAGGAGAACAGCCTCAGTATCCCTGGGTGCCTTCAAGTGGGAGCTGGATAACATGGTCAAGCCAGAGAGGAGCCAGGTTGGTTCCAAGGTGGCATTTAGAAGGCTGTGGTACGTGGGTACTGTGCTCTGGCATGTCTTTGTCTCCTAATTGCAAGAAAATCCAAGTTCCTTGGTCTTGTCAGGATTGAAAAATGTTTGAGCATGGGCTTTGGGCACAACCTGGTTTGGTCACCAGGAAGAATTCAGCTCAGTGTTCATGGTTCTGAAGTCAAACTGAATCCTGGGAGCCTGGGCTTCCAAAGGCTTGGTGGGCTGATCCTGTTCCTCCTGGCATTGGACCAGCCATATGCTGGTGAGAAATTCCAGTCTAGTGGAAGGAAAAGCTGTCATAGGTAGGAATTAAGACATTGCCAATAAAAAGCATACACCAAAAAAAGATTACCAGAAGTCCATATGATCCTGCAGCTGTATAGGTGCAGGATCATTCCACTGGTAGGGAATTCTAGCAGGGAGTTGTTTAAAACAAAAAAACCCTCAAGTTTGGAGTGATTTTTCCTTGGAATTCCTTCCTTCTTTCAAGCAGTTTCTGACTGATGGACTCCTGAAGTGAATGTTGACACAGGGCTATTAACAGGCCCTGGTGTTTCTCCCATGAAAACTTCAGGCTGGTTTTGGATCTATTACATTTTTGCCTGGAACAATAACATTCATCACTAAATAATGTGGGGAAACTTTTTTTTTTTTTTGCTTGTCTCAGATCCTCTGATTCTCACTGGTACCCTTTATTTTTTATGTGAGGACCATGATATATATTTACTAATTGCCATTTCTTTGTGCTATTCAATATTGTTGAGGCTTCTATCCCACCATTTTGTATACATAAATACTATGCGAGAAAATGCTATTATATGTGATTTGCTTTATTTTGGATTGGCCAGGAAAATTCTTACTTTTTAATTTTAATTTGACCTATTTCTAACTCAAACATCTTTGTGTATCTCTGGAGAACAGACACTAAGCTCTAGCAAAAGAACCTCTAAGCACTAATTTCTGTGTTTCTCATCTGAATCCCTCCTGCTGGTGATAAGAGAAGGTTTCTAAGTCTGGATTCTCCTGGGATGTCTGGGCAGCTCCCTCTTTAGTATTGTTGTGTTTTCTCCTTTTTTTCTCTGAACAGCTGTGTTCAATAAAAGAAAACTATTAACAAATAAATAAACCGAGCAAGTCCTTTCTGGCCCAGGGGCTGTTTGCTGGTGAAACCAGTATTTAAATATTTGACACTTGAATGTGAAGGAGTTTCCTGGGTTCCACTGTCTGGTAAATAAGACAGATTATTCAACATACAGTTAAAGTTCTGGTGAAGTGTGGGGGATAATTTCCTGTCAGTAATGGGTGTTTACCAGCGAGTAATTGAGTCCCACTGTGACTGGACCCATCTTCTTTCTCCTTAACTCCATGAACTGTTGTAGTGAGGTTCCATCTAAAGGTGGGAAAAATGGGCCAAAGATGGGTCACCCTGCCAAGTGTTTGCTAAACCCTGCTGAAGGCAGATATTTTGTCTGAAACAAGCAAACAAAAAACCCCAACCAACTAGCCAACCAAACAAACAACCAAAAAAACAAAACAAAACAAAACAAAAACCCGAAAACCAAACCAAAAAAGCATTCTGATTCATTCCACATTCTTTCTTTATATGGCTATGCAAATAAGAAAAATCCACTTTCAGACATCAGCGTTTAAAAAAAATCATATTTTCAACTTAATTAATTTAATTTATAAATTAAAAGTTCAAGTAAAGTTTAACTATCAAAAAATAAAATAAAATACATCAGAGTATCTAAAAGAAATATATTATTTGACCCATGCTGAGCGTTAAGTAGTTTGGTAGTGTAACAAAAAGTCAATGTTCAGCTTTCCAATCCAGCCCATGCTTGGAAAGATTTTTTCAGCTCTTGAAAGGTATTTTAGTTGTGACAGCTGTTTCCTCTGTTTGTTTGGGTGGGAAACCTGAGTGAATAATCATGCCTATTTGAGTCATTAGGGATAGATGGGAATTCTCTTCACTGTTTGCTACAAAACAAATGTGCCCAGTTTCCATCTGAAAATTAGACCAACAATTCCTAGCTGGACAAGCTAGGAGGCAATCTTGATGTGGAAGTCTTTGCAGTGTAAATACACAAACCACAGATTGTTAGACCTGCTTTACCAAGTCCATAATAAAGGCCAGAGCCTTAAAATCTGGAATTTGATAATTCCAATAAGGGCTAGAGAGTCTGCACAGAGCTTAAATTTGATTTTCTGAATCCGTTCCTTGTTTTGAGTAGATCACCCTTCCTGCACATGGGAAAAAACTTGCCCAAAACATCCCTTAACAGCATGAACTTTTTTTCTCAAGTACCTACTTAGGGATGAGGGAAACACAGGCTAAATGTGGCTTTTCCAGTTGTGTTTAATCACTTTTATTGCTTGGAAGTCACGTGAGGATATAACATATGACAGCAGCCATCTGGAGATGATTCTGGTCCAGCCAGACTGTCCCTGTTGTCGCTCACAGCTGTGCCACTTCCCAAGAGTGTGGCAGGGATGGTGTGAGGTGCTGAGCACGCACTGGAGTCATTCCATGGGATGCACATCGGGCTGTTTGCTCAGCATCATCGGCACTGCTTTTCTGGAAGCAGGAGGGACAAACCCTGCCCTCATACACATTCATAGCATCGCAGTCCCACGGCACTTGTGACAGGGAGACCATCCCATGGGCAGTGACAGGATGATTAAATAAACAATATTTTGTATTAAAGCCCCCAAGGTACAGACTTGTCCTTCTCTGGCTAAAGGAATGAACCAGTCTTGAGTTCACCTTCTTTCCTCACCCCAAGCAGTGAAATTCAAAGGTTTCAAAAAGCACATGCATGGCTTCAAAACATAAGAATACATTTTGCTCATTTTTTTTTCTCTCTGAGTCTTTTGGGACCATCTGACTACCTTTCTCAGTTTGGGATTTCATCTCATCTCTGCAAAGCTCCCAAGTAAAAAGGCAAGGTGGGAACCTCATCTCACCCTGTGGCTCCTCAAGGCTTTACCCCAAGCACTGGTTTTTAGGAGGCTTATGCTACAGCTCTCAAGGAAGACAATGCCAGCAGCCACAACATGACAGCATCCAAATGCCATTCATCAAGCCAGCATGGTTTGCTTTCAGCTGCTTTTAATCTTTCCCAGTCTCTCTGAGGGAACATCTTGGATCCTCCTGTGAATTGGAGAGTTCAGTCTCCCTCAGCAGACCCCAGTCAAGGGCAGTTAACAGCAACAGGCTTTTCAGCAGCCACAAAATAAAGGGCTGGATTTTTTTTTTCTTTTTTAATGGATGTTGTTAGTGTTCTGGGAAGAGCCTGGACTCATGCTCATTAAGTCAGCAGTTTCCAAAGTATTTCTAGAAAGGAAAAAAGCATAACTGGTTGAAATTCTTATTGTTGTAGCAAACGATCAATGCACTTACTCACAGTGCCTCAGTGGTTGTGATTAATTCATAGCCAGAAATAAGAGTGGAGGACCTGCTACGATGCCATTACCTTATCTCTGCCTCACCAGTTGATTCTCAGGTACAACTGAAAACAACCCATAATTACTTGGTTAAAAACCCGTCAGCCACTGGAGAACAAATGAACTGATGCAGCCACCTCTGCCACCACACTCTAGAGCTCCCAGAGATAATTGAATGCATGGAAATGCACTTCAAAGCCCTCCAAGAGCCAGCCCTGAGAGGAAATACTTGGGTGTGCCCAGTGGAACAACCAGGGGATGGCCAGCTGCAGGGATGAGCTGCCCTGGGAGCACACTCCCACTGCTGGAGGGCTGGTTTATTCCTGTAGTGCTTTCAGGGGCACCTTCACCATCCCATCCAGGTGCCTCTCACCAGTTTTGCAGCCATCAGGGCTGTTCCCTTTTTTAGAGAGAAATTTATGCCTTCAGACCTATAACGCAGACAGCAAAGCTCAAAGGTGGCCAGCCAGCACCCCTCTTGTACTGGCTAGGGACAGCTTTGTCCAGTCAAGGCTTGAATATCTTTAATGACTGAGACTCACCACCTTCCTGGACCCCTGTCCCAAGTGTCTGACCATCCCAAAGGTAAGTTTCTCTCCTAATGTCTAATTGGAATTTCACTGGCCACAGATTGCATCCATTATTCTCTTCCTTTCACTTGGGATCTCCAAGAAGAATCTCGCTCCACCTTCTCATCCCAGTCAGTGGCCCTGTTTTCAAAATTATTTTCATCCTTGTTCCCTTGCTGCCTTGCTGGCTATGCCAGCAGCAGAAGAGCCATCTCATATGGAGATGTGCCTGCACTGTGGTTCTTCAGGTGGATTCAGGCATCCTCTTAGAGTCCAGGCTTCCAGGGCTGTGGAAATACGGAGCAGAGATTCAGATGTCCTTGACAGGGGCAAGCAGACAAGCTTGTTCCTGCTGCAGGAGGATGGATGAGCCACTCTCTTTAAGGACACAGACAAATAAAAATGCAGGAGAAAATCCTCCACTTTACATGGTGATGTTTTTAATTGCCTTGGCTAAATGGGAAATTAAATGCTGGAAACTTCAAGTCCTGTTTGATGTTTAGCATCCCTGCTCCAAGAGCACGGGTTCTCAGGGCACAGCTTTGGTATGCCCAGGGAGCGTGAAATCACTCCGAAATTGCTCGATGTGTCAGGTAATTGGCCTCCATTGCCTGAAACATCCCAGCTGCAGGCTCGGGGGTAGGCACCACCTCCCAGGTGGAACAAACTCTGAGATCCCTCTGAGGCTGTGTACGTGCCAATGAGAGCTCCTTGTCTGACTGCTGCAGGGACCATCTCCTGCCTCTCTGGAGGAGCTCGGAGCATGGCAAGGTTGGGAAAATCAGCCCCCAGAGACAGAGCAAGAGAGATGTGTCCTATCATCAGCCCTGTGCTATGCATTTTCCATTTTCTCCTTGTTTTGCTCAATCAAAGCACATTTGCTTCCATATTAGGAGCATCAGGAAAGAGAAAATATTATAGGTTGAAGTCTGTTTCTGCTCCAAGACTAAAGAGTCCTGCTTCCTTTGTCCTCTGCACAGACACCTCACACACTGGTGGCCATCCTTGCTGCCTCTCCCAGTCCTGCCATGCCTTTGGAATTGAGGATATTGGGTGTGAGGAGGAAACCCAATCTTCAAGATTCTTGTACAGTGGCTCAGAGACATTCCCTGCTCTCTTTTGTCCTTTTCTAATAACTCCTTGCAGCAACAGGAGAGGTCACAAGAGTGCTTTGCAAACCTGTGCAACTCCAGGACCATGGAGCAGGGCTCAGATCCAGTTCCAAGCTCATGACCAAGCTTCAGAAGAAATCCCACCCTTTCAGGATCGTCTCCCCACAGCTCCTGTAATCTCCAGAAGCCCAGACACCCCCACAGAGGATGTGCAGCAACTTCCAAATTTCCACACTTCTAAAAGCAATAAAAAGCTAACTTTCATTAGCAATATTTCTGGGTAAGATCTGCTGCCAGACTGCAGGAAATCTTGGCAGGCTCGTGGGATGTCAGGGCTTGGGAACCAGCACCACAATTCCTTTCCATACACATCATCCCTATGGTCTGATGCTGCGGGCCTCTCCTGTTCACTGTCCATATATTTACTTAGATGTTAGGACCAGAGGATCAGAAGACAACCTGCAAGATTCATGAGCAGCTGTGAGTCTTTTGGCAGAGAAAGGGGCTGGTGGCCTTGAGAGGAGTTATCCTCCTCCAACTGAAGGAACATGCGGTATTTGCAATCTTGGGGTTTTGTGGGGGTTTTTGTTTTGTTTGGTTGGGTTGTTTGGTTTTTTTTTGGTGTTTTTTTTTGTTTTGTTTTGTTTTGGGGTTTTTTGTTGGTTTTGGGGGGTTTGTTTGTTTGTTCATTTGTTTTAGGGTTTTGGTTGGTTGGTTGGGTTTTTGTGGGTTTTTGTTTTGGGGTTTTTTTGGGGTTTTTTTTTTTGCATTTTGGGGTAGTTGTTGTTGGTTTGGTTTTTTTGGTTTTGGTTTTGTTTGTTTGTTTTTCTGTTCCTAATCTTTTTTTTTTTTTTGCCCACTCCAGACACAAAAGGCCAAACCAGTGTAGATAGTTGAAGCTATGTTAAAACCTATTTATAGCTACTGAAAAATTTCATGTTTTCAGATTATTGCTTTTAAGGGTTGATTATTGGTCATTCGGGGAACAGGGGAAGGATCTTTGTATCACTACACTGAAGAAAGCGAGAGGGGTAAACATCCTGAGAGATCACCTGACCAAAACCAAGTTCCAAAACTTTTAGTGAAGGCATTTCCACCTCTTCCCCCAGGAGATAAGAGGCATCAGTATCACAGTGCTGGTGGGAAAATACAGGTTAACAGGGGAAAAATAAAACCCTGCTGCCAAGGGAGGTGGACAGCCACTGGAAGCACGAGGGAGGTATCAGGAGCAGAGATGCTTCTCCAGACACAGACACCATGCACTCGATGTGTAAATTGCTTTTGCTGGCCAGCAGGAGAAGCAGGAGGGTTTGCCCAGTTTTTCTCCTCCATGAGGGATAGACCCAGCTGATTTCAGCACTGATAAAGATCACCTCATTATCTCCTAGGAGGACCACACAATTGCAGAGTGTCTCTGATGGGAGTGACGATATACACCAGCATGAGCTCACCTCCTCCATTCACTCACCCATTTGTTTAGGAGGTTTCTTAATATGTCAAGAGGCAGTGAGACCACTGCTAATCCACTCCCAGAAGGATCTTGGCCAGGAAAGAGGAGCTGTCGTCACCACCACATCCTTTCAAGCAGTCACTAGAGATCAACAGCTGTGATATTGCCCTGAAACTCCCAACAGCAGCTCCCAGCATCCATGTCTCCTCCCTGCAGTCCTGGTCCTTGCCTGACCCCCCATAATGAAAGAGTCTCAGTCCCTTCCTGTCAGTGAGTGCCATGAGAAACCTCAAGGACTGGCAGGTCCTGGAAGGGCTCTGGTGACACCAGTGCTTGGTCCTGTCTTCTCCATCCACTCTGCTCTCTCTTCCCTACCTTAATCCTTTCAAGAACAGCTGGGTGGATCTTCTCAAAGCCCCCAGGATTTACACAGCTGATCCAGCACACAGCTGGCAGGGGGCACATCCATCACATATTTCCAAAAGCCCACAGAGCTTTTCTCCTCCCTTCTTTCTTCCTCCTCTTCCTTTTATTTTTTATATTCTCAGGTGAACACAGAATATTTCAAAGATATTTCTGCCAGCATTGAAGCTTTGAAGCCAGCTGGTAGAGCAACCTCAGGTGACATGGAGAAGGAGCAGGGCCCAGCTGGGTGTCTTCCCAGGAGAACTGAATCAAAGCCAGAAGAAATGACAGCACAAGCTGATCCGACTCAGTCTGTCTGGGCTTTCTCCCTCCTTCCATTACTGAGCCCAGCCCAATAGCCCTTCCAGGTTTAAAATTAGCAAAACCTTTGCTAAGCTTCAGATTAAGTTCCTGGGTCACCAGCAGAGATAGCCTGTAGCAAAGCCCTGGATTTTATCTTTAATTATCGGCAGGAATATTATATTCTTGCAGAAACTGAGCTGACAAGAAGCCAGCATCTGTGATCCCTGCTGCAGAGCTGAGCATCTGCTCAAGGGAGGGCTGGTAATCAGGAGGAGAGGGGTCAACAGAAGATGATCTTCTAAGTCCTCCTCTACAGACCGAATCTCTAATATGTTTACTTAGCCAGATGCAAATCATTTTCACAAAGTCATGGCACTGCTGAGTACAAGCATGCACAGAAAATTAACAAAGCTGGAGCATCAATTCCTCATCTATCACCGGTATAAGACTCCTGGTGACTGCATGGGAGGAAAGAAAACTCTTTCCAGTGCCTGGGGAAATGGAGCTGAGTTTCCAACAGCATTCTCCAACTAGGAAATCCTGTCCAGCACCTCACAGCTTCCCTGCCTATCCTGGCTGCTCTCCTTCCCTGGCTCCCCAGGGCTTGAGTCTTGCCCTTGTCCACACCTAGCAGCAGAGTTTGCCCATGGCCAGTGAACTAAGACAAGGAGAGCCTCAAAACACAGCAATGGCATGAAGTGTACAACCATTGCAGGGCCAGCAGTTGGACTTCAATGATTCTTAAGGGTCCCTTTCAACTCAGGATATTCTATGGTTATATGGTCTCCAAGTGTGCTCAGAAGTAGTTGAAAGAGCTACAGCAGCCTGAGGGAAATAGACCCTTCACCTGGGCATCTTATGCCTGCTGGAGACAATACTGCTTCCTCCTGCCTGCTGGTTGGAGTTATTTTCCTTGATGAGAACTAGAGAAGCATCCTAGTACCACTCTGCTGGAGTAGAAATCTCTCATGGCCACCTCATTTCTTGCTGGGGCAAGGACAAAGTGTGACTTGGAGAGTGGGGACACTGACTGCATTTGTCTGTTCACATATGTCTGATCTATGCTGGAGGAGCAGGAAGAACTGGAGGCCAAGCTATGAATTATTACATGGTTGTGGAGCCACCAGAAATTCCCTGTATAGCATCCTGGACTGGAAAGGGTGTGCTGGCTGGAGAGGAGGCATGGGAAGGAAAGGCCAGAAAGGCAGCACAGCGTGGGCTGAGCTCCTCACAGCATGGATGGCCCTGGCCTGGGGCAGGTCAGTGCATCTGCAGCTCATCTTTTCACAAATCCTTCTTCTCTCTACTCTTAACAAAACATGCTCAGGTGTATGTGTGGTGTGCGTAAGGTCAAGGTCACCTTGTATTCAGCCCAGCACAATGAAATCTTAAAGGAATGGGGTATAACAAAAGAGCTGGGTGGCTTTGAGCCTCTCAAGGAGTGAAGGGACTTGAAATAGATCACAGCTACCTGGAGCTTAGAAAGCCCTCTGTCCACTGCCTTCACTGACCGCTTCGTGATACATCCTGCTCCTGTAGTGCAGAGGTCTGGGGATCCCCTCTGAGCTGCTGGTGACAGCTGAGGAGGAATGAGGCTGGCTGAGGCAGAGCCTCTGTAATGCCATTCCAACCCAGCCAGGTCAATTAAAAAATAAAGACAAAGGCTCTTGGTGCGGGTTTGCCATCCCTATCAAATTCATTATCTCCCCCCACCAAGAGAAAGAGGGCAACTGTTCACGTAAGGCACAGCTAATAATATCTGAGTACAGGACATTGCTGCTAAATTATAGGGATGGCTTGGGAAGGGAAATTAGTGTCATTTGCAAGCCCAATAATAGGGGCTGTGCAGCCTGAATGCCGATGCAGGAGCGGGAGGGAGGACAGAGAGTGGCTTATGCAACCGTCCCTGTCCTCCTGTGGTGGCACAGCCAGGCTGGCAGCAGGCACAGCGTGGGGCTCAGGAGCAGGAGAGCACAGGAGAAGTGGGCTTGAAAGCCAAAGGCAGGTAAAAACAGAGGGCAAAGCAGATGCCTGTGTGTGAGGGTGAAGACATCAGAAGCTTCTCTTAGGGAAGAAGGCTCAGCCCTTCCCTTCTAACTGAGCTTTGGCACAAAAGACCCAGAGCAGAGTTTAGGGGCCTCACAGTTTAGGGCTCCCCCTCAGGGCACCAGCTACAAGGGGTGGAAGGTCTGGTGGTTTCACCTGAAGGGGCACTTTCTGGGGAATTTCTAGGAGCAATCAAATCCAGTGGGGGAGCTGAGGCACAGAGAGACTGCACAGTCTGTGCTGTGCCTTGAACCCTAAGGCAATTCTTGAGCACTTCTCAGTGATGTGAAATGTAGTGCTGCTCCCTCGGACAGTTGCATTCCTGCAGCAAGCAAAGCATTTCCCATTTCTGACTACAAACACATCTTGAGCAAAAATCATAGAATCATTGAATGGTTTGGGTTGGAAGGGACCTTAAAAATCATCCAGCTCAAACTCCCAGGCCATGGACAGAAACACCTTCAACTTGACCAGGTTGCTCAGAGCCCCATCCAGTGCAGCCTTGAACACTGCCAGGGATGGGGAATCCACAGCTTTTCTGGGCAACCTATTCCAGTGCCTCACCACCCTCACAGTGAAGAACTTGTTAATATCTAATCTAAACCTCCTCTCTGTCAGTTTGAAACCATTCCCCCTCGTCCTGTCACTCCAGACCCTTGTAAATTGTCCCTCTCCATCTTCCTTGTTGGCTCTCCTCAGGTACTGGAAGGCTGCAATTAGGTTACCCTAAGCCTTCTCTTCTCCAGCCTGAACACTCCCAATTCTCTCAGCCTTCCCTCATAGCAGAGGCTCTCATCCATCAACACCCCCACGCCCTTCTCAGCAGGGCTGCTCTCAACTTCTTCATCCCCCAGCCTGGATTTATATCAGCCATTGCCCCAACCTGCATGCAGCACCCTGCACTTGGTCTTGTTAAACCTCATGAGATTCCCATGGTCCCTGTGGATGCCATCCCCTCCTTCAGGTGTGTCACCCACACCACTCAGCTTGGTGTCACCTGCAAACTTGCTGAGGGTGCACTCAATCCCTTCATCTGTGCACAAATGAAGATATTAAATAACACCAACCCTCGAAGGACACCACTTGTCACTGATGTCCATAGCCATTGACCAACACCCTCTGGATGTGACCTCCAACCAATGTGTTACAGAGAAACAGAAATGCTCTCTGACCAAATGATCTCAGGCTGCTACCAAACCTAAAGGGTACTTAGAAAAAAAAAGGAAATGGAGCTGTGTCCAGCTCCTGCTAAGACCAGTGTGCCCTTTCTGCCTGCTGAGCTATTTTTCAAATTCCTTGACCTTGGACCCCTCTAGGGGCCCCTCCTGTAGCTGATTAGGAAATGCTCCATTCCTGATGAACAGGTGAAGCTGTGATTATACTAATCAGCTGCTCATTAGGGTTGCTTGGCTTCAGCTGATAAAACACCAGCCCCATGGTGTATGGCCAACTCTGTCAGCCGGGGATGTCAAAGATGCTCAGCTTTGTTGTTGTCCCCACTTGGTTTTGCTCACAGATGGGGAAGGGCTCTCCAGGACACAGCTGGGATCTGGCAAGTAAATCTCATCCCAGCAGGTGTAAGCCTCTTTCAGGCTGTGGATTGATCACCACAGAGCTGTGCCTCTGACTCTCATACAGAGAATTTTGGACACTGAGAGACCTGACCCCTCAGGAGGAGGCAGCAGGGACCCTCAGTGCTGGAGCCAGCAGAGGCTGGTTCAAACCCCTTTCCATGTTCCTATGGATGTGGTAGCTTCAAGAGTCAGGCCCTAGGCAGGCAGAAGAGTGACTGTTCTTATCCCACCTCCTTCACAACTGTGACATGGGACAGAAACCCCCTGGGCTACCTGCAGACCCTGAAGAGTTCCTGAAGAACCTACTGCTTTTCTTTTTGGGTCTGTCATCCTGACAGTTGTCCCCAAGGAGATCTCAAAACCAAGACCCCAGCACAGCAGAGTGCCAGAGAAACACACACCACTGTGCTCTGGCAAATCTCAGCCTCCTCCAGCCTTCCTCATCAAATGTTGGGGACACAGCCGTGCTCTTCCCCTTCTCTTTCTTCCTTTGTTCCATCCTCTCAATCAGGCTCTGGCTCAGAAAAGTTTCATTGCACAACAGCTACACTGGCTTTAGAAAGATGCAATTAAGATGAAACCCACTTATTTAAAGCAGCTTCTCTCCCAGCACTGCTCTAATGTCACCTTTGATCGCTGAAACCAGCCCAGCTCACAGAGTGCCAGGGACATATCCTTTCATTTCTCCCCTTCCTCCTCGCTCCATTCAGACAAAACTGGTTTCTTTCTTCCTGCTGGTGCTCCGAGCATTTTGCAGAGCAAAGGACAGTCGTTTTTGCATTGGCCAGCAGGAAAAAAAAAAGAATGAAATGCCCTGGCTGTGGGCCATGAAGGTTTGAAAGGTCACATAGATCATGCTGCATTTTGGGCTCAGACAGCTTGGCCCAGGCACTGGGGCAGTGCTGCAAATAAGGGTGGGCTTGGGAAGGGCAGGAACCCCTCTACTAAAGAATGTGAAAGGAAGTACTCTGAATTTATTGAGGAAGACTGGACCATTTCCCCCATTTATAAGAGTCAGTTCAGCTCAAACCATCACTTAGGCATGGCTTAGCTTTAAGCTCCCTGGCAGATCCTGCTTTCACCTGCACGCAGGAGCTGCTGGATCAAGACTCTGCTCAGCAGCCTCCATCCATACCCACTCACTCATTTGATTGTCAGGCATTGAAAGCCCAGATTTCCTTGTCATTAATGCATCCATCAGGTAGCATTTTCCATTAGACTGGAGGTTTCCTGGTTGTCAGCACTTCCACCCACACAGGCAGGTCTCTTCTGAACTCCATCTCTCTGCCTCCAAACCTCACTGCGTCTCATTTTCTTTGGAAACGGAGAGAAAATACATGTGTATTCCTCTGTTCTCTGAGGGAGATGGCAGAGCAATTTGCAGGGTTCCCTGGGTGGACAGGTTCCTTCATCTGAACTGTTACTTCAATCTGTTTTGTTTTGATCTGCAGCAGAGTTATCTCTTCCTGAGGGTGGAGAGAAGAGCAAGAAGCTGCCCTGTTACAAAACACCAGTGATTTGCAATTCATGACCAGCCCAGGGCCAGGTGTACTCCCACTGCCATCTCAGGGGGACATTTTTTTCTAATTCTTAGAAGTGGACGTTGGCATGCCAAAAGTCTCAGCACTGGCATTACAGATTCCTTCTGATCTCTCCAAGTATCTCTGATTTAGCAGCTTCTGAGGGTTTCTGAGCACAGAGCAGATTTCCACTCCACCAAGGTGACAGCCCATGGGCCACATTCTGTGTATCAGTGAGTGTTGGAGTGACACTACAGTGAGGGACCCCAGCCCCTCACTCAGCTAAATCATTTGGTCACCCCCAACAGGGGGAAATTTGTCAACTCTCAGCAAAAGATACAGTTTTAGAGGCATCCTACTCCATCAGACTGCTGGGGGGGCTGCACGCACCATTCCTGCTTTGGTTGGGAGCTGGGGCAGCAAGGCCTGGATGCACCCTCAACCCCTCCTGCTCTCTGATGCCAGCTGAGCTGAAGCTGGCTGCCAAGATCCTGGTGCTTCAACAGAGAGGTGTCAATGATGGCTCTGGGCAGGACAGTGAAGAAACCAGCCCAGGTGCTCCTTCTGCCTGTGAATCAGTCCAGATGGGCCATTGCTGGCCTGCTGAGAGCAGAGTGCTCTTCAGGCAGCTTGGACACAGATGGGGCACCAAGCATGGCAGGGCTCCCACAGCACACCCTGTCAGAGCAGCCAGGCAGGGTGAAGCACAAAGCAAGTGGTTTCTTGGGAACACTGAGATCTCCACAGCACATCCCACTCTGCCCACAGTCACGGAGCTTAAACAGCCACTGCCTGAGAGGCTGTGCCTGTGCCTGCCTCCTCCAGGTCGCTCCTCCTGCCTTCCCCCTCCATGGAGACAGGCTTTTGGCACTTAAAGGTGTGATCAGGAAATGGAGGGCTTTTAAAAACACTGCTGTTAAGAGCAATAAAAATAATAGAGCAGGAACATATGTCTCTCCACAGGGCCATCACCTTCTGCTCACTTGGATTGAAGTGTTTTACCATCAGAGCATGACAGCACGCTGATACCCCAGCAGAGCAACAAAGCTGAAGGCTTTATTACTGTTATTAACCTGGTTTTCTGAAGAAAGGCAAGAGAACACCACGTGTACTCATCAGTGTGTCAGCCCACCCTCGTAACTCCTTAATCGGTCAGCTAATTTCAACCCACAGGGCTCGAAAGGTGGAGGCTGCCAGAAGCCTCAGTCTGTGCACGTGCCACTGGGACAGGCAGAGGGACAGGCAGAGCTGCAGGACAGCAGGAAAGCCTATGGGACAGATCAGCCCCTCACCAGACACCAGAGAGCACCCTGAGAAAGAGTGCAATCCCCACCTCAAACCTTTTAAACCCCAGAGAAACACAGAAAGACAGAGTGTGGGCTTTTTAAAGCCCTTGTTGGTTCCCTGGTCCAGGATGGAGCCAGCACCAAGGTACAGGACCCAGGGGAGGCAGGGCCTGAGGTATTTGTCCCCATTTGTCCTGTCACTACAAGCAGGCAGTTCCCAAAGCCTTGGTTTGACATAAGCACTGACACATCCCATGTCCCAGAGAGACTCCCAAGGGGTTTTCAGGCCCTCCAGGCTGGGCTGGCTGAACAGGGATAGCTGGACACCCCTACCCAAGCTCAGCAGCTGCACAGGGCTCCTCTCGAGGGACCCAGACCTGGTTTGAGCAACAGACCATCCCTCATGGTCACTGCTGCAACACACAACAGCCCCACTGCTAACACCACACTTCCCAGTCACCTGTTTGGGCAGTTTGGGCACTGGCTCTCAAAGGCTTCCCATTTCATCCCTCCATACTCCTCCAGAGAGGTCAGAGGTGCCCATGTCCTTCAGAAGCCATGAGGAGGAGCAGGGATTTGAGTCTTCACACACAGCCACAGGCAATGCCACATGTCCAGGAGCACAACAGCAAGGTTTTGTTGCCTGGGTGACATCCAAGCCACCATCCATCAGCCAGGCACACAGCCAGGCAAGCAGCCAGACTGGCAAGGACAGGGAGGGTTTCCCATGGAAAGATGAAGTCAGTCCAAGCCACGGACACAATTCAGCCGAGAGTGCTCACTCCTCACACTCCCTGAGGAGCGGGGAGAGCTCTCCATCCATTACCTGAAGCTCACATGTTTTGGAGCGCCACTTGAGCCCACTCCCACACAGCTGTGACCAGCCTGCTCACTCTGTTTAGCCACACATGTGCACAGGCTAAACAGCAGGTCTGGAGCAGTTTGGTTTTGCTCATATTTTCTTCCTTCATTACTGAGGCAAATAATCTGTTTCAGTAGGAAGAGAGGCATTGCTCTTGCTACTTTACATGCTGCTTGTTGAAAGCAAGGTTGCCTTGATGTCAGTCTGAGCGAGGCAGATTGAGGCCTTCATAACTGCCCTTTTTCTAGTAAAATCTCAGTTGTTGCTGCCATGACTGAAGTTCTCCTGTCCCCTCAGTGGTGGCAGGAAGGAGCAACCTCCCCGGGCCCAGCAGTTTAATCCCTGACCCACACCAAATTGCTCAGTGTTGTGCACAAACAACATTCTTCAAGGGGTGACCAGCTTCCTAATAGTGAGAGACCCCAAGGGCCTGAATCACCTCTGGGGTGAAGCAGGTCTCAGCACCAAGCTGTTTGCACTGGCAATAAGCAACTGTAAAGAAGAAGAAGAAGAAGGAGTGGGAACTAAAGGTCAGTCTACACCAAGGGCTTAAAACCGAGCTGAACTTCTGGCCAGGGTTTAAGCTGCCCAGCAGCACTCCCTTGGAGTAAAGCAGCAAAATAAATGAAGTCACTGAAACAATCATACTCTGCATCTTTAAGGTCAGGCTTTTCACACCACCCTCTCTCCTGTGTTTTGGCTTGCAGAGTCTGTTCTTCACAGGTACAGAGAGTCGCAAATCTGCAAGGGGGAAAAAAACCACAACAAAACCAACAAACCAGGGAAGTGACTTTTACCGTTGTCATTTTCCCTGTCTCCCAGCAACAACTGTGTCTTCTCCACCTTGCTCCCCTTCCAGCACCTCACAGCTGGCAGAGATCTTAGGAACAAACAAGGCTCCCTGCAGCGAGGGCTGCCTGGCAGGGGCTGATGCTTCAGTCTAGCATGAGGACGATCTTTTCCCCTGCAGAGGTGACAGCTCTTGGTTTATGTCTAACCATCAGCTCTCATCTTCCATCTGCGAAGATTCCCAACCCCATTCCAGGGCTGAACAGATGGTGACAGTGTCTGGGCTGATGCCCAAGTGTCAACAAGACAGCTTCTTGTTTCCACACAGACTTATCCCTGGGAAGGGAAAGGGAAAAAAGCATGTGATAAGACACTGCCACCTCACCCTGTCTAAACAGTCACACTAACCCCAGGACAAGTTCTCTGGGTTTGTATTATTAATGTTCCTCCTCTTAGGCTGAGGGAGGGCTTCCCAGGGGGTGGATTTTGCTCCAAGAGACCTTTCTGTGCCTGTCTCAGGAGAGGAATTAGCAATCGGAGCCTCCTCCAGAGCTTGTCTTTTTTCCAATTAATACATGAATAATCAGCATAATTTCATGCCAATTGTTTTGTGTTTTGACACCACAGATATTCTGTGTTCTTCTGCTACCCAACTCCTCTGCTCCTTTTAATGGAATTGATTAAGTGCTAAACCATGACTTCCACATCCTCAGAATCATTCACACAGCTGGTGTTGTGACAGAGCTGGGCACAGGCAGAAGCACATCCTCAGAAGGATGTAGCACTAGCACATAAAAAGTCAAGTACAATCAGTGTTTGAGGACTTTGAGGGCAAAGTTGTTGAGAAGAGGTTGTGGCTGGGTTCCTCTTCTGAGGTGGCTCTGAAAGGAACCCATCAGCTTACCCACATGTGTGGTCAACCATGCCTGCCTGGGCACAGCAGAATTTGACACCTCTATAGATGTGCTTTCCTGACATTTTCATCATCAAACAGTGATTTCAGCTTCCAGATGGCTTGCAATGCCTACATGCTGGAGAAAATCCGTTGCTCTGTACAGCCTCATGAAATCCATTCTGAAAACACATTTTGGGTGTCCATCCACTGCCTACTGGTCTTAGTGGTGATGGGGGACCAGGAAACTTTCTTTCAGAGCACTCATGAGGAATTTATACCACCCCTTGATCTATCCCAGGCAGGAGATAGGATGATGTGCTCTCTATGCCATGAGATTTCCGCTAGAAAATTTCAGCACAAATATCCACAGGCGAGGTAGAAAAATGTCCTTGAGTAGATAAAGTCCATAGGGCCATTTAGGAGCTCAAGGATCCCAAATGAATCCCAAGGCAAGATGAAGCTCTGTACACTGAGGGCAGACCTGTCTGATCTGCTGTTCATACTGCCACCAACCTTGGTGCCTTTTTGTGCCATCACAGACAAATTAAAACAGTAACTATGAGCAAGTACATTCAGCACACACTGGTCAGGCAGTGTTCAGCCAGATTTAGGATCAGTGGGGAGCTTGGGAGCACCAGCAAAGTTATATTCAAAGGAATTGTGATCCATGCTGGATTTATCCAGGGGAGCAACAAGGATTTATGGCCTGTCACAAATATAGGACCATATTTGAGTTTTCTAATGCTGTTTCCATTCCAGTGGCACATTGTGATTGGATTCACAATCTCCCAGGCAAATCAGCCTAGGTCCTGCTTATATCACATGTGGGCTATCCCTGTGAAATTCAAGGGAAATCTCTTCTGTGGTGTCCAGGGATGCTGGATTTCCTTACATGCAGGGCTGCCAGGAGGAGACCAAGGGCTGAGAGCCATGAAGCTCCTCTGGTAGCCCAGAGCCACAGCCACTTACAGGCACCACAGGCCTCCTCCTGACCCTTTTCCTCTGAAAGCAGAGCAGCAGCAGAATTATTAAAGCACCAGCTGGGCTGGCAAAAATAAATCTTTCCAATCTGCCTGCAAAACCAGAGTGGCACAAGATGACTCTTGACTTCCTCTTGGGTGCCCCTCTAGGCTCTGGGGCACCTGCCATGATTCCTCCCGCAGGTTTGTGGGCACATCCTCAAGCTGTGTTTACAAAGGGATTTCAGGCTCCTTTAGGATAAGACGTTGCTATAGAAACAGCAGAAAGGAGACTGAGCTCCCTGGGAGAAGGCCTGGACTCTATTGGCTTAAACAACAGGAAAGCCCATGAGGGGAATGCAACTGTCTGGAGCCCATCCTCCTTTTGGGAAAAGTAGGAAACTGAGTTTCCACCGCCCTCTACAAGACCAAAAAGTTTCCAGTGCACGAAGAATGTGTCTGACACAGGGAACACCAAGAGATATTTTCCAGCCTGGAGGTGGGATCTCGAGCTCAACTACCCTGCCAGAAAACTTCTACCCAGCAGGAGCTTGAGCTCATGCCTCACCACTGCTGTCATCACTGCGTGGTGACACTTCTGCGTGGCAGATGGGAGTATGACTGGTACAGGAAATGCAGAGGACCAGAGGCAAGATGCAGATGGATAATTGAAACCTCTGAATAAACCTGCAACAGAATCATTAAAAAGGTGGTTACCTTTTTAATGATAACTCTGATCCAGGTGAGAGCCATTTCAAAATGCAAGGTTCAAACCAAGAAACCAGTAAGTCAGCCCCAGGCTCACATCTTACAAAAGGAAGAATCTGACCATGGAAATCAAGCTTGTTTCCTCTTGTTTCCTCCTGCAGCCTCAGACAGGAGAGGGAATAGAAAAATACATTGGGAAAAAAAAAAAAAAAAAAAAAAAAACACAGAAACCGAAAAACACAGAAACCGAAAAACACCGACCCAAACCACCTGGCAAAAAAACCTTCCAAAGAAAAACTTCTGTGCAGATCTCAGCCAGGGCTCATCAGCAAAGGGCCATCATTAACTGCTGAAGTAGCAGGGCGTTTCCTCTTCCAAAGGCTGAGCTACCACACAGCCCTGAGAACACCTCTTCACAATCAGCCTGTGTTGAAACAAACCCAATCAGTGAGACACTGAGAATGAGTGTCCCTCCATGGATCCCTGCAGGGAGCTGATCTGATTACAGAGTGAGCTAGGGAGGGACCAGAAAGCACCCAGTGGGGGGTTGTGGAGAGGAAAATCAGAGCACAGTCTCAGAGCTGAGAGCCTGTGAGCAATAAACTCCACTGGGTGCAAATAAGAGACACTGGGGGAGAGTCTGCCTTGAAAAAGCTGCAGCTCCACAGCTGCACCAGCCTCTAAAGTGGTCAGCTGGGAACAGGAGAGGAGAGAGTGTGATTTCCACACTGGCTTGAGTGGCCTGAACAGCTGAGAACCTAAGGGAGGAAAGCTCCAGCCCTGTTGAAGCCTGGTGATCAGGAAGAGAAACTTTCTGCACATACACACACACCACAAGGCTGCAGAGCCAAGAAGCACACCCTGGATGGCTGGAGCCCTGGCATGGGCTCGGGGTGGAGGTGACATTTCCTCACCCTCATGAGTAGGCAGGGTAGGGCTAACAGCTGTTCCCTGGGGACTCTGTCCCCACTCAGGCTGGAAGGTCATCCCACTTCCAGGGCTCAGATGTAGTGCCAGCAGTCTCTGCCTCACGAGCATCTCTGGTGTCAGCTCCAAGGAGATGCTTTCAGAATGAATTTGGCCCCACGATGCACAGAAACCAGCATGCCACCAGCTGCCCCTAGGATGAACACCGTGGCACTTTGTGTATGCTGTCATTTGTCATATGCCTCTCCCCAGAACTGTTTCCCAGAATTTGCCTTCCCCAACAACTGGGTCACCTAAACGCTTCCAAAAGTCCTATTTCTCCTCCCCCAAATCAAAAGCCTGCTGGCAGTGGGGTCTGAGCTCAAACTCCCAGGAGATGCCTAGGTCTCCGCAAAAGCTTTTGGAAGCACTGCCTAGAGCTAAGCTCCAGCATGAGACTGGTGCTTAGGATCATTCCTCTCTTTCCCTGTGTCAGACACCCCAAACAGCAGAAAGGGCCTGGAGCTGGTGACCCTGAGCCCCCTGACTGTTGGGCGGCACCACACAGTGCACGGTCCCTCCTGTCACGCTGCGAGCTGGGGGCTGTGAAGAACCTTCTGAGACAGGCACCAGAGGGAGGATGTGCAAAATCATCGGCAAACCAGATGCAAATCTAATAATATTGCCAGCTCCCCAAAGGGAATGAGGAAGTGAAGCAACCTGGAACAACTGTCAAAATAATACACTCCCCAGTGTGGATGGGAATGGGTTTCTCACTAGGTGCCAGAGTCACTGGTTTAACCTTTCTGCTCTCCCCTGTCTTCTCACTTTAAAGTAAAATGCTTATTTAACACCAAGTTAAAAAAAAGAAAATCAGAAAACAGAGTCAGAGCATCCCCTGGAAGTGAGGATGAAAGGACACTGGAGGACAGAAATAGACCTGAGAGAAAGGCAGGTGCTTTGGGGAGGAATGTGTGCTCTGCCCGGGGTCAGAACACCCTCCCCTTGGCCAGATCCTGTTTCAGGCAGCAGGATTTGGATATACACAAAGAAATTCAGAGATACAGTGATGGTAGCTGAACAAATCCTCCTGGAGTCAGGCAGGAGCTTTTCCCCCTGTTACTTCTGGAGTCTCAGACAAAGTCCCAGCCAACAGACTCTTAAGTGGAGCAAGAGACCCTGTAACACATTGAAAGACTTTGGTATGTCTGCACCACACTCATCTTTCTACTGATGCATCCACCCTTCCATTCATCTTTCAGCTCCTTTATTCCTACCTCATCTCTCTGATTTGCACACCCATGCAATTCATTCAGAGCAGCACTGGAGCTGTTTGGCACAGTAAGACCAAAACTCAGGAAAAATTCCTTTCTGAGCCAGGAAGACCCACTCAGCCCCCAGACATTCAGGGGACAAGGCATTTCAATTTCCCAAGTCCTGCATTTGGAAAAAACAACTTTCCTAGAGAAGAAATCAATGTCAGGGCCCTTGGGGAAAGTGAGATGTCTATGGTCTTCCCTAGGATCATCTGTCTGCAGGCCATGGGAGCATGAGCCTGTTGTAATTAAGGATATTCTTCAATGCTAATGGCACCAACAGGATACAGATGGAAGAAGCTCTGTTATATTGACACCAGTCCACCAGGAGAATCTCTTGGCTGAGACCAGCTCAGTTTGCTTTTCACACAGGGGACAGTTTCACACAGTTTGAGAAGATTTATTTGAAGAAAAAGACAATTCAGGCTTGTATTAGGAGGAAGATAAAAACACATTTGTTCTTTCAGCTCCCAAGGAAGAATAACCAACTTTGGAGGTCAAGGTCCAGGTCCTGCTCTCAGGTGAGGGGCAGGAAAGCACCCATTTAACTGTCAAGAGGGGCTTAACTAGAGCTATATCAGGTAATGGGATAGAAGTAACAAAAAAAGAGAAGGTGGAAGGACACTTAATCCCTTCAGTAAATAGTCACGCTAACATCTATATTTGTGCATTTGCTGATCACAATTCAGCTGGAAACAAAAGGAGACTGGGTGGCAGAAAGCACCAAGAGCTTGGGTGCTCCTGAGGGAAAGCGAGCTGGGAGCAGAGGTGGAGGGAGCCCCAGCACCTGAGCAGGAGGAGCAGAGCAGGTGCTGATGTCAGGTCCATTGGCCCAGAGAGACAAGTAAAAATAAATCTAAAGTAGCAAGGGGTGTTTCCAAAATTTCTTTTTTTATATCTTATTGCCTGCCAGAAATAAGAGCGAGGGAAGAATTCACTTCTTATCATATCTTCTCAGAGGTGCTGAGTAGGGTAATGAAATAGAAAATCTGTTTCCAAGGTACATTCAGCCCTGAAATGTGAACATATTTCCCTAGAAATATATATATTTCCTCATGGTTGGAAAAGGGAAAAGAAATAAATTATAACTGCCAAAGTCTCCCAAAGGCATGGCAGAAAATGAGGTGTTCACTTAAAAAAAAAAAAAAAAAGGGGGATATGTTTCTGGAAGAATATCTCAAGAGAACTGGTCATTCTGGTTATTGCCAGGCAAATTCAGCCTGGGGGATGCTATGGCAATGAGTAACTAGACATTCACTGTGGCTTGGCCACTGTTTGAAACAAAACACTGGATTTGGGGATTCAGGGCAACACTTTCTCTCAGCTGCATTAAAAGCCCATGTTCAGATGCTCCCAGTGGGCCCTGTCTTGGACAGCCTGTATAGACAAAACACAGTGCTTGCCTGCTGAGCATGGTACAAGCAGCAAACACCGCATCTGACTGGGACTGTCCAGGGAACTTCACCTTCACAGTCCTCTTGCCTTACACCTCACAGCTGAGACTATGGATTAGGGAAGCAGGTGCAGACCCTGAGAACAGCACCTTACATTGCACTGTAAGGACAGTTCAGAAATGGAGCTTGAGCTGCAAGATCCTCAAAGCCACCCAGGCCTGCAGACTGGAGCAAAGCTCCCAAAGGAGCACCTGAAGGTAAGGAAGATATTATTGAGCCTATGCAGGAGTGAGTTAATCCCAGTCCTCTTGCTGGCTATGTAAAAAAGGTCCCAATAGCAAGAAACCAAGATATTCATGAGCAGATCTTCACACTATGAAAATCCCCTCCTGCTACCCCTGTTGCCAAAGAAGGAGGCTCTGTACCCCAGCCCAGAAGCACTGCTCTAACATCCTCACTCTCCTTACACAAACCTAGCTAAAATTTATTATTATTTGGGCTCCATCCAGCCCAGTTCCTGCCAATCTCTTCATAAGAAGAGATCAAACAACCGCTTTGAGCCCCTGTTGACTGCAGGGGCACTGTGGTAGCCTGTCCCCCTTGGACAGGTCTTCACCCTTTGGTTCTTCTCTCCCCTTTCATGCCATATTGCAGGTTACTCTTCTGATGAAATGTGCTGAAAAGCCCATCTGTCTGCCTGCAGGACAGGCAGCTCCTGACGGATGTGTTGCCAGTGTCCTCACTTTTCCATCACTTTCCTGTCTGCCACTGCCTCTTGGATATTAAAAATCACCTGGAGCGATGATTCCTCGTTACTCTGTGCTCCCTCCTCCAGTCTGTCACCGTATAAGCCACTTGACAGGTGATTATTCGGTCACGGAAGCCAGGGAAGCCGGGCTGAAGGAAATCAGTGTCTCCTTAAATAAACACGGGGCCGATTTGGAGAGCGTTTCTCACTGGACAAGCAGGCTATTTTAGGATGGCACCACTAAGCTGCATTATGGCTTTGTGGACAGACTGGCTCGGAGCAGCTGCCCTGCTGGCCTTTTGCACCCCTTGTTCCTCCCCTGAGGCGCTGCTTAGCCTGAGCCATGGCCCATGTCCATGGTTTTTTCATTCCTTGGTCAGACTGGGCTCTTCTCCCTGCACAGTCACTGACTCGGTGTCCCTCTTCCAGGAAACACCACTGTCCCCTATGTTATAGAAGATGAATAATAAACAGCTTCATTTCCTTGGACATGCACTGTGTTGTTCTAATTAAGGCAATGCACTTTTTGGCTTTAGGAACTGATTTGTGCAGCGTTAGTCTCTGGTGGTCTGCCATCCCAGCTGGAGACATTTCTGCTCCCTGGCTCAGGTTGAGTTTACACCTGAGCACAAGATCCCTAGATCAAAAGCAGTGTGGAGCCATCCCTATGGCTGGTGAGTGCATCATCTTCTTCAAAACAGCCATGAGGACCCATGCAAAAGTCGTGTCTCCCTCCAGTTCTTTGCTTAATGACCCCTCCAAACAAGGTTTCAGTGGGAGACAAATACGGATTATGCTTCATACAAGCCCCTCTACATTCCTGTCTGTCTTTGCTTTGGGGTAGGGCACCATCTTCATCACCATCCCTCAGAAAACCAGTGGGATGACAGTAAAAAGATTACTTATTACTCCAGGTGAACACAGGGTGGTTGCATTCAAATGATCGTCCCCTTTTGCATTCAATTTCCATCCATACTTTTATTTGGTAGTTGGAGAGCCAGTCTACACTTCTCACTAGCTGAACCTCCCACTTCCTTGGGCTCCCATTTGCTGGGAGTACCTGGCACAGCTTGAGGCATTTCCTCTCATTCTATCACTTATTACTTGGAAAGGGAGATCAACACCCACCTCACCCTCTTTCAGGAAAATAAAGAGGATTTTTTGCATGGTGTGACTGTTAGAGCCAGGAGTTGATTTTCTTGCTTACCAACTCCAACCCATTCGTTTTCCTGAACTCCCAGGAACTGCTGGGAGATAACCTCTGTCCTTCAGCATGAGCAGAGAGCAAAGCCTGGGTGTGGTCAGAGCCCTGCAAGCCCCCTTTGAGCTGTTTCATCCCTGCCCACTTCGGCTCCTCTGCCAGGTGAGCACCCTCCCTTAGTTTGTCATGGCCCAGCTCCTGGAATCACTCGTGTGTCAGCTTTCCCACTAAACATGTACAGAACACCTTCAACTGGGCTTTGTGTCATTTTGTACTTTCCCTCACGTCTGCATCTGGAGTATTTGTTCTCCCTGCAGATACAGTCTTGTGAGCAGTTCAAAGGGGATTTGCTCTGGCTACAGGAGCTGCTGTGTGCATGGAGTCAGGATGGATTTCTGCTCTGCCTGGAGCTGCCACTTCTGCAAAAATATATTAAAAATTACATGAAAGTGAACTTCTGATTTGAAAGCCCTTTCCACAGAGACACTGTGGTGTGCCACCAGAGTTCAGCTCAAATGTGATCTATTTTCAAGTGGAAAATATGGCTCTTTTGCTCATATTGCTGATCACACTTGGCTCCTCTTGAGTCAGGTGTCACTGAATTCTGCTCATTCCCATGACCCAAATGGCTGCAAAAGTTTGCATTGTTTGTAAATGAAGGGAGACATTGGCACTGCAGCTGAAGCTTCTTGAACAATTGGGCTGAACATTTCCACAGCAGTCACAGTCAACAACCAGTTGCTTTTCACTCACCATCTGCCTGCTGTCAACCAAGACAGAATGGAAACAAGCCCACCCCCATTCATCACCTTAATCAAACCCATCACTTACCATCACCCTGACACAAAGATCTCCTCATCCCCAGAGCTGATCTCCATGCAAGCTGCAGGAGTAATGCTATCAGCAGCAGCAGTGGGAGGTTTTGAAGTTGGGTGTGAGCTGGGCATCCAGGCATGAAGCACACCAGCAAGTTCCCTGAACTCATTGTGTGTCACATCACTCTCCAATACTCTCAGCTTGCTTGAACCTGACAAGTTGGTTCCACTCTTTTCTGTGCTGCTCACATGTTCACATATTTCATGCTCTTCTCATGAGCATTTCCCTGTTTGTTGAAACTATTTTGCTCCTTTCCAAATGACTGGGGTTTTTGGAAATAATCACCTGTGCCCCAGACAGAAGACCTAACAGCCAGGATTAAGGTACAGGGAAGGGAAAAAAACCAAGGTCATCCACAGTTTGATACTCTGACCTGCTTCTCCTCAGCTGTCTGCCTGTCATCCTCCTCCTGGCCTCCTGAGTTAGATAAACTTTGCCCTGCTGCTGCCATGCAGTCAAAAAAAGTCTTTATTTCCCCTGTCAAATTTACCTTCTTGAAAACTGGTAGAAATCAGCCAGGAAATCAGAGGAAAGGGGAATAATCAGCACTGTTTTTCAGGCTGGGGAAATCAAGGCTCAGAAAATGGAAAGTGAGTTTCCAGAGTTACAGGGACTGTCAGTGGCAGAGAGGAAAGGGACCATGGGACTGTGTCCTAACACCTTGGCTGTATCTCACAGCCTCTAGAGACAGACTTGGAGCAGAACATATTTCTCTTGCCCTCTTACAGAGCACTTGCCTGCCAGCAGCTCACTTCTCAGGGAGGGAGTTCCAGAGATGGACCCACAGCAGCACTGGGAAGCTGTGTGACAGCAGGACTGGTTCACTGCCCCACGGTCCCCTGAGACAGCACACAGCCCTCCCTCTCCTCCTTCATTCCTGCTCTGATCTTCCCATTCATCTTCCCTCTCCCTCTTCATCCCCAGATAATGCCATTACTTAAGTTTCTGCTAAGCACTGTCACCTCTGCCCTTGCCGGGGCTACAAAGCTGCCCCAAGCATGGCACACTCAAGAGGATGCTCATACTGGCATGGCCATTGCTGGAGTCAATCATTTGTCTTGGAAGCTTCCCTCTGGGGCCACGAGGGTTTGAAAGCATGATCTTGAGTTGTCACCTCACAGAGAGATCCCAAAAATTTGAAAGAGATTGTCTGAAAGCGACCAATGAAATACAAAACTCTGCTTCAAGGAGAAAGCCCAGTGGGGTCAGGGCAGTTTGGTCTCAGGTGAAGAGCAGATTCATGAGGACCACTAGTTTTTAATGGAACAGGGGTCCTGTGCCAGGTTTCTGGCTGTGAGCTCCTGGCCCACAAGCTGCAGGTTCACATGCTGCCCACAGCCCCTCCCCAGCCAGCTGCACATCCTCAGGCCAGTGCCAGTTCCCTGAGCAGACCTGGAAGAGAAGAGGCACTACATAAAAGGCAGAAAGGGCTACAGGGGGAGAACATTAAAATGAAACATTTAGAGCTGCCTCTTTCTGTTGTGACTTCCCCCACACTGTCAGCCTGGCCTTTCCTAGCTCAGCGCTGTGGGGGTGACTGGCTCTGATCAATTGCCCTTTATTTCCATATTAAGTGAAGCAGTTGGGGGATGAATATCTCCCTCTGCCATGCAGCCCTGTGCATAATTTTTGTTAAGAGGTTGTTAAGTTGCCCTTTTTATTATTATTATTTCCTCCTTCCAAAGTCTTTGTTTCTACATGCCATTTAGAGAACCATAGGAAAGAATTTTAAGAGTTATGAAATGCCAGATTATGCTAAATAGATTCTGGATGACCTTAGGAGAATTCTGGCATGTTGACAGACCTGCTATACCACCCATTGTGTCCAATATCAAGTCAGAGTCCTATTTGAATCTCCTCCAGGAGTGCCACCAGGTCAAGGAATGGTCCCACCTGATATTCCCCGGTAGATATCCCAGTGCACTGCCAAGATCAGGTGCTCAAAGAACCAGAAACCTCCCTGCTGCAGTTACCCAGCTCTCCTGACACTCCAGCACAGGACATCTGCACCAAACGCTGCTCTGCAGACCTGACTTTCATCAGTCAGGTGTTTGTTCACCTGCTGGGGCTGGTGGGCTTTCCCTCCAGAGTATTAGGCAGCTTCCCTCCCTGGAAAGAGCTGCACCTTGTACCACCCCATGGCACAGCAGTGCGAGACAGCACAGAGCTCATGAGACTGCTTCAAAGGAAGATCCTTCACCACTATCTCCCTGGCTAATTTGAAAGCGCAGGGTGGGCTGTGGCACACAAATAACTGCCCCTTGGCATGCCTGAGTGCTCTCCCTCATCAGGGAATGCTCAGCATTTAGATGAGCTGAATGTTTACATCTGCCACGCTCGCCCCGAGAGCTGTGCTGCACACACTTGGCTGGGCACGACAAAAGGTCATCTGGTCCTGCTGCACGGGGACTCTGCACTCCCTCATGAGTGAGCCTGCCAGGGAGCTGGACAGGCACCTGCAGGGAAAGGGAAGGGCAAGACAGGCTTTCATCTCTTTTTCCCACAGAGGAAACAGCAACAGCAACCTTAGAAATCCAGGTTAGGAACCTTTCAGGGGATAACACGGTTTCTTCCTGCATACCTGCCTGCTACACTGGGAGATGTCACCTGCCAGCAGAGCAGCTGAAAGAGATGTGTGCACAGGCTTCATTCAGGTCACCTCTGAGTGTCTTTGCTTGCAGGACGACAGCCAGCTGAGAGCTGCTGTTCTTACTTAGTTGGAAGAGAGGAGCTTTACTGAGCCCAGCAATAGGCAAAGATGCAAAGACACGAGGCTTTCTTCCACGTACTAGTGCTAAGAGCAGGCTGGGAAAAGGGTTTACTTCATAAAGCTCCTGGAGATCTCTTTTTTCCTCTCCCATTCCAGCTGAAGATCAAAGTCCCAAGCACCTGTGAAACTAAACAGAAATAAAGCCACCTGGTTTGGGTCAATTAAAATGTTTTGTTTCAGTAGCTTCTGAACATGCTGTTAATAATCAGCTTAAATAGCAGAGCAAGGGTGTTTCAAATTAGAAAACTAAAAATCTTGGTTGTCAAAGAGGGACTTTTCAAGAATTTGAGGGCTCTTTTTTAAACCAAGACATTTGTCAAAGCTGTTCTTTTTTTTACCCAAAAAAAAAAAAAAAAAAAAAAAAAAAAAGTTTTCAGTTCAATAGATCTGCTACCTTTTAGACACAGAGACAAGGAGAGAGTAAGGTAAGGCCCAAAGCTGGTTGGAAACCAAGGTCACTCACTAAATCACCATCACATCAAATGATTGAAACTATAGGAAGAGTTCTGTATTCCTCATTAGCATCTGCTATTGTCTTTTGTACCACCAGGATTTCACTAATGACTTGGAATCTCCAGCCCATCTTTCATCCTCAGGCATTACATGGGAGCTACATTACCTCTGTAGGAGATTAATGGGAACCTATTGCCAGGAACTGGTGGCTCCCTCATCATCCACACTGCTGACCCAGCATGCTTTATGACCGCTCCACCTGGGCAGCTTGGACACGACTGAAGTGATAGATAACCACCTCTGCTTTGTGTGCAAGAAGAGAGACCCCCTCAGGACTGATTGAATTGCTAAGGCAGAGCAGATGATGATGTTACTCTTTACAGCACCAGCTTGGAACCCCAAGAACCATGTTTACAAATGATGCTTTGTCACCTGAGTTATTGCCAGGGGCTTCAGGCATTGTCAGATTCCTGAGCAAGCAGCAGATCTATGTTCACTGAGGAACAGGAGAGAGGCTGGAAGGCAGCGGTGGCAGAAAAAAAGGCACACCTCTGGGGGCTCCACAAAGGCAGTGATGACAAGAACACAGCCAGGAAATTGTTCCCAGTGTGTTGTACACAAGCACACTTCCACACAAGAGTTAGCAGAGGAAAAAAAATGCAAAGTTGGCTCCATGGAGCCACCTCGTGCAGTTGCCCACACCAATATTGGGAAAATAGCCTCAAAAAGGTGCGTGAAGGAGGAAGGGATCTAGTGAAACAACAAAAAGGGATTTTTAGAATTCCTAGAAAGCATACAGGCAAAATCCTATGAAGTGACAAAATTCCTAGAAAGAAAAGAATTTCTTAGAAAACAGATTTATTTTTTCTACAAAGAGCCCTAGAAAGAAAGTGGGAAAGTATTTGCAAAGTTCCTGATAAGCACTCAAGGACATTTCTAGATAGCAAAACAAGAAATGGCTTGAAAACATTGACATGGAAAAGCAAAGGGGAGATTTCTAGCAAGCAATGTGGAAATTTCTGGGAAGAAACTTAAGAAATCCTGTAAAGTAATATGAGAATTTCTAGAAATCATATGGAGATATTCCTTGGAAGGAACCAAAAAAATTCCTTGGAAGCATCCTGATAGAATTCAAAAGAAATCAAAGGAGAAATTTCAGGAAAAGGAAAATTATTGGAAAATATCCTGGGACATTTCTAGGAAGCAGAGAAGAAATTTCTGGAAAGTAGCTCCTGTGGTAAAATGTCTAGAAAACATCAGGGAAGTTTCTAAAGGTTTCTAAAGTAAAATGTGAAATTCCTGGAAAGCAGCTGGGGACAATCCTAGAAGTCTAGGAGAAAATTCCTGGAAAACAACCAGAGAACTTTCCAGAAAACAACATTTTTGCAACATTTTCTTCCTAGAAAGAAAATTCAGAGAAAACTTATGGAAACTCTGGAAAATTCAGAGAAAACTAATGATGTGTTCCCAAAAAGCACTGCAGAACATTCAGGAAAAAAAAACAAAGCAGAAATTCCTGGAAAGAAAAAAAAAAGTTGAAATTGCTTCAAAATTGCTAGAAATCAATGGGGCATTCCTAGAAAATGAGCTGGGACATTCCTAGAAAGCAATGTGGAAATTCCTGAAAAGAAATGAGGACAATTCCTGGAAAGAACCCAGGATAATGTCAAGAAAGGAAATTGAGATTCCTACAAAGTACTGGGAATGTTGCTAGAAAGCACAGACAGTGCTGATTGTGAAGGGTAAGAACATATGATGGTGGCAGTAGACCTGCAGAGAGGGTATGGGGAGTTTGAGAAAGGCATGATATCCCCAAGATCCCAAGAGTGCTGAATGTGGAAGGCAAAGGAGCAGCACTCAACCTCAGGAAGGTCCAGCTTGGTGCTGGGTGGCAGGAAACCAGGAATGTCACCTCAGAGACCAAGGTTCACACATGAAGGCACACAAGGTCACATTAAGTCTGCCCACATGGGCCTGATCCACATTCATCTGGTCTGTTCCTAGAAATCTCCACTGATGAGTAAAAGCCCTTTACCATGTCAAGGCATCTCTGTATTTACCTTCCCATATTTCTGGAAGGCTTTCTTTGGTGTACACCTCAAACTCTGAACCTCCTCTTTCCCCCTCCCCTCGGGGCACTGACAAGGATGTGTTCCTAAGGCCACAGGATAATTTGAGTGGAAAGGCAGCTTAGGAGGTCTGTAGGTCAAACTTCTGCCCAAAGCAAAGTCAGCTCTAAGGTGAGACCAGGTTGTTCAGGGCTTTGTCTGCTTAAAATCCTCCGAAGGCTGAGGGTGCACAGCCTTCCTAGTGGGGCACCTGTCCCACTGCTTGACTGCCCTCACAGGAAAAGTGTGTGTTGTATAAGGAGGATGTGTGCATAACCTAAGGAGGATGTATCCATAACCAGCCTGAATGTCTCTTGCTCCACAGGACGTCCATTGCTGCTCATTCTCCTGCTGTGTTCCACTGCAAAGAGCCCAAATTTTACTTCCCCATCAATTCCTTTCAAAAGCCTCCTGAGCACATCCATAGTTGCTCACACTGCCCAGACAGCCCTCCCTTTCCTCTCTGGCAGATGATGAGCCCATCTGCCCAACTCCCTTAAGTCCAACTTTGGTTTTTCCCCGTGGCTTTTTCAGAAGTTGTTTTTCAGACCATTTCTGCTCAGGAAGAAGAAGAGATCACAGAGGATTTGATGACATCACTTTTATGATGTTCCTCTTCCAAGCTGACTCAGCTGTCTGGGAGAGAGCCTAGCAATTATCTCCAGTAGGCCTCTGCTCATCTGATTGACTTGCCTTTGCTTTCATGCCTGGCACTTCAAACATCAGGGACAGCAAGGCAGGGGGAATATTTTCCTAATGGAATGAAACAAGGGCTCTAAAAATTACAGCTGCCTCATCTGGAAAGCAGAGCATGTCTCAGCGTCCCCACTGCGCTCAGCCTCCAGGTTTATCACCCACACGCCCAGGCCCAACAGCATTGACAGTAATCATTTGTAAACAATTAATTGTGGAAGAGATAGCTCCCCCATCACTCACTGAAAGGCAGCATGGCATATGACCTCAGAAGGTGAAATCCACTCTTGGAGGTTCCTGTTAGGTGTGGGGAGGGATGTGACACATCCTCAAAAGCCTGAGATCCTACTCCTGCCACTGACTCCAGGGAAGTTCTTTAACTGGTTTGTGCCTCAGTTTCTCCACCGTTTCACCTGGCAATGGCTCCCACTATGCAGGAGAATATCCAGCACAACAGCCTCTTGATCTGTGGCTACCCAAATAAAACAGGCCTGGTTCGGGTCACTGGCAGTGGCCATGGTACAGCCCACATCCAAGGCCAAGCCAAAAGCTCTCTCAGAGCCAGGTGGCTTCATCCATATTGTCCCACAGGAACGGGTCCTGCCTGTCCCCATGGCTGGGCCGAGTCACTGGCCAGAGGATGTTAACTGGGAGCGTGCCAGTGATGGAAGAGGGCAGACCACTGTGGGCCAGTGCCCTGGCTCTCCCAGGCCTAGTGTAGCTATGGCCACCATGGCCCCTCTGGGGCAATCTCTACACCCTGGGGGTGAAAGGAGATTCCTTTCTGTCCCCTTGTTTGGCTGCAGCTCAGGTTGCAGATATCCAGCTTGGGCTCAGGAAGAGCTGAGTTGAAAGCAGCTCTGAGGGAAATGGTTTCAGCATGGCTGTGTTCAGCCTCTCCCACACCACCTGGGCATCTCTGTGGGGTGGTGGCCGCTCTCCAAGGGAATTCCTGCTCTAGCAGAGTGCGGGTACTGCCTGTGAGATGACAGCTGCTGCTGGGGCAGAGCCACACACCCACATGCTGTCTGAATAATGAAAACAAAAATGCCTGGCTCCCACTGGATGCTGTTTTATTGCCTGACTGGTGGTTGCTGCCGTGTGAGTCACTTCCAGGGGAGGCCACAAGGCACTTCTGTTGCAAACAGAAGAAATGATGCAGAGCCCGAGCTGCTGTGCACTTGGGAAAGCAGATCAATACATGATCAGCAGATCAATCACTGTCTTGGGCAAGGGAATTCTAGCTGCAAAGGCTCTCCTGCTTTCTCTGGGTCATTAGGAGAGCCCCCCATTCTAAAGCAGGGCCTCCATCTAACAACAGCACTCTCCTTGATTAATGCTGATTAGCCCTGCTTTGCTTGTACGTTGATTAAAAAGCAAGGTTCATTTCCCAGGTTTCCTTCCCAATCACATTCCCTAATTTCTTTTGGCACTGCCACAACCTCTTAATTCTTCAGTCCTTCAAGCAGCTCATCAGACAAGGACAATGTTGAGGCAGTAGCAGACAAAGGTCAGATGTGGGTTGTAGCCAAAGGGAAGCTCTCTCTGTGTTAACCTATGTGGTGGGCTGGCTAGTGGCATTGCCACCTTAAAATGTTGCTCATGACAACTGCGAAGGCAGATAAAAACCCATCACCACTCAGGATGTTCCTACATACTCTTCTCCTCAGAAAAATACACTTGATTCCCAGCAACTGTAGAAGCAAAGGGCCCCATATTGCCTTTTCTTCAAATTATCAGCCAAATTGCTGTAGAAATGGCTTTATGACTTAGCCCAATGGCCCACCCAGCTTGTTCAGTGGCTGCAGCAGATGCTAAGAAATCCAGGGCAACAGGGCACATACAAACTGGTCTTGGCCCACTCTTCCCATCTTTGGTGGTCTGTGGTTCAGGGGTCTTCATCAGTTCGAAGCCATACTCAGCTTATGGGGTTTAACATCCACCAATGCATTGTCAATAACACTCCATGGAAATGTAAAAGGGACTTGCTTCTTTATGCATCAAATCTACTGCTTGCCTGCTTTCAGAAACACCTAGTTACAAGGAAAGGGCAGCAATCCTTCCCTCACAGCTCCCTACTTTCCATGATATGAGACGTCTCTGTCATTGTCCCTTTAGGCATCTTTTGTTCTAGCCAGGGGGTCCTCCCTTCACACAGAACCAATTTTGCAGCTTATTGGAAGTTGTTTCAATAAAACAACCACGGCTCAAGAAAACAAACATCCCATTTCTGCCTCTTTCACAATAAGAAAGTGGAAATCCAGAGTATCTTTAAAATATAACCAAGTAAAAAGCAATTTGAAGCAGAGAGCAATGAGTTAATCTCACATCTGAATATTCACTGCTATTAAGATGAAGACTTGCCTCCTTCAGCTCTTATGTAAATAGAACTCATCTGCGATGCAGATTTTATTAATTAACTGGCAAATCGAGAAAACCCCAATAGGCTGTAATTGAACTTCGTGTTGATGATAGATGAGGAGACACTTACAGGCCATCAGCTGTGTCTGCACAGTCACTCCTGGATCTGCTGCCATCCCTGCCCATCCTCACAGCAGAGGGGCTGCCCCATCCTGAGCAAAATCAAGAATATCTGAGGGGCAAACGCCAGGAGCTGATGGGATGCCTGGAGCTGATGAAATACCTGGCACATATTCTTCCTGAAGCACCCTCTGGCTTATCACATTGCTTTTGTTCATATTTTCTGCAGCTCCCAGGTGCTCTCAGGCAGGCACTAGCTGCTGAATTTCCCACAGGAGTGAGGATGCTCATAGCTTTGAGGGGGCATTATCACCCCTAACATGAAGAGGGGACACTTGTTAATGCTGTGGAGATCTGGGCTGCTCAGATGTCGCCAGGAGTCCCAGGTAACCCAGGAAATGGAGGATTTCCCTATACCTGGGCATAGTGGACCCTGGTGATGACATGCCCTATAGAAACACACCCCAAACCAAGACCTTAGGTGAAGCACAGACCAGTCAGATTTATGTGTGTCCCAGTGGTGACTCCCTGCTGGGTAACACGGATAGTGGCAGAGCAGCCTGTGTGTGGAAAAGGCAGCCCTAGAGCCCTGCAGGAGCACCACGCTGCCCTTCTCCATCGAGGCAGCACGCAGCAGAGCCCAGCGGGAAGGAGATTAAGGCATTACTGATGTAGGAGGAGAAGGGATGAATGAAACAACCCCCTGCATGGGTGCTTTGCAGTTCTTGCAGGGGAACTAATTTTGCTTTTATTTTGCTAGAGAAACAGCAAGGCAGCAGCAAGGAGCCCACCCTTGGAGCTGCTGAAGCCTGCGTTCTTCTCAGCGCGGGAAGAGGAAGTGGCATTTGAAGCACTGAGATGCGAGAAGAGTTTCATTATTGCTCTGGATGGCCCCTTCATTAGAGGAAAACACAGTATTTAATGAAGGGGAAAGAAAACTGGAGCTCCCTGCTGCGTCCAGAAAGCCGTCTCTTTTCAGCTTTGCTTCTTTCCCTTTATTTATGGGAATGAGGGAGGCTGGACCTATCCATCTCTGTAGTCTCATGAAGGATGATCCAAGGCCACCCAAGTGAAGATCTCCCTACAGACAGGGACCCACAAGCACGTTCCCTGCTGGACTCTCCAGCTTTGGGATAACTCCCTGTGCCTACACCCCAGTGGGCAGAGGCTGCTGGCCATGGGTGCAGATAGGGGATACCAAGATCTACCCCCCCTCCAACCACACCCACACTCCCCAGGAGCTCTACACCAGAAATTCAGTGCCATTAACAAGAAACTGCAGCACAGGGGATGTGTTACACACACCTATAAAGACCATGCTTGATTAAAGGCACAGGGAATGCTTTCCCCATGGCTTCTCTGCAAAGTGCGTTCAGATTACCAGGGAAGGACTTGGTTTCTCACAACTGGCTTAACAAACCCAACATGGGATTCACACATCAAGCTAACTCTTCCCAGCTGGCACCAATTATTTGCCAAGGTAGTTTTGATCTCTCAATTACAGCCCATGAAGTTTTCAGCATGGAAAAGCAGAATATCTTTTCTTTCTCTTTCTCATCTCCTAATAATTGGGGTTTTTTATAGCAACATGTCAACAGACATCAGGAGTAGAACCAGCTCACATTCCCTTTGCTGGGACAACTCTAGCTCTGCTAGGAATTGAGATAAAAGGAAGCTTGCTTTCATCCCAGCATAAGCAGGCAAGAAGTGGAGCATGAACAGAGACAAGACAAGCAGAGAAGCGAACACTGTGATTTTATTCTGAGTGTCTGCACCTAAAGCTGTCCTTAATCACCACTCATGACTCATAGCCATTTCTTTCACTGGGAGCTCCAGACAGGGTAATTTGGTTTCAGAGGAGCAGAGGCACATTGGCTGCAAGGGACCTCTGGATGTCTCCCATTCAACCACTCATAATTTGCTCTCAGAATTTTCTTGGGTTCCCTCATGACCTGTCCTGTTCCCAAAGTGTTGAGCTTTGAATGTGTCCTGAGGTGAGAAAGCTTCCTGCAGCAGAGAACATGTTGGAGGAAGAAGAGTAGTTTCAACAATCGCCTGCTCTCTTGTCTGCTCTGGAAATTTTCCTAGTCCCCTTCACCAAGTCAGCTGTGCCAGGAGATGGACTCTGGGACCTGTGTGGGTCAGGGTTCTTGGAAGACAGCAGGAGGAGGGGATCCATAGGATATCAGGAGACTTAGAAAAACAAAAGGACAGGGGACAGAGCTTGCAGGAAGCAGTGAGGTTCAGGATAAGGTCAGGAGCTGGAGAGGTGTCGCCCTGATTTCTTAGGATTTTCTAAAGCCTTCTGAATTTACATTCTTGTAGAGAACTTTCTCACGCAACTTTCTGTAAACAACCTATTGTTTTGCATTCTTTCATAGAGGCGGAGAAATTTGATAGACTGGTAGTTTGTCCAGTGTCGTTGGAGAGGTGGCACGTTCACCTTCCAATCCACTGGCACCTTTTGAGACCTATAAATGATTGGAGTCAGAAAAAATAAATTAGTCTCTTCATGGTGACCAAAGCTGTGGTGCGTCGTTTTTCCTTGTGTCCTCTGGTGACAGAGAGGGGCTGTGTGTGTGAAGGTTGGATAACCACAGACTCGGACCATCAAGCCCAGCCATCATCTGACATTAATAATTTTTTCCTGCTTGATTCTCAGCTGCAGCTGGAAGCTGGACTGAGTTTTGACTGGATCCAGGATCGGAATCTGCCTGCTCTGCCTGCATTGGAGACAAACTCCTTCATCCTGGGCCTTCCTGCACTATTTACAGAGACCACAGCCCCTTTCACTACCATCACCAGGACATTCCAGTGATTTCCAAGCAAAGGAGCAAGTTTCCTGAAAATTACATTTCCAGCAAGCATCTCTGCTAATTAAAGATTATGAAATGAATTAACCATTGCGTCAATTAAAATCCATTCACAGCTAATACCTTCCTCTATTTCAACATCATTTATTTATTGAGGGTGGGGAAGGAAGGAACCACGTTCAGAGTCTCCAGAAGTTCTCTGTATTTGTAACAGACTTGGCTCTGCCTTGTTACATGGAATAGGTCCCTGGAGAATGTAGACTGATTGCAATCTAATTTATGGCATTCATCAACATATGAATTAATGCTGGGGTCTCAGATATGAGATCTCTCTATTTGCCTCTCCCTCCTCGCACAGGATCGGCAGCTCAGTTCCACTGCCATGCCTCCTTCCCTCCCAGTACTGCTACTTTCCTGCATTAAAGAAACAGCTTTGGTTTTGGTTAGGAAATCTTGTTTATCATGAACAAACTGGGCATCTCACCTAAATTTCTGGGAACTGAAGTCAACTGAAACGAAGGAGAATTTAGTCCCTGTTTTGAATGAGTTTGGGCTCTGGTGCTCAGCTGCCATGTACCTCAGCTTCCCCATCTGTGACACAGGGACTGTTCCCAGACTCCCTCTGAAAGCCACAGAGAGAATAAAAATACACTTGTGCTTTGGAGCCCTGCAGAGAAGTTTGCAGAGGGCTTTTGTGTGTTTTACTATTGCTTCTTTGTATTGTTCTTGGCTTTGACCTTGGACTGAGCTGAACCAAAGAATAATCAAACAAAGCACTTACATTTCAGGTGCATGTTGGACACTTGTTAAAGAAAGCCTAAAAGTGTAAAGTCTTCTGGTAGCAGCCATTAACCCATGTGGTGACTGGAAGCCCTGAGGTGCTGGCAGGGATATAAATCATGCAAGTGGTGGATGAAGAGCCGCTTGTCTGCTCTGCTGAGAGGCTGGCGCAGGCAAAACACAACAACAAAGCAAATCTGAGGACAGAAAGTGGGTGTGCAGGATGCCTCGGGGCAGGGAAGGCAGGTTAGGGAACAGGAGGAGATGTGCAGAGGAGCAGAGTGCATTCAGACACTGAAAGGGGAGAGTTCTGCTTTGTTGGCATGAGCAAGCAGTAGTTGCACAGGGTAACTGAAAGCAGGTATAGCTTAGGATGAGAACTGTAGGATTTCTATCTGCTGCTTCCCTTTCTTGGGGCACAACTCCACAGACAGAACTGGTTTTGAGACAGAAACCTCCGCATTTGGGCTCTCTCACTGCCCAGATCGCAAGGTCACCTTCAGCAGAGTTCAGTTCTGGAGAAAAGGTCTGGTGCAATGTCTGAAACTCAGCGTCACCATGAACTGCTGTCCCATCACTCACCTGCTCTTCCTGAATTGTCTGAATGTGCATGGACTTAGTGGATGTGGCTTAGTTTTTTGCTCTTCTCTCTGATGAAAGAAGTAAAGCATGCAAAGTAATTTTTAGACTTATCTATAGATCATTCTGTTTGTCAAAAGCATCAAAGAGTGCTCCAGGGAAGAAGGAAATACAAAGTTCCCTGTGCTTGATGGGACAGAGAAGATGTGGATTCCTATTGCAGTGAAGAAGACTCAAGTTGGATTCACCAGGAAAAGCCATAACTCAACACTGAAGGACAGGAACCAATTGTAAAGCTCTCACTGATGGGTGACCTCCTTCATCTGGGGAACAGCAGGTTCAGCCAGAAGAACACATCATGCAACCAAGATTTTAAAAACCAAGAGCTTTGGTGAGCTGTGGATAATTTCATGTAGCATTAGTAGACATTTAATTGCTTTATGTCAGTAAAGTGCAGGAGTCAAAGGATTCTGTCTCCATGTAGTTAACAGCTTATGCTAAAAAAATCCTGCCCTGCTCATTAGGAATGTCACCTTCACTCTTAATTTCAGACTTTTCCTGGGGATTCAACTCAACTTCAAGTGAATGTTTCCCTGGCTAAATTACTCTTTGGTAGCAGTAGACAGGCAGATTGGTAAAAAAAACCCAAAACAACATGCACATGCACCACTTCTGTCACAAAATAAAAAGATGGAAGGGATGCAATCCCACCTCTTGTTGTGCATGGGTTAAAAGCGGTTTCCATACTTGTTGAAAACATTTTTTTCTTTTCCTGGTTCCGCTCCTGAGTTTATCCTATCCCAAAGTAATCAAGCGTTTTGCTGCCACTGCCAATCACAGCAGCCTGCTGCTGACAAGAGAAGCTTGCTGCTAGAGCTGGAGCACCACGGGATGCTCGAGGCAATGCCCCTGCTGGGATGCAGCAAAGCTCAGTCCAGACTGGAGCTGTTTTATGCTCCTGTCACTCAGTCCAGGGCTCCTACAGTTCACCAGGAGTTGGCTGACCTTGCCAGACCTGAATGGGGAAAAGGGATGCTCTCAGCCATTGTCAGCCTTCCATCCAGGAGGGCTGTGCCCACTTCTCTATTCCAGCACCCACAGTGGCTGGATGTTCCCATCCAGGAGCCACCATCTGTACACGTGGCTTCGGAGCACAGGAAAAGGAATGTTACCCACTCCCATTCAGGGCACAGGCAAATGTTCCAGTACCCCTCTGCCATCAGTTCCTTTAATGTGAGTGTGCCTGTTGTGGCAGGGGTGGCCAGGACGTGGCCTCAGGGGCTGTTTTCCTACCTGTGAGGCTGGGATCAGTCTGCAGACACAGTTACAACCTGGGCAGGCAGCAACATAGGGCTCAGGCATGCAATGAATGCACTGTGAGACACTGAATGAGCCTGAGAAATAGCAGGTGAGGGTTCTGAAAGGTGGTGGGGAAAGGGCACGGTGGGAGCACAATCTGCAATGCAGAAGAGAGCGCTGCATCACCTCTCGTGTGAGGTGGCAGATTAATCAGGAGTCACAGAGTGCATTTGTAACCTGCCTGGCAACCCAGCTGCGCTTCTCAACCCTACCCAGCTCTCTCTCCACACTTGAAAAACCACCATAACTTTACATGTCACTCATTAGAAACAGGTCCTGCTCTGGGAGGAGAAGATACTGGAGCAAGGACTTGGTGAGGGAGTGACAGCAGAGCCTCTCCCGGGTGTGTCTGTAGGGAAAGAGGACTGGCATCTGGGGAGGTCTCTGCTCCTGTACCTCTGCCAGCAATGAGGGTGATATTTCAGGGAAGGAGGTAAGTTTTCCCATTTGCTTTGCTCAATTCCTTCATTTCTTCCTTTCCTCTACAACTGTTGATGCTTAAAGTTTCCTCCTGAAGCCCAGATATCAGCAGGTGGACAGACACCTCGGTCCTGCCCTTTCAGGCTCTCTGAAAACTCCAACAGGTTTGCATCCATACAGTTTTTCTCCATTTTTCATGAAGGAAACAGCAGGTGAGGGAGTTTTTTTGGGTTTTTTTTTTGGTTTTTGTTTTTTTTTTTTTTTTTTTTTGGATCTATATATCCAGCTTAGATGGCAGACAAGAGAGAAAATGCAGAGACTGCCGTCTTTTCCCTCAAGATCCCTTTGAAAGGCTTTGGGAGGTGTCAGATGCGCACAGCCTGGCTCACCTTCTCACTGGATTTCAGGACAGCAAAGCTGTGAGTGGAAAGAGATGTGGAAAAACAGTACTTTCCCACCTGTTGGGATGAGGCCTTCCCATTCTGCTTTTGTCAGACTTACCCAGATAACCCCTACAAATGCTTTTCAGCTATTTTTACCTATTTTCTGGCCAAGCAGCACTTTCTAGAGATGCAAACAAAACATGTAATTCATTCTTCCCACCTAACCTCCACTGCAACTACTCCTGTTGCCCTGGGTTTGTTTATGTGGGAGATTTTCCCCTTTCTTTCATGAAGCAAGCTTTTCATTCTAGATAATTTTGTGCTTGCCTTTAGCCTCTCAAGTCCTTTGAATAAGCCAGGCTGTCCATGAGATGGTGCCACACGCAGAGTTAAAACCCTACTTTGCTTACCAGAGACAGCAGACAGGGAACAATCTTCCTAGGCACTGCATTTAATATGGCATATTTATTATGTCTATTATTATTATAATCTGGACTTCTTCAGCTTTGGATACATGAATAATACAGCATCAAAAAAGAAGTTTTTAAAAAGGTGCTTTTATATATAGATAGATAAAGATAGCTTGCTCTGATTCATCTGCTAAAAATTGCTGCTGCTCCTTGTTTGTTTGTTTTGTTCAAGCAGAAATCGCTGGGCAAGATGAATGCCAGGAACGGGAATACAGGATAAGCCTAAATTCCACAACTTCTTGTCATGCTGGAAGGTTGCTGTCAAAACTTTGGTGCAGGTCTGGAATTTGCTTAGAAATGAAGTCGCTGCTCCGGGGTGTAGTGCAGCAGCCGAGCACAGTCAGGGAGGGAGGCAGGGAAGAGCATCTGGCCCATCCAGGGATGAATGAAGGTCAGCTTGCCTCCTCCAGGGGAAGGCTGCAGGTACTGGAGCAGGAGCTGTGCAGCCCCCACGAGCCAGCATCTGGCTAGGAATGTCCCCCTGCACAGCTGAAATTTGAGTGGTTTGAAGGAGCCCTGTGATGAGTGTTTTACCTTGTGCCGTATGAGGGCGTCAATTGTTGTGCCTGTTCTTCTGACCAGGTGCAGAGGTTTCTGTGGTGGGGGTCAGGGTTTGGAGTCGGCAGCCAGCACAGAAAAGAGACACAAAAAACCCTTCAGGCTGTAAAAATGACCCTTGAGCAGACAAATGTCTCACTCAGAAGTACAGATGGAGGTATTGCTGCTGCAGCCGCACCTCCTGACTACATTTTCAGCAAACTTCTGCATAGCTGTGAGCCAGGGAGAGACACAAAGCCTTCCCAAACCACGGCACAGTGCACAGCAATAAACTCCAGCTCTGCTCTCCAACCCTACAGCTCCGTTTGCACCTGACAGGTGTTGCCACATCCACAGCCTGTGGTCTCCTTGTCCCTCACATGTCACAACGGAGGACAAGCAGCCAGCAGTGGAGCTGGCAGCAGCATCAGATCTCCACATCTGGTGTAGGTCTGGGCTTCACCTTCTGTAGAGATCCTGGGATCTGGTCCCAGTCACAGACAGGAATCCAGACTGTCTGCTCTGGGCATTGCTAGTGATGTGTTAGAGTGGTTTTTCAGCTCTGCATGGACACAACCATTATCAAAGTCATGTCCCAGTAGTCAGCTGGATCCTGCCTTGGTGGAAATAAAACACCAGTGCTTTGACTGTAGCTTCACAGAGGGTAAGCCATAAAATAAAAATACTAAGGAAATAGCTGTAACAAACACTTGACATCCATCATGAGGGACAAGATCTGTCTTAACCCACTAAAACATTATTTGTTCTTTTTCCCAGGGGCCAAAACACCGCTCTTTTGCATGAGATATATGTGTCATTGGATATGTGTGTATCCCTAAATTTAATTTGCCCAATTGCATTAGGACAAGCAGCTAATTCCGAAATTCATTTTGTTCCCATAATCAACCCCTCTGCCAAATGGCATTTGGGTGGAATTGTGGAGATTGTGATTTTTATTTAAAGTGATTTATTGAAATCATTAGCAATGTTCCCTAAGTGGAATCCATGGCAATCCTTTTAATCTTCCCCCCATCACAGTAAATGCAAACATTTTTTTTAATAATAGAGAGATTGAAATATAAGGTTATTAAAATCCACACTTGTGTATTTCTCCATGCTCTCTCCCTCTGTAATGGGTTGGAAACCATAACTGTGGAAATAAAGGCTCCCTTTCAGGCCGGAGATGCAGAGAGTGTGTAATGAACAGTTAAGCATCTATTTAGTCACTTTGAATTGATAAGGGTGTTAATGAAAATGAAAAGAGCTGACTTTATTTCCGCTGCAGGGAAATACAAATGGTGGGGGAGTATTTTTTTGGTATTGCCCTAAGTCCTTTTAATGGAGTCAGTGTCTGCGGCAGAACTCAGAGCTTCCCCAAGTGCTTTTCCAGTCTCTTCCCACAAGTACTCAATGGAGGTCTTGGAAAAGTGAGGGGGTTTGCCCGGTGTCCCACTGGAGCGAGGTCTGGGCTGTTGTCACCAGCTGTCCCCAGGCACACAGAGAGCTGCCCCTGTTGCCTTGAGCTCTAATTAATCTCTCCAGGTACACACACCTTTGCAAACCCTTTGCCTCCAATCACTCAGCTCCATCCCCTCCTGGAAATAAAGGGGTACAACACCATGGGAGCCTGCCTGGGACAGTCACAGCCAAAGCCAGGCACAGGGATGGGTCAGCCTGGACCAGATGCTCTCCTGTTCCCTCTGGTTGATGCACTGGTGCCATGACAACTGCTAACACCAAACAGCTGTGGTGAAAGGACAGCTTTGGACAAGCTTCGGTCCCCAGTGACCAGTGGCCATGTCCTGGGGGTTGTTCTTTCCTCCTAAGAACCCCAGGCAAAGGATGTGCCTCTGAGCAGAGCAAAGCCAGACTGCACTGTGCCACCCCTGCACAGAGCCCAAAACTCACTTCACATTGAAAAGTTCTTATAAAAAATAAAATTGCCCTACTTTCCATCTTGGAAGGATAAAATCTGGTGTGGGAGGACTGAGAATCTGACAGAGGAGCCATTTGCCCTTCGCTCCTGACTCCTGCCCTGGCCCTCAAAGCATCTCTGCAGCTTCGTGCTCTGGAGGCAGAGTAGCAGCTCCAACTCTGGATATCAAGATGCTGAGGCAGGGGGACACCAGGACCTATCCCACTGCAGGATATGTATCCATGCAGCTGCCCAGATATTCTTCTCTAACCAGTCACAGCTCTGTCACTTGTGAGAAGAAATTTTAGGATGCTGTTTAATGGTCCTGGGCACCAGAAGTGACTGTGACACGGTCCATGCACATTCCAGGGAGGGCAGAAGAGCTTTTTCCTCCACATTTTCTTTGCTCCTGGGATGTCAAATCAATCTGTCCATCACCAACCCGAACCCTGGTGATATGATTGTACAGGAGATGTTGCCATTTTATTCTATACTCTTCCAACCCCCAGGCAGCTGGCAGGATTGCTGCTGGCTTGTAGCGCACATACACAGACACACACACACAGACACAGACACAGACACAGACACAGACACACAAAGTTAATCTTTTGCTATTATTTCTCAGAAGCTCCATTTGGCTGCTTTCAGGCTTATTGTGGTGATTTTCTTGCCCTTGTGACAGCTGTTTCTTACATGGGGAAGCAGCAAAAAAAAAAAAAAAAAAAAAAAAAAAAGAGGTCGTGATTTATTTTCACCTCCAAATATAGAAAGAAGATTTCCCCCTCTCTAAGATTTCCTCTTCGTCCTCTTTAAATATGTCCCACTGCCTTTAAACCAAGGCAGCAACTCAGTGATCCCAGAGATCCCACCACTAAGGCAGATGGGATGTATTTGTAGGGAACATGGACCAGTTTAAGACCATTACCAAGGTGGCCAAGGACAGGCTGGCTCTTACCAGTTGGCACAGACAGCTTAGCAGGGAGGGGAGAGGGCGAGGGAGCTCAGCCTCAAACCCTCCGTGCTCTCTGCAAACCAGTCGTCCCTCCAATGCCCAAACTTTGCTGGGCGGAGGCTGCCGGGGAGGGAGCGGGGCTGTGGGGAGCATCACTCCAGCGGGATGCTGGCGGTGGGATCGATGATGTCCTCCCCGCTCCCGGCAGCGCCCGCGATGTGATTCCTCCCTGCCGGCGGCACCGCTCCCAGACAAAGGCTGAGCTCAGCGCCCGCGGGCGGCTGGACCTGGGCTACCCACGCGAGCGCTCCGGCTGCTCCCCACCCTCCCCTGCACCTCCCCGCGAACATCCAGCAGACGGATCAAAGCTCATCTTTTGTCATCGAAAGGATTAACTCCGCGGGGAGCAGCGGCGGAGGTGAGCCAACGCTCCCGCCGCGCATCGCCTGCTTCCCAGCACGCTCCGGAGTTTTGGAGCCAACCTCCCGGCAGCTAAGCCTTCTCGCTGCTGGAGCCGGGGAGGCTGGGAAGAGCCGGCAGGGCGGCAGGTGAAGGGAAGAGAACGGGGAGGAGTGTCCACACACACACACGCACACGCGTGCACCCCGCACACGGCATCGGGCAGCGGCAGCGGAACGGCGGCTGCGTGCGGGGAGCCCCGCAGGAGCCCAGCCCGGAATGAAACAAGCTGGAGCATCGGGAGAGAGGATCTGTTCGCTTGGAAAAGTCTTTAAGGTAAAACCCGAGACCGGCCGCTTCTGGACTGGGCTGGGAACCGGGTGCTGGGCTCTCTGCCGGCGTGCTCGTTGTCTCTGACTTGGTTCTGTTTTTAAAGGAATCGATCGGGAGATGCCGGTAAGAGAAGTTGCTGAAAGACAAGCTGGAATGGCCAGGAGCTGCGCGCCACCGGCCCCGTCACACACCGGAGCAGCTGAACTTTGTGGGGTCTGAACATTTTTCTCCTCTGCGAACGCTCTGGGCAGACGGGAGAGCCAGGACGGCACCGCACACCTTAAGCCTGACCGAGCCTGGAGTAGTGCCAAGGGGGGATTTCTGTCTCTCCAAGGACCATCCCCTCTGAAAAAAAAAAAAAAAAGCTGGAGAAGGGCAATTTATCTTTCTTTTCCTGATGACTGAAAATATCTACAGGATCCTGTCTCTCCGGTTTTCATCGGTGAGTGTCATAAGGGACAGGCAACTGAGGAACAAAAATGATACCGGTCAAAATCATTCCAGCACCTACTTTCTCCTGACGAGCTTCATGCCCATAGGGGTTTTCTGTGGGCATTTCCAGGAGTGAGACCGAGATACCACAGATACATCCCTACCGGATTGTGTAAGAATTTGCAAATGAGAAACGTACCCCATCCAGACCTTCTCTGCCCGCTTTGCAGTACATGGTTTGGTGTAAGCACAGCAATTCTCACCTATTTCTCTCCCTTTTAAGTCTCTTGAGCTTGGAGACCTCTTTCCTCATTGCAATTATGATTATTTGCAACATCAGTGCCATCAAAGATTGGAGCGCTTTCCTTTCCCAAATCCTCCCCAGCGTTAACAAGACTCTGAACTTGGTACAGCAAGTGGAAGCCACCACCAGCTCGGTGGTAAGTGTCCTCCAGGACCCCGAACAGGACAACTACCTGTCCAATAGCCAGTCCATGAACTCCAGCAACTTCACAGCTGGCCTGGACCATTTGTTCCAGTACTCATACTCGGACAATGACCAGCTCTACAAGGAGTACAAACCCCCTCCTCGAGACGCCATTCCTCTGCCCAAGGCTGTCCTCTACCTCCTCATGGCAGCCCTGGTGGTGGTGGCAGTGGCATATGCCATCGTCGGGCATCTCATCAAGGACCTCATTTACGACTTTGTAGGTGAGTGTGGGCTTCATGCATTGTGTACTTGTGGCCAAAAAGAGCCTGGTGCCAAGCCTGGACGTGCTGCCTTGCGTCTCTCCTTTGATTTGGGTGGGTTTTAGACCAAGCTCTGACCCTTTCACATTTGCAAGAGTGTTAGTTTATTTAATGTGCTGGGCTCTCCAGATTGAGTTCTGTGTTGACCATCTTCCCAGAGAAAATCCTTGGGTTTAGCCCCCTTCCTCAAGGAGCAGATCTTGTGCCTGTGTGCATGTGCATAAATGTGTGCGCGTGAGTCTGTGTTGCCAAATGACTGTAAAATCCCTTGGCCAGGTTCAACTGAGCTTGGATTAGAGGTCTCCAATACGAAAAGTTTCATGGCAACAGATACCTGAGCACAGGATAACAACCCACCAGTGCATAGTGAAAGAAAATCTGCCATATAAGCTTAACCCCTTATTAGACACCAGGGAGTGTACAAACTCCTAGGAAACACAGCTCAGCAGTCTGGTTGCCTTAGAACAGCCATCACAGCCCCTGCAACAAATCCACGCAATGACAGCCCAAAGAGGGTTTGTTATTTGGCTTCCTCCTCTTTTCATCCTGTTGCTGATGAATGCTGTCCCTCACCATCAGGGCTGAGAGCACAAACACTCCTGGCTGCTGTGGTCAGGCAGAGGTGCTTGGCTGCTTATGACAAACCTTCAGTGATACCCTTGCTCTTTGCCCCATAATTTGTAAGGCTGGTCGTGCTGGGGAGTGCAAATATGCCCAATTCCCATCTGAATCCCCGGTACTTTTGGCCCCTACACCCTGACAGCCATCGTGTCCTTTTGGGGGTCAGGGACTTGCTTCAGCGTGCTGGTGACAATTTTCCAGCTTGGATAGGGAGCCAGAAGGGATCCCCAGAGGGATTTAAGCTCCTGGTTCCTGCAGATGTACACACCTCCCAAAAGCTCTGGGAACAATGTCCTGCACAGGAAAGTGAGGCTGAAATCCCTTTGCACAGCCTTGCTCTGAGCCTGACCCCCAGTAAGGGTTGAAGCCCTGCAGGCTCCATCTCTGCAGGGGGAGGGAGATCACACTCATCTGGAACAAAATCCACGTGTTCATTCATGATTCCACTTTATCTCCCTGCTCCTGGGACACAGGAGACACAGAGCAGCCAAAACTCCAACCAGTGCCTGTGGGTGGGCAGCACGCCTGCCTTGCTGAGGGGAGGGCAAGCCAAGTCCTTTGGGCAGAGGGTCATGACTGGGCAAGGGCCAGCAGATCCAGGACACAGGGATTTAGAGGGGGGTTATTTGGGACAAGAAAGGTCAAACCTCCTGGCAGGGAGCAGTACTTGGGGTCTCACATGAGGCTGAGCCAAGAAAACAGCAGGGAGCTGCTGCTGAGGAGTTTGTCTTCACTACAGATGGAAGGAAAGAGATATATTGTCTTAAAGTGTTAAATTTAACACTTAATCAGCAGCTTGCTGGGGCTGTGCTCATCTGATTTAATGCTGCCTTCCCCACAAAGGTAGGCAGTGGGGACAGCTTCTAAAAATATACCCACTCCTGCCCCAAGAAGCTCCAAGGACTAGGTCAGGCCAGGTTAGAAACTCCCCCGAGGCAGGGGCCAGGGCAGTCCCAGTGCCCCTGCAGAGCAGACACCCCTTTCCCCATTGCTGTGGCCCCTGATGCAGGAGAGCACAGATGTGGGTGCTCAAACCACCCCTTGAGAGGGTACTGCAAAGCAGGGCAAAATCCACAGGAATGCCATGTCCCTCCAGGCACGGAGGAGGGCTGCAGCTGCAGTCAGGGGGTACCTGGGTCCCATATGTGCTGCTTCCAACTCGGCACCACTGTTCCCTGGTGACCTTTAACTTGAGCCTCTGCGTGGGATGAGGTCAGAAGGGGGCCCCTTCTCTTGCAAAGCCTTTTGCAAAGGGACTTCCACAGCCTTTCACAGGACCACAGCCATCCCATGGGCTGGACAAGCACAGGCACAGCACTGGGGTCTGCCCATTTCCTGCCACTTTGGAAGAAGCCTTTTCCCAGTTTAACACTTCTTGCTGAGGGCAAAGCATCCTCCCTGCCCTGGGTGGAGGTAATATCTCTCCAAGTTAGGGTCAGAAATCCAGATGTGAGCTTCTTCCCCCTCCAGGCAGAGAAGAAAAGGCATTTGCCAAACTCCAGCAGCATCCCTCAGTGCCGAAGGCTGCCTCCAGCTCATCCTAGTTAGCACTCCAGGCCCATCTTCCCACAGTTCATACACTTCAAATGAGCCAGTCCTCAGAGGAGAGCGGACGAGACCGTGTTTGTTAACACTGCCAAGGAACAGCCTTTAAAGAGAAGGGGTTTAATTTGAATGAGTTTGCATAAAATTACTTTAGGGACTGGACAGAGAGACCAAAGGACAGTAAATAAGAATCTGCTCTATTAGGTGCCTTAACACAATGCCTGGGTTTATAAACTCAGCAGCAGCTCCAGCCTCTGCTATCAGCGTTTCTGCACTAATCATGTTCAGAAATATACAAGGAGAGATGGAAATAAGAAGCCAAAGGGCTGGAGCCTGTTTCGGGGAGATTAAAGTGGGAATAGTTAATCGCTGCTTTAAACAGTCACTTGGAGGCATCAGGGATGATTGACTCCACAATAACAGCTTGTCGGACACGGCTTGGGGAGTCAAAGCATCTTCCAGCCTCCTGCACCCACAGGAACAATGAGAAGCAGGTGCTGGGCTCAGTTTTGGATGGTGAAGGGGTTCTCGGGATGCTGCCAAGGTTTTCTCCCTGCGAAATCTGAATGGGTATTTGAGACACTGACACCTCTCTTGCAGGTGCTTCTTAAAAAATCAATTAGAGCTTGCCCAGGCATCCCCAGGGGGACATGAACACTGCTGTGATGCCCAGCAGGCTGGGGAGGAGTGGGAAATGGGAGGCTGCATTGGAGAAGGAGGAAAGATGCATTGTTGGAGAGTAGGAAGGCAGAGCACCTGGATATGGATAAGAGGGCTCTGAAAGAGCCCCTCTTCAGCTCTTCCTGGAGAGACCTGGCCAAGGAGAGCCCCAAACACCCTAATTTCTCTCCAGTCCCTCCTGCTTGCTCTGAGCTGACCAAGTCTCGCGTTTGGCTTTCCCAAAACTCATCAGATGTCTCTGCTTGGGGTTGGACACGAGGCCCCCGAGGAGGGTGGGAGGGAGGCTCCTGCGTGAGCACAGCTCAGAGCCCACCACCAGTTAAGGCGAATTGGGTCGAAGCGTTTGGAAAGCTGCTTAACTCTGAGGCGCTGGAGAGCTGCCAGAGCCGGCGCTGCGGAGAGGAGCTGGCTTGGCAAATGACAAGCCTGTCACCAACGTACGAGGCGCCTAATTACTGCAATCCTGGGGAATCAGCCCGCCCTCCCTCCTCCGTCCCCAGCAGCTCGCTGAATATCGCTCTTGTTTAAAATTAAAAAAAAAAAAAAGGAGGAAAAGGGGGAAAAAATAAAAAGTTTAACTGGAAACAAATCTGTTGCCATGGAGACTGCACGCGTGTGGTCGCTGGGAAAGGGGAAAGCATCTCGCTCCTGCACGAGAACCACACGGGAAGGGCCTGATGGTCTGCGTGGGAGCAATGCCTTGCAGGGACACCTTGGCTGCTGTCACCCGGTTCAGCCAAGGTCTCCTTTGGGCTGCTGATCTCCAGAGGAGACCTTGGAGGAAACTTTACCCTCGGGAATGGGCCCAAGGCAGATGCCCTGCTGGGGCAAGGCAGGGCAGGTTCATTGGCACTGGCAGGACTGCGCTGGTCGATGGTTTTGGGACTGCTCAAAACTCTACACCATCCTTGGAGCAGGGTCTTTCTTTTCTTTGCCTTTTTGACCCATCAGCCGTATTTTTGTTTTTCAGCCTTATCTCCAACCTCCACATTTCAGGCTTCTTTAGGAAACGATCTCCTTGAACAAAGAAACTGTGCATGAATGCTGAAAATAGCTGCTGGGTGATCCTGCAAGGACACGGGATCCACTTTTAATTGCTCCACAAAGAACCACAGAGCTCTGAGGATAATTCAGCCCATGGCAGGGATTGCAGACAGCATCTTAGGTCCATCAGAGAGGACTTATACCTCTTCTTTTCAAGCTCTGTTTTGAGGATAATTCCTTTGCCTCCCAAAGCTGTGGGAAGAAACCACGTCAGGTTCCCTTCTGCTTTTCTATCTCGGTTCTAACCCACCTCTCACAGTGATCCCCTGCCTGTTTCCCGTCTGGTGCACGGGGGTGCATCAGGAGTTCCTGAGGTGTTGTTTAGGGAAGCAGTGGCTGCTTTAGGATAATTCACCACTCCCCCTCACAGGCTGGGGCTGTGGTCTGGCCCTACAAAAAGGGCCCACTCCAGGACAGCTGCATTTGAGGCCAAACCTTTGGAGTTCAGAGCTGGAGGAGAGGAATGGCTTCCAGAACACACTGCCAGGCATTGACCAAGGCCTCAGGGATGTACCATCCCACAGCAGCCTTCCCATTCCTGCCATCATGTGGTCCAGGGATGGGCTGTGTCAGGTCCTGGGGGCAAGGGCTGTGTTTGTCTGCTGCCCTGCAAGCACTGGTGTTCCTTGAGCTGAGACCAGGCAGGGCTCCTCACTCTCTGGTCACCTTCACTCTGCCTCTGGAAGATATGGATAGCAAATATCCACCCCCAGGACCATTCCTGCCTCCCACCTACCACACCTGAGTCACCACCTCTCAGAGACCCATTCTCTGGAGATGCAATGCTGCCTGATGGATGGGACTGGGATCAAATGAAGGCTTGGTCCAGGGTTGCTCTGGTGCATGCAGAGAAGGTGTTTTTAAGAGAATATCATAATTAATTGAGTGCCTTTTCCATGTCACCCTTTTTCCCACCAGATGCTTTATGCTGGTGACAGCTCTGCAGAGGAACAGTGTCCTTACCTGTCCATCAGCAAAGCAGAGTGCTCATGCTGTTTGGGGTGCAGGACAATTTTGACTCAGCCATCATAGCAAAGCCGAAAAATTTCTGCAAAACAGGGAAGGAAGAACAAACCCCAACACCAAATTAGTTTAGAAAGAAGTAAATCTGAGGGGAAAAGGTGGGGTTTCTAACAAATTACTGTTGCCAGGGGCAGACACAGATTTTCTGTCAGGACAAACCTGGGAGTTATCTGTTGATTTTGCTAATGAATAAGTAGAGTGTGTCCTACAAATGAGACAGCTACGACATCCAGCTGTGACTGCTGCATCATGTCAAAGACACGAGGGATACCCTTGAACTCATGTCCATCAGGAATGCTCCGGCCAGAGCTGGCCCTGCCTTGCTGCAGAGCACAATGTGATTGCTGGGTCAGGACTTGTTTCAAAGAAAGAGGTGCTTTTGCTCCTGCTGATGGGAAAAGAGCTTTTTTAGCAGCTGCTTTCACACCCAGCTCCATTTAAAGCAAAACTAGAGCACGAGTTTGATTGTTCATCGAACATGTTGCCCCTTCCTTTCCTGTTTCCATCTCTACAGTGACTGTGAATGTCTCACTCACCAGGCTGCATTTAAATTTCAAGCCCTTTCTCCCACCCCCTTCTGCTCTTCTGCTTGGGAAGTCTCTTTTTCAGCAGCTGAAGTGCCTCATAGACATCCCACCCTGCCACCAATAAATGCAGGGGACTGGGCCACCCCCTTGGGGTGACACTGGGCACACAGCAACTCTGTGCCCCTCTGCACCCAGACAACAGGAGGCTGCTGCCTGCCCTGTCAGGGGTTTCTGAGCAAGGACCAGTCCTCATGCTGCTCGTACGAGAAGGGCACGCTGTGACATCTGGGCAACCCCAGTGTTTTTCAGTCCCCAAAAATACAGCATATCCCAGGGGTCCTGCTTCCAGGGGTGCTGTCAAAGACTAGGACAGAGCCAGGGAGGTGCAGGGGCATTTTGTGCCACGTCACTCTGCTACTTGGGGATAATAATAATAACAGAGTTGCTATTCCACAGCTCCTGATTTGCCCAGTCGGCTCTATTTCCTCTCTCCGGCTGCTTTGGATCAATCGCTCCATATTGATCTTGCCCCATCTCAGCACTTCCCACCTCTCCATTGGCCCTGCAGACCCCAGCAGGCACACTGAGCTTCAGCAGCACCTGACCAGCAGGAAGAGGTGTCTCTGGGTTAGATGCTACTCCCCAGCCTGGCTGAGAAAGTCCCTTTGTTCTTCTCTTTTATCCAAGACATTCAACTACACACCCGTGTGCATGCCCTGGATTTTGCAGCATGTGTTACGAGCTCCTTCCAGTGGCTGGGTAGGGCCAGGCAATGCTTTTTCTTATCTCCAAAGTCTGACTGTCCTGGATGTGGATGTGCCACTGCCCCGGGAGCACGCTGTGTGATCCCTCCTCATCCCAGCTGTGCCTGTAGCTGTCCCAGATCCGTTAGGTGTCATCAGCCTAACTTTGCTCACCTTCTGGCTGGAGATTGTGTGAATCCATATGTGGATTTAAATCCAAAAGAGGATTTTGTTTTCCTCGCTGTGTCTATTTTTTGTGGCTCATACATCCTCCCTGCCAGATGTAAGGGATGGAGAGAGAAATACCTGACATGGTGCTGAGGGCTGCAGCTCCCTTTGGCCAGTCACCACCACCCCTTGGCTCCCAGCCCTTGGCCACCCCCTTACACCCCTGTGCAGGGTTCATTATCCAGGGTTTCCAGCCTGTGTTGGCACATGACGTGAGGTTGTGCCTCCCATCCCCAGCAAAGTTCCTTCCGCATCAGAGCGAGGTTTAATCCCATTGGCGCCAAAGATGTTCAGGTCTCCTCTCTCTTCTCCTTCATCCCTCCCCAGACATGCCATGGGTGACCCCGGGAGACCTTGGTTCCTCACCCTCAAACTGAGAGGAGCCAGGGGGAGAAGTTGGGGAGGATGGAGCCTGGCTGGGATGGAGCTGGCGGTGCCTGGCAGGGGACATGAGGGCGCTGACATTTTTATGGTTGTTTCTCCAGGGTCCTGCTGGCAGGAGATCCTCTGCCAGCACCACGGGGCCTTGCTCCCCTCTTCCACACATGGCAACACGCTGAAGTTACAGGCCATAAATGGCCACAAATAACATGTAATTGTGTAATTACTTCACTCCTTACTTACACAGTCAAATCATAAAGGCATCGCAGTAAATACCCTCTAATGACAGCCTAATTACATCTTCCTGCAGATTACTGGGTAATTAGATCCAGCAGGCACCAGAAATAATTCCCAGGGAAGCAGTGGTTCGGATTAGCACGCACAATCCAGCCTGCTCTTACCCAGGAGCTGGACTGCAGCAGCCTCACATGAGCCACCTTTCCCAGGCACCCCGGCCAGCCACATCCCCTTTGGTGACGATGCACCATGACACTTTTCCCATGCAAATGGCTTTTGCTGGTGCCCTTGGTGCTCTCCCAAAACACCCATCCCCTGCATTTCTCTGCCTTTACCACAGTGCCTCATCCAGCTCTTGCTTTTTCTTGTGCCCACAAATGTCACCAGGGGTTCATCATCTGGCCACCAGATGCCACTTACCCCTACACACAGGCATGCAATGCTTTTTGCTTCTTGTTGCACACAGCAATCCTTATCCAGTGGCTCCCAGGATATTTGAGGACCCATCACGCCTTTTTTTACAGGATATTCCCCTTCTTCCCTGCTGCTCCACTGGAGTTTTATGGCTGACGTCAAGGAAAGCAAGCTGAGAACTTTAACAGTATTTGTAGGAGGCAATCTTGTAACTGCCTTCGCCTTCTCCTCATGGCAAGCAGCTGTGTGGGGGCTGCAGGAGCCTGCAAGGTCTTGGGGGCAAGAGGCTCTGTTTGGGATGGACCAGGCAGGGCCAGACCACAGAGAAGGTGGTGGAGTGTTTGGCCTTTAGTTTAAACCCAGTAAAGCCAAGCAAAATCAAAGCTGTAAAGGAAAAAAATATCCCTAAATGAGCCTTCTGGGCTCAGCTGATTTTCCTTGGGGAAGGGTTGTGATGGGGAGCCCAGCCTCAGGTGGGTTATGAATGTGAAAGCTAAATGTTCTGGTTGGGACTCGGGGCAGATGCAGGGCTCCCCGAAAACCTTTGGAACACTTCTTTGCTGAGTTCCCAATCCCTCTTGCCAGCACTGCGGTGGCTGAGGGAGCTGTGGTGGTTCTTCTCCTGCCTTTCCTGTTGGACAACCAGCAAACCCTGCTAGCACAGTGATGAAGGAGAAGAAAATAGGAAAACCAAGGAAAACCAGTAACTCTGGACATGTTGACTGTGCCCAGTGTGGTGGGAGCTCTACCCTCCTTGGGGACAGCCCTCTCCTCCAGCCAGCCCATGCTGGCAGTGGGGCACAAACCCCTCCACTCCCTGTCCAGTTCCCCTGGCAGAGTGGTCACCTACCCTGGCTCCAGAGCATGAGCATCATCCTGAAAGTCATGTTCTGCTCTCTTGGGGATGCTGTGGCCAAATGGCTTCAGGCTGGAGAAAATTCAAATATTGTATTGCAAAAACAACAAATCTTTTGGCTTTTCTCAAAAAAAAAAAAAAAAAAAAAAAAAAAAAAAAAAAAAAAAAAGAGAGAGAGAGAAGCTTTAGGTCTCACAAAAAAAGATTTGACTTACAGTGCACAGCCTGAGCACAGAGAGGCCCACAGGTCATTCCTGTGTCTCTGCTCACACCTGGAGGGAGAAATGTCTGGCCACCACAGGTGAGCCGAGAAATGAGATCTTCCATTGACTTCACACCTGGAATCCCACCCTGGCATTTGTCATTATTCAGTCCTAGTTTTGCTGCAAAACTTTTTTCCACAGCCCATGAGAATGACGTCGTCTCACTGGGATGGCATTTCTGTGTCCCCCGCTCCATCAGGAAACCTGTGTCCTCTACTGAAGAGCCATAACTGGAATGTCCTATGGGGACAGAAAATACCCCACAGCACAAAGGAGATAAATTGTATTCTGTGAGATCCAGTGGCAAATAAGCAGAGTTCCTCAGGAACAACAAAACCGGCTGGTCCTTTTGTCTGCCTCCTGGTAGCCACCTCTGCTTTATTTTGGTAGCAGAACTAAAGCAGAGGGGTGCTGGTGCTCCACTCCCCACAGCCACAATTTCTTGGAGCTACTCTCCCCTCACCTGGGTTTCCCCAGCTTAGGTATCCTCACTGCTGGTGCCTTCCTATCTCAGTGGGCCGTGGCCTCTCACTGCCCAAACAGCCAAATTTTTTAAAAGATAGCTGTTTGGGAAGCAGCACTGCCTGCTTTCACTCAGCTGCAATCCCTTGTGCTGCAGGGGATGTTTCAGTCACGCTGTCATCCAGCAGTGACACTGTATTTTGGAGGGGGATCAGTCACCCCCAGGGTTGTGGCAGTGGCTGGATCAGCTCAGAGCCAGGTCCTCGTGCTCTGGTGACCAGCAAGAAGCACAGCCCCAAAACTGCCATGGAGGATTTGAGGCCCTGGCATGGCTGTAATATACTCTCAAGGCAGAAAAGCCATGTCCCAGCCACGTCTCCAGCCCCATTTGGATGACACATAGTTATTTAATCATTTGCTCTGTCTGACAGCAAAATCCCACTTTAGGAAATGCGTTGCTAGAGACCCCAGATGCACACTTCACTTTGGAGGCACTTCACTCTCATTTTTGGGATTAACAGGATGATTTCATCTGCCTAAGCTGGGAGGGCTTCCAGAAAACAGCAGCCTGAAAACCAGCCCAGAGCTGGGAAGAGCAGAGATCCCAGCACCAGGGCAGTGGAGGGAGCTGAAGGGGCAGGGGTGGGCAAGGGACACTCCTGGAGGGGGAAGCACGCAGAGCTAGAGGTAGGCTGTAGCAGGAGGCAGCAATTTTCAAGCAATTTCAACACCTTGAGCTCTGGGCAAAGAGCTGGAGGTAACCAGGGGCTTATTTTGTGCTTTTCCTTCCTCCAGACTGGATCTTTGGCCCCAACCCAGATGACAACAGCAACAAGAGCGACATCAACTGCATCAGCAACAGCGTCAACGAGATGAGCGAGATGCCCGAGGCGCCGCGGCACCGGGAGCGCCAGCCCCAGGATGTGGTCATTGCCATCAGCGAGACTTGCCACTTGCCACAGCAGACGTGACCAGCGCCACGGCCAGGCCAGGCGGGATGGAGCAGCAGGATGGAGCAGAGGGATGCAGTGGAAGGATGGAGCAGTGAAACAGTGCAGCCACCTTGCAGGACCGGGCAGGGAGAGGAAGGGATGGGCAGAGCCAGCACCGTGGAGCAATGCCCTTCTCCCCCTGGTTTTACCAGCCTCTAAGGACCTTGTGGGGGTGGGTGGCATCACCCCTTCTCCCAGGCTTGTCAGCCCTGTCCTGACGTCTGCCCTTGGGTTTGTGGCCCCCTCTTTGTTCCCTGTGAATAGCAAAAAAGAAAAAGCAAATGCAAAATGCACCCACCAGACAAAGCTTGCAAGAGAAATGAGCTGGAGAGAGGCCAGGCGGTCCTTTGGCGTGTGGCTGTCCAGTGGCTGTCCAGTGGCGTGGGATTGGGGTGGGGAAAAGGGCAAAGGAGACAAGGAGGCTGCAGAGAAATGCAGTTGTCTGCATTTCTGGGGACAGGCCCAGGACACAGCAGGGAGCTGGGAGCTGCAGAAAGGCACAGAAAGGTCAGTAGGGGCTAAATCCCCCACTACATTGGTGATCTGCCTAGGGCATCACTCCTGTTTTTAGTTTTGCAGCTCCAGCTCACAGCCCTTTTCAGCAGGTGTGTCCTGTGGCTCTGGGACAGTAGGGTGACAGCCCAAACTTCCCAGGGAGCCTTATTCTCTAGGCCTGTAGCCAAGCCAGGGCCATCACATTCCTTCCACCACATCTCTGCTTGAGCCCAGCACCCCCTGACAGGGAGCAGCCCTGTTGGGACCGGGTACCACCCCTTTTTCAGGAATGTTGCTGGAGAGGAGGACAGGGACTCATCTGCATGAAATCAAATCTCTTCATGGGGGAAAACAGCCCTTGTATGTCTGCATCCTTCAGACTCATCCCAGCATGACCACCTCCTACATCACCCCCAAACTTCCTGCCACCCCAAGGGCTGCTGGCTCTGTACTGGGGTCAGCCCCATGTGCATTGATGGAGCAGGGACACCTCCCTCTTCTCCCTGGATGCCTTCCTCTTCCCAGCCAGAGCAGGGGAAGTTCCCAAACCATGTGGGGAACGGAGCATCCTGATGGCTTCATTGCTGGTTTAAGATCAGCTCTTATCCCAGTAAGGGTTTTAAACCAGGATCCATAATTTCTCTGTGTAGCAGAGTGAAGGCACTGGGACCAAGCTCATTCCTTGTGCCTCTCCCTTATGAAGATTCCTTTACCCTCTACATCTTCCCTGAACTTTAAAAAGGTTATACTGATGTACCACAGAGCCAGTCCTGAGAAAAGGCCATGGTCCAGAATTCTGCCTCTGCATTCAGGGAGACAATTCCTGCCTTTTCCCAGCCTGCAGTACCCAGCACACCATATATAGCAGGGGCCAGAACAGCATTTTCCCCTTCTGAAAGTGGTTAAGAAAAATGGATGTGGTTTCAAACTGCTGCTCCAACAGCTTTAATGAGAGCCATTACCAGCAGTCCCACGCTGGGGCTTTGTCGGCTTCTCAGCAAGCAAAGGCGGAGGACAGTACCTCAGACCTCCCCCCGTAATTAACCATTTCCAATCAGACAGTGTTCTGCCACCGTCATTTTTCTTTGTTTATTCAAACCTGGGTGTGTAGCGTGGCTGCTCTGGCACCTGCCAGGCTTCCCTTGTGCTGCTGGGGCTGTGGGGGGAGCTGGACAGGGATGGAGAGCTGGACAGCACGAGGGGATGCTGGGGCATGATCCCCGCAGTAACTGTCAACCCCTGGGACAAGGTGACAGCACCAGACCTGGCATTGGGCTGGGGAAACTGGGAAGGTCCAGGTTCCTGGGGGCAGCACGTTGTACCGGGAGGGGCTGGTTTGCTTGCTCCCCTGCTCTCCCAGCATCAGCAGGCTGGACATCGGGGTCACCCAGGTGCCTCTGGCCACCGCCCAGGAGGGACAGTGACACACTGTCTCACAGTGGCACTGCTCTCGGACTGGTCTCTGCCATGGGGACATGCCACTCCCTGGGCACAACGGGTCCCCCCACGGCTGCAGCAGCAGCCCAGTGACTCATCTGCACAGCAGCCCCATCACCCATCAGCCGCTGGGATGGGTGGAGGCTTCGCTGAGCATGGAGGCAGCCCCTCCACTCCAGCCGGGCTCTCCCTCCCTTCCTGAGACGTCTGGGGTCCCACATGACCCGGTTTGACCCCAGGAATGCTCCTGCACCAAGCAGCGACTCGCACCCAGGGCTGGCGCGGCTGTCAGCCACCCGAGGCCACTGTCCTCCGAGCAGGAGCAGAAGGAAGGAGCCCAGCTCCCTCCTGTGGCCACCGGAGCCGGGTCCGCCGGACGGCGCCGCGCGGAAGGGCCGGCGAGGGAGCGCCCTCCGCCCCCTCCCCTCAGCCTCTCTGAAATCCCGCAGTTGCAGGGGCGCCAGGGGGGATCCTGGTGCTGCGTCCATCTCCAGGACTGACCAAGCACCGGGTGATGTTACGGCAGTGTCCACGGTGAGGGGAAACACCAGCCACCTCCCACAGCTGGGCAATGCCAGGAACCAGGGCTGGCACCAGAGCTCTGCAGGACGCCGTGGCTGCGTTTGGAACTGGCCCCGCCGGAACCAGAGAGGACAGCTGTTCCCCACACCACCTTCCTTCACGTCCCCCCATCCCTGCACCATTGCCATCATCTGGCACCTGCCTTCCCCCGCTTTGTCCCCAAACATGTCACCAGAGCCCACACTAGTGCTGCGCTCTGAGGCTGACTGTGAGCCTGCCAGAGTCCCAAGACCCCGGAGCCATTTTGCCTCCGGCACTGGAAGGGAGGCAGAGCATGGCTTTTGGCTGCAACAACCCCTGTCCCTCCAAGACCTCAGTGTTTTCCTGTCCAGCCATGCACCCATGCAGCTGACTGCATTTTGGAGGACAGGACCAGTACCCTCAGAGGACCTTTGAAGCAGGGTGGCAGGACAGGACCAGGCAGATGAGTGAGGCTGTGAGGGTGCGGGAGTGCTCCACATTTTTGTTTGGGGCGTGCAAATGGTACAGCCATCCTCATGTGCTCTTCTTGCCCCCCAGGACCCCCTCTCCAGGCTCAGCTGTCCTCCTCAGCCCTCTCCTTGCCCCCCACAACCACGGAGCAGGGGACAAGTTTCTGGTGATCCAACAGCAGGGACTCAGGAAGAGCATGGAGGGGCTTCTTTGCCCCAGGGAGGATTTTTGGGGATGCTGAGGAGGAAGGGGTCTCATGAGGGTGCCAGGCTATTCTGACTGCTCCCATCCCTGCATCTTTTTAGTGCAGGAGGTTGCTCTTTAATTCCCTCCTTCCTCCCTAAGCGCCTTAGGGAGCAGAGAGGAGAGATGCTGGTGCTTTTTATAGCAGCCATAATCCCTGCTGCTCACACTGCCTGCATCTCCTGCCCCGAGACACAGGGCTGAGCCTCCAAAACGAGGGCTGCTGCCCAAAAACTGCCTCAAAACCCTTTGGCTCCCAGCATTGCTCCTCTCCCAGTGCACAGACCCCAGCTGGGGGTGGTTCTGGACTCAAGACCCCTTTTCAGAAGGGGTGGGACAGCCACAGGTGCTGCAAGGAGGGACAGGCAGACAGACATACAGAGACACATGGATGAGCACCAGAACAATTGCCTGGCCTCCCTGCTCTCCTCCAAGACTTGTGGAACAGGAACCAACCCCACAGCACAGCCACAAGGAAGTCCTCAGGCACAAGAGGAGACTGGAGGTTTCTTTCCTTTCTATCTCCCCCAACTTTACAAAAGGGAAGGTGAGGGAAGGAAGGAGCAGGATTAACCCTAACCCTGGCCCTTCAGCCCAGGAGCAGAGTCCTTCACAGGGCAGCTGATGAGCTTTAAAGTAGATGAAACCTTTCCTTGGATGTAACCCCCAGGATGTGAGCTTCAGCATTTGGTCAGGATCATTTTGGTGTTGGGGTGTCTGGTTTCCCTTACCCAGCCTGTGCCTCCGAAGCCAAGGATTGGCTTTTGAGCCATCCAGGCTTTATCCCTGGGCATGAAGGGACAGAGGGAAAGGGATGCAGAGCGGGGCGGTGGAAGGTTTGGTGTGGGGCAGGAGCAGGTTCTGGGAGAGGCATATTTCACCTCCTTTTGCTGTCCTGGTGGTCATCGCTGTCCTTCCACCCAGCTCCAGTCCCTGTCACCACCCCAGGACCACAGCCACAAAGGGAGGGCATGAGCACTGCAGCCGCTTTGTTCCCATTGCCATTTCTCTCTCCAGCAGCTCCGCTTTTACTTCTCTCCAGCCAAAAGTCCCCCTGACTTTGCACCCTGCCAGGAGGAACCCAACACAGCTCTTGACCTTTTACTGTTTTTGTTCTACTGCCCATGCTTGGGCAGGTGAAATTTTCTCTGCCCACCCACCCCAGATCAGAGGGTCTCAGGAGAGGCCAGCCTGGCAAATCCTGTCTAAAACCACTTTGTCCTGCTGGAGGTCTGGCCCCTGTCTCCCACAGCTTCTTTGCAATACATTTGCTGTAATTTTCCCTTTAAACACCCCACAGAGGAAAAAAAAAAAAAACAACGCGGGGAGGGGGGTGGTGGTTCTTCTAGGTCAGGCTGGGTTAAGACAGGGAAAGAAGATTAATTTCTCAGCAGAGCAATTCAGATTTTTCTGCTGCTCCCTGCTGGGGACCGAGGCAGAGCTGCTGGTGGCAGGAGCACACTGATCTCCTGGGCACACACGTGTTTTGGTTGTCACCCCTGGGGTGGCACTGAGCAAGACATCCCCAGATCCAAGTCCTGTGTGGGAGGTTAGGGGGATTCTTGCCAGCAATGGGTGATGGAAGTGGGAAGAAGGTGGCATATCAGGGATGCTGATGGGCCAGGGGGTGCCCAGCACCCAGCGAGGAGGAAGGGGACAGCTGTGCCACCACTCCCTCCCCCAGCCCCTCAGCTGGGCTGTTACAGGAAGGGAATGAAGTCCTGAGCCTGTCCATGTCACCCAGCCATGCCCACACACCCACGAGGCCCTGAGCAGTCACACTTGTTTTTCACTCCCAAGGAGTGCTGGGAAGCTCTAAAGCCAGCGGATTATTCTCCAAAGCAAAGGCCTGGCCTGCTGCCAGCCCCTGGCAGGGAACAAACAGCCTGGGGAGGCATTTCCCAAAGGCTCAGCTCATTCCTGGTTCACACTCTGACTTTGTACCCCCATGCAGCAGCCTCACAGTCACTCAGCTGCCGACACCAAGAATCTCAGGAGGGGCTTCCCAAAGGTGGAGAGGAGGCAGGAGGTTACCTGCAGACCCCACTTAGTGTCTGAGCTTCCCTGGGCACAGCATCCCCTGCCCAGTGTGGCTTCTCCAGGGTGTTGTAGAGGTTCAGCAGAAGACAGGCACGGAGGGGGGATGTCTCTTTTTCTCCTCTTTGCACAAAACTTGTAGGAGGTTCTTTGGAGACCTCTGAACCTGGGGCAGTGGGAAGGAAAAGCTGGAAGCCAGCAGGAAACTCAGGACACAAGAATCCTACACTGGGCTGATTTAACCCAGTACTGGGGGTTCCTGGGCACTGTGGGGAGCAGGCTAGATGAGGGGTGCTGGCTGGAGAAGAGCTGGCTGCTGGGGCCAGCCTGGGTACCATGCCCCACAGGACTGGACTGAATTCAATTGTCCTAAATTGGAGGCAGTTTTGGCATCATGGAGCTCTTCCTGGGGATCTGGGGATCATCACTTTGCTGCAACCATCAGCAACACTTCAGCCTTGCCCAGGAGACCACCAGAACATCCCCACTGTCAAAACAGGGTGGCCTGAGAGCAGAGGTTGGGGGCTACACTTAGCCTTTCCTGTCCCATTTGTTGGCCTGTCCTGCCCCAAACTGTCTGCAATGGGTCAGGCAGTGGAAAACCAGAGCTCTGCTCACAGCACTGCTCCCCAGAAAGGGTTACAGATAACCAGGTCAATCTCCAAGTAAGAGGAGGGTGGGAGCACTGTGCTCCAGCCCCACAGGCTGTGCTTGCACCCACACACCCCCTGCACCCACTCCCAGGGTCACCCCACAGTGATGCTCCCCATGCCAGCGAGCCCATGGCGTGATGGGGGGCCACAGGGCCACCAGACCAAAGGCCACAGAGTTCAGCCACCTCCCTTCCGACCATGGGGACCGTGCTCTTTTTTCCCTGAGAAAAGGATATTTTCATGCTTCCTCCCCACAGGAACTAACAGAAATTGCTTAAATGGCTGCATTGCTCTGGGGACAGGCCCTTTTGGAGCTGAGCCGCACGCAGGCAAGGGAAACCCCAGGGGACATTTTAATAACGAGCAAGGAGAGCTATTGAAGGGTTTTACTGCCTCGTTAAGGCACTCTAATCTCTGTGTATATCTGGAAAAAAAAATTGGCTGGCTGGTGTTTTTATTGTAACAGAGGTGGGTGTTTTCTGGCACGGCTGGGATCCTGCCTGCTTTATCTGCTTGTTTTCTTACCTGATACCAGCACTGAACAGCCCAAGAGCAGCTCAAGGGCAGCAGCAGGCAGGGTCAGGGCCAGGCAGACCAGGAGGAAGGCTGTGGATCCGTGCTGTGGGCTGTTTCCCACCCATAGGTGCTCTGCACCCCATTGCTGCACCCACCTTTCAGCCAGACACAGGTCCCTGGGTGTTTCCCCAGGGCAGGTTTGGGACGTTGGCTCTGCACGTGCCTAGGCAAAGCCCAAAGGTGGGTGATCCCTCATCCAGGCAGCCCAGAGACAGGGCAGGGAGACAACCACGAGGTCCCATCCACCCCTCCAGCTCCAAGAGCTGGGATTTGGGGGATACACAGCTTTTGTGACTATGGGCACCTTGGGCTGATGTGAGCCAGGCTGAAGAGTCCACGCCCAGGGAAGCCCCAGCAAAAGTTCTGCAGCAATACAGGGTTATCCGACTGCTGAGGTCTAGGTTTGTAAGAGGAGTAGGCTGGGCATTTTATGTCCAAGGTTTTCTTCATGATTTTATTTTTTACCTCAGCCCAGCAGAAACTGGGGAAATCGTACTGAGTCCTGCTGGCTCCAGCATCCAATTCCCCATTTGCAAACACTCACGGTGTCAAGGCCGTGAGCCGGCAGGGATGCTGAGGCTGGGATGGCAGGGCTGGATAAGCCGATTGCATTTGCTTTGGAAAAGCTGATGTTTGCATGAGCACCGGCTCTAGTGGTTTTAAAGGGATCCACCCAGGAGCAAATCCCAACAGTCTGATATCAGAGCTGTGCTGCCCCCACCCCGGCTGGGCTGGAGAAGTCTCTGCTCTACACCCAGATGCTGCACCTCCTGGGTGGAGGAAGCCATGGGAGCCAAAGCTGCCACTGCAGAACACAGGAAGCAAAGACTACAGCACAGCTCACAGGGCTAGCAAACACCTAAAGTGATCTTCCTTGGAAATATGGGGCAGGAAAGGGTGAAGGTGCTGTTTGACACACAGTCCAGCCGAGATCAATACAGTCATCCTTGCTCCCAGCAGATGTGCCCTGGTACCCAGCTGGGACAAATGCCCAGACACTTGGACTGTGCCTGCTTCAGGGCTGAGGCTAAACCTGCCCTTCTGCAGGGCTGCCAGAGGCTCCAGGCCGTTCCATCCTACAGCCTCTCCCCTTTCCCTAGAAACACGGGTGAGCTCAGCAAAGCACCAACAGCATGGCCTGGGAGAAACACAAACATTTATTAAGCCAGCTATTTTTTGTTGAGAATTATTTTAACAGTGCCAAAGGACTTACCCTGTCTCCCCCAGGGACCCCCAGCTGATTCATTGCATGCAGGGTTAGCAGAAAAGCAGGGGACAGCCAGCCTTGGGGGCACGGTGGCTCAGTGTCAGCAGGGAGCCACAAGCTACTCACAGGCAATGGCAAGCCAAGCACAGCTGCTCCAGGGCAGGCAGATGGATCCTTGTTGCATAGGACAACCCACTCCCAGTTTGCTGGGATTCACCCAGGTCCTCATCAGGTGCCATCTCTGAGATTTTTGGGTATTGTCCTGCTCTCCACATCCATCCAGGGAGGTTCTGAGGATCTGCAGGGGAATGGAGGGTGCTCGGGGCTCTCAGAACAGAGGGTAATTTCCACAGAAGGTGCTGCTTCAGAGACACCAAGCTGAACCTGTTGTGCACCCAACCACGTTTCTAACCACAGCCAGCTCACATCTCTCATCTGGAAAGTCACAGCCAGTCACCTCCCTCTCTCTTAGCTTCCCAGTGTCATCCTGAGACAATGTCCTCACTCCTGCCATCCCAGCACAGACAGATCCAAGCTGTGGCCCATGCAGCCAAGGGAACAACAGCATGATGGTGACAGCAAAGCCGTCACAGCACTTGGCTGGGGACAGATGTACCCATGGGTTCTGAAGTCAGGACACTCCAGGCTTATCCACAAATGTGGAAGAGCTTGGCTTCTTGAATCAGGATGCTCCATTCCTGCATCATCTGGTGAAGGCAGAAGGTCCTGCCAAGGTCTCACACAGCTCCAGCTGCAAGCCATGCTCTACAAGCCAGCGAGGGGCGTGCTGGGAGGCATGGTGGGGACAGCAAAAGGCACAGGCAGAAGCCAAGGTTAAAAAGACAGAGATGTCTCCAGGGCAGAGTCACTGCAAATCCACCCCAGACAGAGACAGAGCAGCCTCATGTTTCTGGTTGCCGGCAGAAGGCAGAGACCCGGCACCATTCATCACACAGAGAGAGAAACCCAGCCTACCCCACCATCACACCGTGTCAGGGGAGAGCGGGAGCCTCTCTGAGTCCGAGCCCTGCAGGCACTGCCAGGCTGCCCGTGTGCTGCCACATCCCGGGGATCCTGCAGGACTGCTCCCAAGGTGGAAGACAGTCCAGGAACACACTGGGAGAACTGGATTTCCATTTCCCACCCAGCGCTTTGTCGTTCTCATGTCATCACATAGGGAAGTCTGCACCATCATCCTTCCTCCGCAGGGCACGGGCAGAGGCCCCCCAGCCCCACCTCAGACTGGCTTCACAGAGGCATCTAAACCAGGCAGGGCTTCACCTGCAGGGAAGGGGTTTATAGCATCTGCCATGTGCTGGGGCCAAAACCCAGGTCTGCTCTGCCCTGGATGGACATTGGCCTTGAAGACAATGATGGAAATGAGCAGATCCAACAGGGATACCCTGCTGATGATCCTGCCCCACACTGAGCATGCTGGTGCCACCAAGCTGAGGCTGCATGGCAGCGTCTCCTGTCCTCTCAGGGTAGTCATTTTGGGGGAAGGGTCCCCAGTTTTTGCACACACAAAGCTGAGGATTAGAGGGAGAGATCCCAAGAACACCACTGTCCCAGGTTTCCCCACCACCACTACCACCACCAAGGACAACAGAGGGGCATCCATCCACCTGCAAGCAACACCCTAGAGCAAAGGATTAAATCTACCAGGACCCGCTTCACCCATCCTCTCCCAAAAATGTGCTGCAGGGCAGGCATCCAGTCCCTTATGGCTGCATCACCAAATGATGTTGAGGCCATCAGAGGAACACTGCAACCCAGCAAGCCAGCCTGGCCCCCCTTTCCAGCCACCCCAACTCTCCCAAGCACAGACAAATGAAGCAGAGTGGGCAGTTGGGAGAGCTGGACTGGGAAGGCAAAGCCCCGGGCTATAAGAATGTCACATCATCCTGTGACTGGAGCCAGCGCCAGTGGGCATCATACTCCAGGTGCAGTTTGCTGTTGAGTTTGCAGTTCTCAAGGTCAGCCTCAGCTTTCCAAGCCTTCCCATCTGGATTTCCCTTCCCCAGCCTCTCCCTGGCCCCTGGTGGTGATTTGGTGTCTCTGTCTGGTTCCAGAGAGGGGGACTGCTGGCCCAAATACCCATTGGCCACCTGAGGCTCCTTAGCAAACCGCTGCTCCTGGGGCAGCCCAGGTGGGGAGAAGTCCACGTGGGGCCACTCGTGCTCCTCTGTGTCCTTCTCTTGCATTGCAAGACCCCTCTCGAGGTCGATCCTGACCCAATCCTGCTCTGCCCTGGCCACGGCTCTGCCCGATGTGGATGCAGCGGCAGTTTCAGCAGCGTTGTGGGAGTACTCATCCATGTCATCAGCCAAGGTGTCCAGGTAGCTGCCGACGGAGATGCTGTCCAGCCTGTCGTTGGGGTCCTGCAGGCTGTCCCAGCTGCCCCGCCGTGAGGCCTCCTGGCTCTCCACCAGGCTGTACTGGCTGCTGGCCAGGCTGCTGCAGCGGCTGGTCAGGGTGCTCCGCTCCTCCAGCAGCCACTTGACCGCCTCGATGCCCTCGTTCACCACCACCAGCTGCTGCAGGATCTTCACGTCCACCGCTCGCAGGTAAGCCTGGGGGGAGACAGAGAGCACAGGGGGGCTGAGGTGACCCAGGGGCCCCATGTCCCAGCCCAGCCCAACAGAGGTGTCACTGTGGTGGCCACAGGGCTCCTAAGCTGCTTGATGAAGAGCATGGTATGGGAGAACACCCTGCAGGGAACCATCCCAAGGGGCCCTGTCCAAGACCTGGGGACACTACCATCAGCAACCAACAACTTATGGTTCCCACCAGCCACCAACCCCCTCAGGGAAATAAATCCAGGGCACTTGTGTTGCTGTCTTCTGTGGGAACAAGGAGTAAGCAAGGAACTGGAGGTATTGGATGCCGATCTGATCCCAGAGCATCCTCCAAGACCTGGGAGGCTGCTGGCAGGGCAAGAGGATCAGGCATTGCTCAGTGCAAGTGTCTGGCTGGACCACCAGCACTTCCCCAGGCTGGTCCCTTCATGCCTTTACTTCTCACCTTCTAGGGTCTGAACCAAGCCTGGTGACAATGTTGGCAGGATCTGGAGACCCAAATCACTCCCAAAATGGGAGGACAAGGAGGACAGGCATTGCCGATCACGCCATTCGCCTCACCGACTCCTGCCCCTCTGAGCCTGGGGAAGCTCTTTGCAAACCTCAGTTGCTGCAGAAACATCTGTTTTCCTAATGGAAAGCCCCGTGTGCCAAGACATTCCTGTCTGTATGATACTGGCCGCCAAAAGCCACTGGATTTCCCCTACACAGGATGCAAATATTTTGCCAGGAAAGGAAATAAGGCCACGATGGGGGGAAAGGGAGAAAACCCACTGCAGGGCACGTACAGGCAGCCTGTGTGCTGCAGATGCCCATGGACTCCTTCACACATCCTGTGCCCAGCATCAGCAAGATGTGTCAGAAATCCATGCACTCCCCAGGGATCATTTTTAAGCACAGTGCCCGATCCTCAGCATCCGGTACCCTGGGAGTCACTTGCCCGCCCACGGGTGACCCCACAGTCTCCTGAGATCCCTGTCTCCGGTCCCACAGCCAGCACAGCCATAGAAGCATCCGAGGAAAGAGCCTGGGAAAACTCCAGCCAGGATTTCAGCACGTGACACCTCTCACTCCAGACGACAGAAAAAAAAAGGTCAAAGATTTGTAAAGACCCAACACCAGCCCTCCCACCCCCTCCTCATGCTCCTCAAGCTGGATTTAAATAAAAAATAGCAGGGATGTGCCCGGATTGGAGCAGGAGCCAGCTTCCAAGTACAGAAATTTCCTTTCTAGGCAAGTTATTTAAAAAACTGCCTACAATGGACTTTTTCTGCACGCACTGCTAAAGCATCTGGCCTTGGCAGGGAGACGACGGAGGAGGAGAGCTGGAAACCCCTGGGGGGGGGGGTTCCCCATTTTTCTCTGCCTCGTGCAGAACTGCAGCTGTCAGAGATGCCCAGGGAGCCAACCCAAAAGCAGAGGGTGGGATAACACTCCCTGCTTTCCATACTGCTTGCTGGAAGGAGTTAGCCATCAATTTGCTGATAGTTCAAGCCAGCCTGACCTCCCCATTGCACTCCAAGAAACCCCCTCTCCAGCAAGTCATGGTTATTGTGGGAGGAGATCCAGCACAGGCTGCTCTCTGTACTCCTCCAGATGCACTGAAGTTCACTGCACGACCTCGCACCAAGGACGGCTGTACAGGGGACTGTCACACTCCTGCTCACGCTCTCCATGGGCAGATACAGCCCTGCTCCCCTCCCCAGCATGCAAGAAACCTCAGGCGCCTTCTTCTTTCAAGATATCTAGCCCTAGGGATAAATCTTCCTCCTCAGATCAGGAGGCGAGAGTGGGAATTTGCTAAATTCTCCTCCCACCGCCCACTCCCAGGCCAGCTTATCCTCTGAGCATTGGGTTTGCTGGTTTCCTGCTGCTGGGGGGCAATTCTGGTCCCTGTTCATGGGGATGGGGCAATGAGGGGAGCCCTGTGCTGGGTTTTGGCACCTGGGTTCCAATCCCAAGCTGCTGACTGGGGTGTGAAGTGTCCCTGCTTCCTCACTGGCCAGCAAGAAGAGCCAGGGCAGGGCAAGGAAATGCCTTGCTGAGCCAAGGTGAATAATGCCCGGCACAAGCCAGGCCTTGCTGGCCATAGGCTGAGGCTGCTTGCACCTAGGCAGGGCAAACACCGCACTGCCCCAGAGACCTTTCTCCTCCGGTCAGGGTGCAGCCTAGAAAGCCGGTGCAGAGGGCGGATGAAAGCAGAGGGAGGATGAAAGCTCTTGCACCGATGGGAATATTGAATCAGCCAAAGCGGAGGGCTCGGGCTGGGTGGTGCTCCAGCCCCCCGGGGGCACGCAGGGATGCGGGCGTATCTAGCCCGTTTCCCTATGGAAACAATGCTCATTCTCACCCGCTCGGCATGTTCATGCGTGGGAGAGTCCCTTCCCCCAGCTGCACTTGAACCCATTGCCCAACCTCGCCACGTTTCCCGGAGGCGCAGGCATCGCCGGTTTTTGCTCCCTCCACGAAAGAGGGAGGCGAGAAAGCTGCCATCGGCACTCCCACGGTCCCCGGGAAAGGCTGCCACCGCAGCACAACCCTGTGCGAGCCACCCGAGAAGCCCCCGCAGGAACCGAAGCCCGGGAAAGCTCCCAGCGATGCTTGTGCCTTGTCACCCTGGGGGTCACACCCGGTGGAGACGAGATCCACCACCATGCCCTTGGCGAAGGTCCCTGCCCTAAATTGTGATCCCGGACACCGCGATCCCCGACGGAGCCGGAGTCTGGGGGTGCGAGGCGGGGCAGGACGGAGGTGGTCGAGGGGGACCCCTGGGGGCGGATGCTGCGTGGGCCGGGGGCAGAGAGCGGCCGGGGAAGGGGTATGAGCTGGGGGCTGTTAACGCGTACACGGAGGAGCAAGGGGGGTTCCCCAAAATGCAGGCAGAGCGCGAGCACAATTCGGGACTGTCACCGGGGGTGGCAAGCGGCCGCCCGAGGTGGCTGCGGTGACCGCGGGTTGGGACGGTCAGTTACCAGGGGGCGGCCGGCAGCGCTCCCGGTACCGCGGCACTCACCAGCTCGAGGCGGAGCGTCCGGAGGCGTTCGGCGAGCGGCAGGTGGGCACCGCGGGCCGGTGCGGGTGTCGCGGGCGGCGCGGGCGGCGCGGGGGCGGTGTCGGCCCGCAGCCCCCGCAGCAGCACGGCGGGCGGGCGCCGTCCCACCTTGCCCGCCAGGTCCCGCAGGTCCGCGGGCAGCGCCTCCCCGCCGCCCTCCATGCGGGTGGGGCAGCGGCGGCCGCGCTGTCACCGCGGCCCGCGCCCGGCCCCGCCCCCGCCGCGGCCCCGCCCCCGGCCCCGCCCCCGCCGCCACCTGCCCGCGCACCAGCGAGGTCCGCCGGGGCGCGCGGAGCGGCGCGGGGCGGGGCCGGGGGCGGGGCCAGCGCCGGCCGCGCCCCCGCGGTGTCGCTGCGGCGCCGGAAGCGGCGCGGAGGGTGCTCGGGGCGGCGGCGGCACCGCCGAGCCGGGACCGGCCCTGCCCTGCCCGGCCCAGCCCAGCCCCGCCTCAGCCTCCCCGTGAGTAGCGCGGCCGGCACACGCCTTCCGGCCCTCCCCGGCCTCCCCGCGGTCCCGAAGCGCCTGGGTCTCGCTCTCCCCGCCGCCGTTCATTGCCGCCCTCAGACACCCGGCTCTCCCTCCCCGCCCGGAGCGCCTGGGTGCTCTTCACCTCCTCCGCCCCCCGAGTGCCTCTGGGCCCCTCCGCGCTCCTCTCTCCGCCCTGCCTGGCCTTGCTGGGGCGCGCTGTGCTCCAGACAGGTCCCTGGCCCTGCCGGGGCTCCACATCCCGGCCAGGCCCAGCGGTTTGCTCCCCGCAGGGCGCCCGGCCTCCCGCTGGCACAGCTCCTCTGCCCAGGGGTGCGGGAAGCTCCAGTCGGACGCTGGCCCGGTGCTGCTCCCCGTGTCCGGCTGACTGCACCCGGATGGCGGGGATGGGGCTGTTGGTGGGGAGGGTGTCTCTCCACCAGGGACCCTGCTGGCACATATGGCCAGTGAGGCCCATTCCGTGACAACTGATGGTCCAGGATCTATCGTCTGCTTGTGACTTTGGGCTGCTTTTCTTTCCCAGAGCGTGGGAGTGGGCCCATGGCACTGCAGCAGCCTCGCTGAAGGTTTGGCCTGGAGCAGAGGCAGTCACTGGCCATGAGTTCAGGGGCTTCCCCTCACCCTGCAGCAAAGCCTGACCTCCTGCATTGCTCCCAGTAGGAGTTCTGGCAGGCAGGGAGGCTCCAGAGGACTTTTGCTCATAGCTCATCAGCGCGCTCCACTGCCACTCTTGCGCCAGGCTCTGTCTTTGCTGGGGAGAGGGTTTGAAGACACCTCCCTCACCCTGCACCCATCCCCGCAGGGAGCCCCGATGGACGTGAGAGGAGAGCAGCACACATCCTGACCCCAGCCCCACACGGCTGCCCTGCCAGCCCCCGGGACTATGGACGAGTGGAAGCCCAACCCCCCTGTGAAGCCCCACAAGAAGCGGAGCTGGTATCTTGCCTGGAAGTACAAGCTGATGAACCAGCGTGCGCTGCGGAAGCTGTGCCAGGTGAGTCACCCGCGGCCCTGCAGTAGATTAGGAAGGATAATCTACAGGATTTACAAGTTTATGGAGCAGCTGCATGGGTGGAAGTGCGTCTGCTGGCAGTCTGGGTGACCTGACATGCTGAGGAAGCATAACTTGTTCCCCAAGAAGCTGCCTCCAAGTGCCTGTGTGTGGAAGGGTCTGCCATGTGTAGCAGCTCCTTTCAGCTGCCAGCAGATCTGTGGAGACCTGGCTGGGGGAGGAGATACAATTTTCCACGTGGCATTGGGAAGCTTTCAGCTAGAAACCTGGCTCTGGACCCATGCTGTTTGCTGCAGGGCTCAGCCTTTAGCTGTTTCATTTGCAAACCAAGCCTGGTATAAGGCACAACAGGTGGACAGAGAAAATAGGGCCTGGTAATAGGATCTCATGCCCCAGAGGCAGCTGGTGTCTGGGAAAGCCTCAGGCTTAGTTGCTTGTGCTCTAAAACAGATAATCCTTGGTGGAGACAGCGTCCTGGAGGAGTTTGAGGCTGTAAGGACAGGAAGGTTTGGCCCCATGGCAGCAAAACACAGAAAATAGGCCTTTCCTGAGACGAGCTCATGAGATCTGGCAGTTGGTTGCTGTGGGAGGGAGCATGGGAGGGTTTTGCATGTGCCTGGAGGGACAAAGGTTTGTGAGGGCTCCCTGGGCAAGAAGACTGTTCAGTTCTGTATCTGATAGTGTGTTGAAGGCTTGGGAATGGGTCTGGTCGTTCAGGCAGGCATTGCTCACCATGCTGGGGCAACAGGCAAGAGCCTGTGCATATCTCTGTACTTTGTGGCACTGCTTAAAACACAGATGAAAATTTGGCTTAAAATAGGTAGACCAGAGCTGCAGGTGTGGAATAGCTAGGTCTACAGCAGCCAAGCATTCATTAGTTACCTTTGACCAAGGCAGCTCTGCTAGACCTGGCTGCTGGTCTTACTTAGTTCTTATTCCTTATTCTCCCTGGTCACCAGGGCTATTCCCTCATGCTGGTCAGGGCAGAAGGTCTGGGCAGGTTGGTGAGGTGGCCTTGTTGCCTCTCCATGAGCCCACGACTCTGTTCGTTCTTAATTAAAAGCTTTCTGTGCACAAATCCCAAAAGGTGCTCATAGTCCTGAGTCAACAGCAAATTAACAAGCCAAAATGCCATAGTGACATTTATACCATTGTGTTGTCTTATTGCTGATTTTCCATTTTCCTCAGTTTCTCCTTGGACCTGCTTGGCAGGGATAGCAGCAGCACAGAGCTTTGAGGCAGTAGCTGGACAGATAAGGCAGGAATCCTTTTAGTGCCTCTCAGCAAGGGCAGGCCAGTGTGTGATCCCAGCCCCACTAATGACCTCAGAGAATCAAGAGTCTGTTCCACAGCCCCTGGACCTTCCCAAGCCCTCTGTGTCAGCGTCCACAGGGGTTGCAATTGAAGTTTGCTGCAGACAGTAAGGCTGCAGAATGGTCTCTGCAGCCTGTGGTACAGTTCAGTTTCCTGAAATCAGACCTCAGCTTCTTCCCTTTGTTTAATTCAGCTGCAGAGCATCTCTTCTCCTCTGAACACCCTGAGTGCATCCTTTGGTTCCAGAGGGATGGATGAGAGAATGATGCTGCAGCAGAGGCAGAAGTTAAGGTTACCCTGGGAGCTGTAACTCTGAATTACCAAACTCTTTGCCTGCAGGGACCCTCAACCTTGATGCAATAATTTAGCAGGAATCTGCTCACAGATCTGGAAGCAGAGATACATTGGAAGTGGGCTAATTCTCACGTATCAGGGAGTCAGTGCTCTCCAGCTGATGAATGCATTTCATCATGAAACTCAGTCACCTGTATTTCTTTCTCTTTGCTTTCCTCAGAAAAAAAAATCAGGGGAAATGTCAGATGCTTGTTATCCCATGCAGGATCTCCTTGGGGTGCCCTGCAGCCCATGCCAAGGCAGGCTGGTTTTGGGGTTGTTACTTACACATTTCTAACACAAAACTTCCTGCATTGCAGACAGGTGCTGTCCTCTTCCTGCTTGTGACCGTAATTGTGAACATCAAGCTGATCTTGGACACCAGGAGAGCTGCTTATGAGGAGGAGGAGGAGTCTGCACAGGACTATGGTGAGGGGAAGCATCCTGTTGTGCTTTGAAAGCAAGGAAACTGGAGGGTTTCTTTAAGGCAGGGCTAATTTGTGACCAGCTACATCATGAAAAGCAGGTCTGTGCCTCTGGGTATAACAAAAATTAATAGAAAATGCTGCTCCCTTCCTGGTCTGTCTCCTGAGGGCTGTAGCACATTTGGCTGCAGAGATCTCTGTGGGGTCAGAGCCATTGTCATTTGGTATTTTCCCATACCTACTATCCCTGTAAATTCCAACCCATGACTCCTTGGGCTGAGTTGCCTGCTGGGCACACACTTCTGGATGGGTTACCACAGAGCAGGGACAAGCTAGAGGTGCCTTGACTGGTTGAACCTGGGAATTTCTGTGCCCTAGATGACGAGATGCTGAATGTGGAGGTCCCCAGGCACCCTGTCAACAACAAGAAGGTCCTGGATGTCGAGGTGTACTCCAGCCGGTCGAAGGTCTATGTGGCTGTGGATGGGACAACGGTGAGTGACAGGTGCTGGCTGTCCTGTGAGCAGAGGGTGGACAGAGCTGAAAGGGTGAAGCCACAAACAACAGTGGTGTGAGCACTTCAAGTGATTGGCAAGAAATTCTGCTTCCAGGACTTCTACTCTGGCACCCATCACTGCCGTGAGCAAAGCCAAAGAGATTTGCCTCTTGTTTGGGGGCTCTGCTGCACAGAATGGGCAGGGAATAAGAAGAGGTCTTGGCATATGATGCTCATCATTTATCCACTTGCAGGTCCTGGAAGATGAGGCTCGGGAGCAGGGAAGAGGGATCCACGTCATCGTCTTAAACCAGGCCACGGTAAAACATCCCTGTGCCGCTAAACTGGGCAGTTTGTCCTTGCTCTTGAGCTGTTTGGTGCCTGTGGCCAGGGGCAGCCAGGAGGGAAGTCCCTGAATGCTTTTTGTGTGCAGTTTGCAGAGCATCGCACGGTCTTCCAGAGAGTCCCTGCAGGGTTTCCTTGTGCTGCCTGCTGTCCTTGGGGAGCGGGCAGGGGAGGAGTTGTGAGGCTGGGTGATGCTTCCCATGGACCTCCGTGCAGGAAAGCCTGAGGGCTGAGCTTGCCTGGGGACTAACTCTGGGGACTAATTCCCTGGCATACCGGAAAAGCCACTCCCTGTGTTGCTCAGGGAGTGAGGCTTCCAGGACAGATTTCCATAATTCTGTGTGTCCATACCATGTAGTATTTAAGATCCATCTGATGTATGAATACCAACAGGGTCATGTGATGGCCAAGAGGGTCTTTGACACCTATTCCCCCCACGAAGATGAAGCCATGGTACTTTTCCTCAACATGGTTGCCCGGGGCCGGATCCTAATCTTCACCATTAAGGTATGTGTGACCCTAATATAAAACAAAAAGTCGTCTTGAGTCAGGAATCTCTGAAGTTCATCTGGGCAGTAGTGTCCTAAATGTCATCAGGCATTCCCAGGACTAAATGTCACACCTCCATGGAGCTGTGACTTCTTGTCTGGATCACCTCCCTTGTCCTCTTGCTCTCCCTTCTTGCTGCAGGTACTGCTGTGCCCAGCAAAGCAGGAGAGCAAAAAGCAGATGTGTCAGAGCCCACAGCAATAGACAAGGGGTTAGGTGGAGAATGGATGTGAGGAAATGGAAGGATATTGTGGGATTCTTCTGGCTTCCAGTTCCAGGCTTTACAGGAACCCTGTGGACTGTGCTAGGTCTGGGCTGCTGTGTAAGCAGCTCTGTGCTGCTTCAAGCTTTTTGTGTTTAGCCGTGTGAAATGTTGCTTAACACATGGCCCTGCTTGTTTCCTTGGTCCCAAGGAAACAGGAGTTCATTATTCCTCTGACCTGCCTGTGGGTCATTATGAAGCCACTGACAGCTTTAGTGGCACAGAGACCCTGAAGGTTTTGGGCTCAACTGGTTCAAGGGTAGGAGTGGGCCCTGTACCCCTTTGGTATTGATGGGAGACTTTTCCCTGTCAGGAGCCAGACCTCAGCTGCAGGGTTGTGTTTTGTTCCAGGATGAAGGCTCCTTTCACCTCAAGGAGACAGCCAAGAATGTCCTGAAAAGCCTGGGGAGCCAAGTTGCACCTTTCCTGAGCTGGAGAGACATGTGGACGTTTGTGGGGAAGAAGGGGGGTGAGTCTTGCACAGGCCTTGTGGCTCCTTTCTTTGGGAGAAGCCAGCTGAAGAGAAACCCAGCCCATGCCCAACAGGCTCTATGAGCAGGAAGCAAGTCCCAGAGAGTGGCAGCTCCATTCCTGGGGGTGAGGAGGATATACCTGGGGGTATGGATACAGAACATGTTCCTTCAGCAGTTTGCCAGAGGCCAATGGGAAAAGGTGCCAAGCTGTCCCACAGGCTGACAGCCCCTGGTCATGCCTTGACACAGTGGGGCTAGGCCCTTCCAGGCAGTCCTGACCCTGTGTTCCTGCTCCAGGAGAAGTGTATGGGGAGAAGCATGCCAAGTCACCTGCCCTCTCAACATGGGGTGACCCCGTTCTGCTGAAGACAGAAGTTCACTTGACATCTGTGGAAGGTAAGAAGTACAGTCTGCTCTGTGGTGTCTCTGGGAGATGTCTTCCTGCTGCCTGGTGTTAAGTCAAAGCCATTTAAGGCTTTTTGAGATGATGATGGTAACTTTAAAAATGGGCTTACCTCCCTTTCTTCCTACTTCCATGGCAATTCCAGGCATGGTTGTTGAGATAGGTGAGGATGGAGAAGAGGCAACGTGGCCAGTTGTCACCTCTTCAAAGCAGACCTGGTCTGGTCTGTTTTCTGACTGTTGGCCTTGAACAACCTGCTGCTGCTCAGAGAGAGCCCAACCCCATCTCTGGCTTGAGTGGCTCCTGGGATTGTGTCTGGCATCCAAAGTGTTGCTTGTTCACTGCCAAGGACTGGCTTCCTGGCTGAGCCCAGGGAGAGCCATGTGTGTGGTTTCCCAGCCTGGAGCACCCAAGGTGAGTCTGTGAGGGTGACAGGTCTGTTTTTCCTCCTTGGTGCCTCCAGATGCTGAGTGCCACTGGCCCGACACAGAGCTGAACCGGCGCCGCAAGAGGTTCTGCAGCAAAGTGGAAGGTTACGGCAGCGTCTGCAGCTGCAAGGACCCCACACCCATCGAGTTCAACCCTGACCCCGTGAGTGCAGGGGCAGAGTGTTCAGGAAGGCTCCAGGAGGGAGGGCTAGGCTGAACCAGGTGTGTTTTGCAGCTGATGCAGAGCACTGTCCTTAAGCACTAGCTGAGTGATGCAAACTGCTCCTGGGCAAGCCCTTAGCCCCAGCAAATCTGGGGTGAATACCTGGGGGCAGGTCGTGCTGGGGCAGGGAAATTCCTTTGCTCTGAGTTGCCAGGAATAGTTACCCTATTCTAGGGATATCAGTGTAAGCAGCAAGCAGAGCCTGAATATCTACAGACAGAGCAGCTGTTGTGACTTTTGGGCTGTCCTTGGCATGGTGCTGAAGGGTTCAGACACAGGTCTCTGAGTGGATGCAAACTGGGATTTTGGAGCTGGGTCAGAGGTGAGGTGAAGAAGGGAAGCTGGTAGGGTTTTCAGTCGTACTGAGGGCGTCCTGGTTGGTTGGTGTGGCCCTGAACCAAGAGGGAGGACTTTGCAGCTCTGCTGTCTTAACATTGGGTCCCTATCCCTTGGATCCTGCTCTCAGTCGCGTAGAATCATTTTGGTTTTCATGGCCTCTCCCACCCCCACTCACACACATTGTTCTCTTCCAGCTCAAAGACAATAAAGTCTTTGATGTGCCAGTAGCTGTCATTGCAGGGAACCGCCCCAACTACCTGTACAGGTAAGCACTCCCAGAGGGCACGGCTCCTCTGCTCCGTGCCATAAGACCAGGCATGGCCCAGGCCCTTCCCTTTCTCCTGCTGGCAGGATCCAGCCTCCTCCTGGGGTTGTGTGAGCACCAAGGGCAGACCTTGGGGGAAGGGAAGGGAAGGCATAGGTAGGTCCTGTTCCCTAATGGTGCACACTTTCCCCCATCCCAAGGGATCCACACCCCTGTGCTGAAGGGCCTGTGCCCACTGGGGCTGTGCTGCGCTCAGGCCCCTCCATCTCTCCACAGGATGCTGCGTTCCTTGCTATCAGCTCAGGGTGTCAATCCACAGATGATCACAGTCTTCATCGATGGCTACTACGAGGTGAGGGCATTGCCAGAGATCCCTGTGGCCAGCTCCATGCTCCCCCAGCCCAGTGCTGGCCCAGTCCTTGGAGGGTGGCAAGTTGAGGGCTTTGTCACCTTCTTCCTGTTGTGTGTCACGCCACTCCTCACCTGCTCCTACACAAAGTCAGCCAAAGTTAGCCAAGCCATGGGTGTGGATAAAGATGCCTTGGCCTTTTCCAAAGCCCAGGACTGACATCCCCATGTCAGGAGGGGGTTGGTGTGCAGGAATGGCACGTGGTGGTCATGCTGGGCTCTCCCTGTCCCCTATTCTCACTTGATGAGCATTGCCAGCTCCTTGAGCAGGCTCTGGGTGTAACACCACCTGTCCAGCTGCTTCATATGGAGAGGAACAAGCCAGTCCAGCCATGCCTGTCCATCTCCATTCCTGGTAAGAAGTGAAGAGACACAAAATTGTTTTCCCAAGGCTCAAAGCTTGGGGTTCATGAAAGCTGGGGCCAGGTGGAGGAGAACTGTCCCTTTATAGGCAAAGACCTTCCTCTCACTCAATCTTGTATAGCCCTGGAGAGTCCACTGAAAGCCATATCTCTCTGGCAGTGGAATGTACTCTGGGGCAGGCATGTGGGATCTTTGTACATCTCAGGAGCTTGCTAAGCCTCGTCTCTGCAGCATCCAGTGAGGTACTGCCTGGTTGCCCTGGGATGGAGACAGTTGTTCCCTTGCAGGTCTCTCCCACCACTGACACATTGTGGGGCTGGGGGAGCTGGCTTGTTTATGCAGGCTCTTGCTGCACCACATCAGAGCAGTTAAAGATAGCAGCATCTATTGCCATGGCAACTGGAGCAGCATCCCTTAGCTACGAGGGGGCAGCGTGGATGCTTGAGCTGCCATGGTGGATACCTGGGAAAGGGGGAAGCGTCGGTACAGTGGGAGCTCCTTCTCTCTTTTGTGGCCAGGAGGTGGGATGCACAGTAAGGGGATGAAGAAGGCCTTGGTGGCTCCTTCTTGGGGCAGAGATACCTCAGCCCAAATTTGGATTACTTCTGACCCGTCCTTGGTCACAAAGGTCCTTTTCTTGGCAACTGTGAGAGAAAGTTGAGTTGATTGTGGTCTTGCCATTAAGCAGCTGTTAGGAGGTCCTGGCTATACCTGTTTGCTTTCTGCACTGTCTGTGGGGGGCTGGAATCAGGACCTCCCAGATATTCTTGGATACAACTTTGGGTCTGCAAAAAGGGCTAACAAAATCATGGTGATACTGAAGGGCTGAAGGGCCACAAGGGTTTGGCAAGTTCTGTGCTGCAGGGTCTATATTGAGCCTCACTAGTCTCCAAGAAGACAGCCACATGCAGGGGATGTTCCTGTTGTCCTGGGGAGCTGACACTGGCAGGGGAGGGGAGAATGACCCACGCATTTGATGAGCTTTGTACTTTTCCATTGCAGGAGCCAATGGATGTCGTAGAGCTGTTTGGCCTCTCAGGAATACAGCACACTCCCATCAGCATTAAAAACGCCAGAGTTTCCCAGGTGAGAGAGCTTTTAAATCCTGGGACAGTTATTTCCAGGGACCTGGAATAGCTTTTGAGGGAGGCAGGCTCAGCCCCAGATCTGTGCCAGGTTGATGCTAACACAGTCAATGATTGTCTTTTCTTGTAGCACTACAAAGCCAGTCTGACTGCAACCTTCAACCTGTTCCCGGTGAGTGAGACTGCTACAGCACAGCCTTCCCCTGCTATTTGTGATCCCTGTCACACAGGAGCTGGGATCAGTCCTCCAGGGCAAGGAGCCACACAGACACAGCACACTGCTTGTGCCTCTGCTCCGTCATGTTCATCCCCATCCTTCTGATGTTCTCCTTGCCCTACAGGATGCTAAATTTGCAGTGGTTCTGGAGGAAGATCTTGACATTTCTGTTGACTTCTTCAGGTAAAGTTGGGGGTTCCTGTGTGGGATCATTTCCTGGAAGCTCTCTGGATGCTCAAGAGAGGCCAGATCCCTGCCAGCTGTAGCTCACTTACCTGAGGCTGAGCAGACCCCAGGCAAAAGCCATAACTGAGCTCTGCTTTTAGAGTCTAAGACCACTGTCCTGCCAATCAGTGCAGGGTGACTTCAGGGTTGGGGATCTCTCCCTGATTGGCTTTTTGGGGATACTGATCCATTCACATGGTTGGAGCTGCCCCATAGCCAGAGGACAGGGACAGTGTCTAATGAGGCTCCTACTTCTTCTTAAGGAGAAGAGACTGATGGGCAGGACATAATGCTGTCCTTTTCCCATGGTGAGATGCAGCTTAGCATGTTTGGGTGCTCCTCCCCTGGTCTCCCACCAGCATCAGCTATCTCAGGCCAAAAAATGGGATAAGCAGTTCCAGCAGTTGGGGGTGGCTCATCTCTTGGTGGAGGGTTTGCCTTGGTTTGCATGGTAGAAGGGTGTTTGACTTAAGGTCATCTCTTTCCTCAGCTTCCTGAGCCAGTCAATACACCTTCTGGAGGAGGATGAGAGCCTGTACTGCATCTCTGCTTGGAATGACCAGGTGGGTCAGGGAAGGATGGTGCAGCAGGACCACCTCTGCCCTGTGTTATTTCCCTGTCAGACTGGTGTCCAGGTTCCATCTTTAAAGCAGGGTGTGTGTCCCCACTGTCATCGTAAGTGCGTCTGTCTCCCCAGCCCTGGACTCTTCAGAAGTGCCCCTGAAAATCCCCCTCCTGTCCCTGCCATGTGCTTCCCAGTGGCTGTTCCCTTCTTCCCATGATGAGAAACTCAAGGGAGCACGATGCCTCCCTTTTTTTGTGGGGGACGGGTGCATTCAGGGTGCTGAACACTCCCCATAATGTTGCAGGGCTATGAGCACACAGCTGAGGACCCGTCGCTCCTGTACCGTGTGGAAACCATGCCAGGCCTGGGATGGGTGCTCCGGAAGAGCCTGTACAAGGATGAGCTGGAGCCAAAGTGGCCAACCCCTGAGAAGGTGAGTACCTTGAAATGACCCTTTCTTCTACACCCCCATCTCTGCCCATCAGCAGTCCCTGATCTTCACCCAGTCCCTGGGTGTACAGCTCCTAGAGGGGCTATCCCTGTGCTTATACTGGGAAGGATGCCCAAGCGGAATGGATTTGGGACAGACAGTGACTTGAGGTGGCACATAACCATCCACAGAGCTGGGGTCAAAGGGGCTGGACCTGGTGTGGGCACCCAGAAAGGTCCCTGGATGGCCGCACTACCAAAGCCTGTCCCCAGAGTTGAGTGTGAGTAGCAGTTTCCCCTCCCCAGCTCTGGGACTGGGACATGTGGATGCGGATGCCTGAGCAGCGGAAGGGCCGGGAGTGCATCATCCCGGACATCTCGCGCTCCTACCACTTCGGCATCGTGGGGCTCAACATGAACGGCTACTTCCACGTGAGTGACCTCCCGCAGCCCCCAGGCCCTGTCCTGGTGCTGAGCTCTGACTCAGACACCTCCACAAGTAGTGGGGATGCTTGTGGTCATCTCCAGGTATTGCTGACCGTGATCAAACCTGGTTTTCCTTCCCTACCCTCTCTCTTTCTCCCAGGAAGCCTATTTCAAGAAGCACAAGTTCAACACAGTTCCAAATGTCCAGCTTAAAAATGTAGAGAGGTGAGTACTGGTCACAGTGAGACCTTGATGAAGCAGTTGCTTGGTCTGACCCTTGTCTCCTTGTGCTGGAGTCATCTCCCATCTGGAGTGGCCATAACCTCCTGCATCAGCACACTGGCCTCTGCTGGGGAGTCCTGGCAGTGGTTTTTGCAAGATTGCGTTTGGCTACCCTGTGCTCCAGGTGGCCATGTTCAAGGGCCGTGGTTGTGCTGCCACATCTCAAGAATGTGTGGCAGTCCGTGCTCTCCATGTATTGGTTCCAGATGCCTTTAGTGTTACACTGAGACAGTCTTAAATTTGGATCAAAATATCTGACTCTGCCCTGATCTCTGTGTTCTCTCCTCCTCCAACAGCTTGAGGAAGGATAACTATGAGACTGAAATTCATCGGCTTCTGGGGTGAGTGCCTGCTGGAAGGCAGGGAGACCACAAGACACACTGGGTGAACCAGCCAGAAGAGAAGGAAGGATGGAGGTGGCCCTGGTGGCCCCAGCGACATCTTGCATGTCTGAAGTGGGAATAGGGAGAAGGTGGGGTCCCCTCTCACTCCTTGTTCCATTTCCACAGTGAGGCTGAGGTCTTGGACCACAGCAAGAACCCCTGTGAGGACTCCTTCGTGCCCGACACTGAGGGCAGGGTCTATGTCATGTTCATCAGGATGGAGCAGGAAGCAGATTTCACCACCTGGACTCAACTTGCCAAGGTGAGGGCCCTGACATGGCCTATCCTCAGCCCTGCACTGGTCTCTGCGTCGCTGGGAAACACCTGGCTGTTGTTCTTGGGTTTTCCCTTGGCATTGACACAGCTCACCAAATGGGTTCCTGCTGTCCCTTGGGTGATGTTGAAGCTCTTGGTGTACCTGGAGGGATGCAGCCCTGTGCCACCCCAGTCTTGGGGTACAGCCCTCTCTGCTGTGTCTCAGTGAGGGCAGGGGTTGTGGTTCTTCCCATGCCAGGGGGACACCTAGCCCTGGTGTCCATCCCCACGCTCTGATGCCTTTTCCTCCCTCCTCACCATCCTAGTGCCTCCACATCTGGGACCTGGACGTCCGTGGGAACCACAAGGGGCTGTGGCGGCTCTTCCGCAAGAAGAACCACTTCCTTGTGGTGGGGGTCCCTGCCTCCCCCTACTCGTGAGTATCAGGGACACAGGGCTCAGCTATGCCCCATCCTTATGGCACTGTCCCCTGCCTGGTACACACCATCATCCACTTCTGTCCCAGCCCAGTCCTTAGGGGATACCACCTTCACTCCTTAATCAGTGTGGTGGGAGGGGGGACGGGATACATTCCCAGGGCTGGAAGATGTCCCAGTGGGAAGGAGATCATGCCAGGTAGTGCTGTTGGAAACTGGGGTCCTGAGGGGACCCATCAGCTATGCGTGCTCCCATCCAGCCCCCTCACCTGCAGGTCCAAGAAGCCCTCGTCGGTGACACCAATCTACATGGAGCCCCCTGCCAAGGAGGAGGGGGCGGTGGCAGTGCCAGCGATTGCAGCAGCAGAGCAGACGTGAGGCTGGCAGCTGGAAGCAAAGGGGACCGGGGGAGCACAGAGACCCCCACGGTGCAGAGACAGAGTTGGCAGCAGCTCTCGGAGGCTGGTGACTGGATACAGACTCCTGTTTTGGGCTGCAAAAGCAGATGTTGGGCTCCCTCCAGCCCCCTGTTATGGTCTCCCTTTCCCTTGCACAGGACAGGGTCCTTCCCTGTAGATATGCCACCCCAGTCCCAGGAACTTGGTTTTTTTAACACAGACACTACTAATGCTGCTCCTTTTGCCCCCTGGCTGGGCAAGGCTGGAGGAAGGAGATGCTCAACTGGAGCCTAGAGGGGGCCTCAAAAAACACCTCTGCTCTCCCTTTTGGCCCTGAAGTCCTAAGAAGGCAGCATGGTGCTAGTGCTGCAGCCTGCCAGCTGGGTGTTATTTATTAACTCTTGTCTGCTGGCTTTGTGCCCCATGGTGAACACAGTGCTGAAGAGGGGATATTCCAGATATTCCTGTTACCTGCATGGTGGATGCACCTTGAAGACTGTGTGCTGGGTTGGACATCTTCCTGCACACTGGCTTTGCTGCGTGGGCTGCAGGCACTGGTGCAGCCCAGCTCACAGAAAAGGGAATGCTGGAGAGGAGCTGGACTTGCTGTGGACACAGAGGGGACACCCCACACCCAGCACGAGGGTGGTCAGTTCTGGAAGCTGGAGGTGATTGTAGGTGGAAGTGAACCAGGCCGTGTCCTCTGGCTCAGACTGTCCTCCCCCACCTCCTCTGTGGGGAGCAGCCCTTCCCCTGGGTCGTGGGAGAGGGGGTGAAAGTGCCTTGCAGAGTGAGAAGGGAGCAGCCGGCAGGCATCATCCTCTGGCTGCAGGGGTCAGGTGGGCCAGGGTCATCTGCAGCAAGAGATGCTGCACTCTGGTCCTTGCCTGTGGTACTGTACCCTGCCTCTCCATCCTCCCTGCCCTGGTATCCCCTGCTTTTGCTGAAGGCAGAGGGAGTTTCTTCTCCTGAATTCCCACCCTTACTGCAGTAAGTTGCTGGCAGGGAAGCTATGAGCTGGTCTGGGATGGGCAGCCTGGCCCTCCCACTGTGGTACGCCCCTCGTGCAGAGGGACAGGGAGGGGGTTCCGTGCCTTAGGAAGGATCCCAGGGCCCCCTCCCATCCCCAGCCATTTGGTACTAGTGTCCCTGCACCCCGGGGGGGCAGTCCTGGTCCCCTTGCTCAGTACGGCTCCTTCGCTCATCCGTGCAGCAAGAAATCCATTCTCTGCCCATCCCCTGGCCTCTGGCAGGGATGCAGTGCTCTGGCTTGCCTTTGGGAGAAGGAGTTGCTGCTCATCCCTTTCCCTGAGGTAACAGGGGCTCTTCCCCTTCATTTTCTCACTGTGAACTGAGCGTCGGGGTCTACACTACACTAACTTATTTATTTATTGCTCCTGGGAAGGGGTGGATGGTGCTCCAGGAAGCAGCATGGAGAGCTGGCAGCCCCCAGCCTGCACAGGTGCAGTCATGGGAGGTTTGTCCCCTGGCTCCACCCTCTGTTCCCTGCTTTTCTCCCTTGCCTAGAATAGGAATGAAAACTTGTGAACCAGGAAACTTCTCTTGGCCAGGATGATCCCAGTGTGGATGCAGCACAGCTCTAGCATGACTGCAGGGACTCTGACCCTCACAGTCCCTTGCATGCCTGCCCCAGCAGCAGGGAGTGGGTGGGATGGATGCAGGAGGGAACAAGAGCGTGCAGAGTGGCACCCTTGAGGCTGCAGTACTGGTCTGGGGCTCAGCCCTGCCCTCTCCAGTGCTGCCTTTCCGTGGGACTCTGCTCTGGCAGCCAGTGGGCAGGTGGCCCCTGTGCTAGCCCTCAGGGTAAGGCAGGTCTTTTATGAGGATGGAAAAGGGACTTCACTTCTTTGTGAGGAAAAGTAGCTTGCTCCCCATGCCCTGCTTTGGAAGAACTTCCAAATGGCCCTTCCTTGGCACCTCTGTTCCCAAAGCTCAGTTTCTCTTCCCCTTGAAACTAAATGCATCCTCTTGCCCTTCTTGGGTAGGGCTCAGGCTTGGCTTCTTCCCAGCTCCTCTTGGGGCTGGGGAAGGTGGTCCTAGGGATAGGGAATGGCTAAACATGGGTTCCCCTCTCCTCCCCTGCCCAACAGGGCTCTGTGGCTCCCTGCTCTCAGTGACAGCAGGACTCAGCTGGTGGACTTTAGGCTCCCCCTTCTCCACACACCATGCCAGGCCCACAGGGTGCTGTTCTCCATCCCTCCCTGTGCCCCCAGCAAGGCTCAGGAGTGGCAGCCATAGCAGGGCTGGGTGTGTGGCATCACCAGGGTTTGACGCTTTCTGAATTGAATTATTTTTTCAAGAGTAAACATTGCAAAGCTGTTGAGCCTCGTGTGTTTCATAGCTGGCCCTGTGCAGGGTGCAGGGCTGGGGTCCCTGGCTCTGGGGTCCTGCCTGGAAAGGACAGACCCCTGTCTTGCTCTGCCCAGGGCTGCACAGGCCTGGCTGTGGGCTAACGCTGGCCCCAGGCCTGTGCCACCAGAGGTCCTCTGTGTGGTGCCATGCAGTGCCAGCAGGGCTGGCACAGGTTTACGAGCCGTTTCCTACTCAAGCTTTATCACCTTTATCTTCAGCAACTGATGGAAACTCTGACGAACTGCCTGGTGACTCGTCCCCGTCTTCCTCCTGGCACCTCCAGCTGCAGTGTCCTGAGAACTAAAGTGGTAGTGGGAGAGTGTCAGCCTCCAGCATGGACCAGCTGCATCCTGCACCCTTGACAGCCCCTCCCCAGGACCAAGCACAGCTTTCTGGCAGGGCAACCCCTTAGCAGAAGTTTTTTACATAGTCCGAGGGGCTCTCACCTTCTGGCAGCCTCCACATCCACCTCCTGCCGAGGCACCAAGCCTCTGCCAGGGCACTGTGGGCGAGAGGAGGATCCACCTGCTGCGTCTGAGTGCCTGGGGCAGAGCCCTGCAGAGCGACGTGTGCTCAGGTCTGACACCCTCTGTGTGGTGACCACCTCAGGGAGCCAGGATGTGCAAACCACTGCGTTTACAGGAGCCTCCCCATCTGAAACAGAGGGATGACAGTAGAAGCAGGTTAACCCCTTGAAGGGGAGAACCTGTGGGGGCTGATGGAGAGCCTGGGCTCATCACCCCCAGGTGCTGCTGAGGCCAGGGTTCATTACCCAGGTCCCCGGGGCGCTTGTTAGATGAGCCGGGTCGCTCATCATCCTGCCCTTTTGCGGGGGTCTCACTCACTTCCTGGTGCATCCTGCTGGTGCTGGAGCATTCCTGGCTGTCCCAGGAGGTGGCCGGGCAACTGTCCCCTCGCCTGCGCACCCTGACGTCCGACCCCGTGGCTGCCACAGCTCAGCCCCATGCAGCAGCAGCTGCAGCTGCAGCACGTGCTGCCCGAGCTGCAGTTCTCACCCAGCCCCTGCAGCCACCCCAGCCCGGCCTCCCTGGTTTTGTGCAGCCCTACAAAGGAGAACCTGTCCGGGCTGCTCCACCTCCCAGGAGCTGGCTGATAATTCAACAAAAGCAAAATAGTGTTGGCATGAAACTTGACCTTTCCAGAGCTTGTGGGGGGTGGGGAATTTTGCATAGTTTCCGGTTGTGTTTATTTTTATGCATCATAGTTTTTTGTTGGAGATCTCTGTTTCAAGGAAGCAGGAAGTCCCTGTGCTCCGATGACGGGCTGGTATGTGGGAGACAAGGTACAGGCTGACCCTTCCCATGGCACACGGGTTCCTCTGTGCCCCACAGATGGAGGGAAGCACCTTCCAGCCAGAGTCCTCTGGGATAACACACCCAGTCCTCTTGAACGGAGATATCTCAGCACTAGAAAGATGCTCTGTGCTGGCCCCATCTCCTTCCCTGCGTGGGAGGGAGTCAGTGGTGCTGTGCCCAGCCACGTGCATCCCAGGGAACTGATTCTAAATTTTCAGTACCCTCTGCCTCATAAAAAGTCATAAATGCCAAAAGCATTTATGAATAAAAAGTCATAAATGCCAAGGTGCCCAAACTGCTCCCAGGAAGGGGCTCTGCTTGGCTTCTCCCCTTGTTCCCAGCTTTGAGGGAGGTCATTTCCCTTCACCAGCACATTCCTGTCCCTGTTCCCTGCTGTGCCTGCAGACACAGGGCCGCCACCTCCTGTGCCCACATTTAAGGTGGGTGGGAAATTAATCTTCAACTGGGTATCCAGGATTGCTGTGATGGTTATTGTGCTGTCCCTGCCCGGTGCAGCATTAATGATTAACACGCCAGGTTCAATGTCAGCTCCTGCCTGCTGCCTTTTGAATAGCCCTTGCATCGCCTCCGCTGATATCCCGGCAAAATAATTAGGGCAGGGAGCTGCTTAGAAAGCACTGTTAGGGTTAGCTGGCACTCAGGATGGTTTATCTCTGAGGAAGAGGAGATGGGAAGTCAAGCAGGCAATCTATGCCAGGGAAAGTGTGCATTGCCTCACTTCTTCCCCTGGGCCAGCCTGCACCCTTCAAGGATATCCTCTTCTGCCCAGTCTGGGAACATCCTGTCCCAGCTTTTACAGCAGGCAGGGGAAATTCCCCACAGCAGGCACTCCTTGGACAGCTGATGCTGGATGAGTTTGCTTTTGCTTCTTATTACCCTCTTTATCAGCACAAACCCAAAGAGGTGCAGCTCCTCCTTCTTTTCATGTACCTGTTCCCATGGATGCTAATTCCCAGGAAAGAGGGGGCGGCTCCTTTCCTAAATTACCGATCACTGCCCACTCCCTGCCAGCACAGGTGCCTGCACCACACAGGGTTTCGCCTGCTGTGCCCCGGGGCAAGTGACGCCGGTGGAGAGTGCATCTCACTAATCTCCAGGAATTTGAGCCTCTGTGCGGGTCCCATCATGGCACTGGCTGCTTGCCCAACGTCCCTGCAGGGAGACTTTGCCCTCCTGCCTTCCCCCACCCTGTATCCCAGGTGGAAAAGAAGAACCCCCACTTTGGCACACACCCTTATGTGCCAGGTTCTCGAGCCATCTCCTGCCATTCCAGAGGCAATAAGGAAGTTTCTGTTTGCTGCCACAAGCCCTCAGGGACCTTTCAGCCTTGTGCTGTCAGTTTCTGATTGCCCCAGAGTGCCAGTCTGTGAGAACTGGGCAAGTCTAAGGCATATAAGGTGCAGAGGTGCCTGGTGGCAACCCACACGAGCTGGTGGGGGTGGCTGGTGGGCTGGGATGTGCCACGGGGCTGGTGGGGGAGCAGCTGGAATGAGATCTCCTTGGAGAGCACAAAGGCTGTGGCAGTGCTTGGGCAGTGGAAGTGGAGGGCAGGGGCACAGTGGGAGCACAGGGAGGCTGTGCCAGTCCAGTTTACCCCCCTCTGCTGTGATTTTGGCTGCCAGGGCAGCCAAGAGCCGCAGAGGGCAATTGGGAGGAATTGCATCCGCATCCGTGAGGAGAAACTGGTCCTTCGAGTTTTCCCAGCAGGTGGAGGGGAGGGACCAAGCCAGTGGTTGCAGGGTTATTTACAAAACTCAGTGCCACAGAAACAGCTTGTTCTGACCCATGGAAACCCCATGGCTAGGAGGAGTTGCAAAGGTGGAAGCCAGCAGTTTCACCCCTGAGCCTGCTCCACCCCACAGGGGTGATGGTGAGAGGGTGTGTGCCAGGACCCAGCTCTGCAAGGCATCCCAAAAACAGGGGGCAGAAGAGGACATGGCCAGGTGTGCCCAGCTCTGTGCCAACTGGTTCCTGGGCACCATAAGACCTCCAGGAGGGGCTTCCTGGCAGCTCCTGCATCCTTGGAGAGGTCTAAGAGGCATAAAAGCCCTGACATCACCCATGAGGTGACAGCATTTTATGGTAAAACTGGGACCTATTTGTTCACCAGTCCGGGAAAGACAAGGCTATTTTCTGGCAGCTTCGCCCCACACCTTGCCATGGAGCAGGGCCAAACACCATTGTCCTCAGGGCTAAGTAACCCACTGTTGGGAACTGTTCTCACTGTTCCCTGCCTGCTCCTGCCCATGTGACAGGTTCTGAGTGGCACCAGGGAGATGCCAGACCACGGCAGTGCCTCGGTGCAGCCTCGTACCCCGGCCGGAGCCGATAAGGGGGTGCCACAGCAGGCACAGAGCAAGGCAGTGCTGGGGAGGCTGTTTGCACACTGGCCTCCTGCCACCACTCCTGTCCTTCACCACCCCTGCCCCACAGCCCTCGTGCTCTGCCCCACAACCATGGCAAAAACCGGGTGAAGGAGCCCTTGGGAGCACCACCCCGGCTGTGCTTTTGCAATGGAGAAACTGAGCCAGAGTGAGCGTATCCTCAAGAGCAGAGAGGGAGTAGCAGGGGGCAAAGAGGGTGTCTGGAACCCCCCAAGCCCACCCATACCTTCCACATCCCTACACACAGAGGGAGGGCAGAGGCATCAGATACAGGCAGTGCAGGGCAGTGCTGGGGTGGAGATGTTCGGAGGTGGGGCTGGCAGGATCCATCCCTCTCCACCACCCCATTCCAGGTTCCTGCAGCTGATGGGGACACAGGGACCCCTCAGCCAGCCCTGCCTTTCAAGCCAAGCTGTTGCTCAGTCCCTGGCTGGGTGTTGTGAGCAAGCAGTGGCTGTTGCAGAGGGCAGGGGATGTAAGGGTGGTGCCCCCCCACACCCTGTGTGTTGTACAAACACGGGGCTGCTCTGTTTCCAAGCACCTGAACAGGTGAGGAGCCACAGGCAAGGAGGGCAGGGAGGCTGTGGGCAGGGCTGTGCTGCCTATAAGGATGTGGAAGGGAAGGGGGGAGGGAAGTGAGGCAGCCCCCACCCCTGCACCCTGCCCCCGGCCGGCAGAGGGTATTTATTAAAGGCAGCATCAACATCAACTCTAGAAAATAATTTGTATCCAAGATGAAAAATTTATTTGCATTTCTTTACAGCATGGAGAGGGGCTCAGGCACAAAATGGCACGGGTTATGGGGCAGCCTCAGCCCCTGCAGAGCCAGGGACCACCAGGGCTGTCTCCATGCTAGAGAAGGGGCAGAGACCAGCCAGCACCCAGCCAGCCCCTCTTTCAGAGGACCACATGGCAACAAGGCCAGGGCTGGCAGAAAACGGGTGCAGAAGTAGATACATCCCCAGTGAGGGTGCAGTTACCACCTCAAAGTGATGCAGGAGGACACACTGGGGACAGTGTGAGAGCAGTACAGCACCCACCTGCAGGGTTTTATCAAGGCATCACTGTGCCATTGCCAGATCAGCAGCCCTGAACAGCCCCTGTGCTGCTTTATCACCTGCTGGCATCAGCCAAACAAAGCAAGCAGGTTCTCCCAACAGCCCCCCCAATCAAAAAACACCCCAAATCTCTATGTACAGACTCTGTATGCCATATCAGTACAAAAATATACACAAACTCTACAGATCCCAGCTCAGTAGATCAAAATACAGCTACAAATCACAGTGCACAGGAGAGCATCAGACCCAGGGAGGGATGGGGTCCCCCTGAGAGCATGGCACGCCACAGGTGCACCCCAGCATGGGGGGCTGGCAGGTCATCCTCCTGCCTCAGGGGGTCACTTCTCATCCAGCCGACAGTACAGGTACATGGAAACTGCCATGGAGGCAATCTGGGGGGGCAAGGTGCAAATCAGCCTTAAATGTGCAGCCTTCCCGACACGGGTTTGGGTCACAGCACACCACAGGGGAGGGCTGGACGTGCCCAGGGAAGAAGGCTCAGTAGCCTGGAGCTGCAGGTGGTCCATGGAGCTGCACCAGCCCCCTGGGCCCCCCAGGCTGGTCCAGCCCCACCTCCAGGCACACTGAGGAGGCAGCACAGCAGTGCTCAGGCACTCACCTCCAAGGCAGCGATGCCGGCTGCCACGCCACCCGCCACTCCTGCATTGGTCCTGATTTCTTCCAAGATCTGTTTGAAACAGCCCTGCACGAAGCAACCACACGGGTGAGGATGGCAAGAGGTGGTGATACCCCAACTGCCAGGGCACAGCATCCCCCAGAAAGGGAGGTACTGCTTCTCCAACCCAGAGCACACAGCCATGGAGGTCTGAGGCTTCAGGGGCAACTCAGCCACTTCTCAGAACAAGTATTGGGTGGGGAGAAAGCAAAGGAAGGGAAGAAGCAGGAAAATCACCCAAAAAGGCAGAGTGGTGCCTGGGTTCATGCCCAACACCAGGCATGCCACTCTATTCCCTTTAGGATCAGAACAACATAACAGCTTTACTTGTTTCTACCAGCGACAAGCCAAGGCCACCACAGCCTTCTCCCAGAACTTAAAGCCCATGGGACCACCGTGTGCAGAGCTGGGGCTGGAGCTACATAAAAGGTCTCCCTCCTGTGCCCAGGCACACCCCAAGTCAGGCTCTGCCAGCAGCCAAGAGCCAGCAGCACAGCCATACCTGGACAGCCATTTCTGCAGCCACCGTGCTGTTGCAGGTGCTCTGCATGCCACAGCACTGTCTGGGGTAGCCCTTGTGTGTCTCATAGAAGTAGGAGTTGTTGAAGTCTGTGTAGTTATTCAGGCCACAGCAGTGAACCTAAGAGGGAGAGAGAGGAAGGGATGGGAAGAGCATCCTTCAGGTCTTCCTCCAGGTTCCAGCGCCATCTGGACCCCACTGGCTCATGAAGGGTGTCACCCAGCTCAACCCTGCCTCAGTGTCACCTTGCTCAGCAGTCACCTTGGGACCAGGGTTTTGGTCCCACATACAGCTCTCACCCCACTAGGTCCCAAGCAGGTTGTTCCCAGGAACCTGGGAAATTGAGGAGGTGGTGACAGCTCAGCACATCCAGGATTGTGATGTGTCCCCACTTCCATCTCACCATCCCACCCAGAGGTGCACCACCTAAGCCCATGCTGGGAGGATCCCGACCCACAGGTGAGGTCCACAGGGCTCAGCACACCTTTGTCATGGTGACATCCCAGATTTCTGTGAATGTGTCATTCACCCCATACTTCTCCTTCAGGAGCGGGGTCACCAGACCTGTCAGTAACGTCTCTGCCTGGAAGAAAGGGCAGAAAAACACCATCAAAGGAGGTCCTGGGGAGCACCACAGAGCTGAGCACCCCCATACTGGTCTCAGCCTATGGAGAGGAGACCAAAAAGACACAGCATGGCCAGAAGTCACACCATGTCCGTTTGACCCACAGAGAGTTTTCCCCTTCCCCCCTAACCAGTGTTTTATGGCACAAGGTCATTTATGCCCAGTGAGTCATCTGATAAGCGGCTAAGTGAGGGAGCCAGGAATGAGTTTGCCCTGCGGTTGACTTCTCCAGTGCCTAATGAGGCAGTCACCTTTCCCCCCAGGTGATTTCTCAGGTGCCTAATAATGGGGTGAGTTTGCTCAGTATGAGGCAACAGGGACTTCCTCACCCAGTGGCTCCTACCCTCAGAGGTGGGAAGGTGTCAAGCCTAAGCTGGTTAGGGACTGAGGGGCTTGACAGAAAGAAGTGGGCAAAACTTGTCCTAAAAATATGAGGGTAATGATATAACAGGAACCCCTGTTCCCACCACCCTCAGGCTACTCCAGCCTGCCCATGTAGCTGGTGCCAGCAGTGACCAACATCCCTTCCTCCTGCAGCACTGACCACTACACAGCACCCACACCCATGGGCAGCACTGCCAGCCCACGTCTCCTGTTTTCCCAAGGCGTAGGACATGTCCCACATCAGCCCAACCCAAGACTCAGGTATTGCACTCACAAGACCTGTGAAGACCAGAGCCACCACGGCAGCAGCAACTTCAGCAATGAAGATGATCAGCACCACTGAGAAGAACTAGGACACAGCAAGGGGAGGGAGGTCAAACCGACAGCCAGAATCTTCAGGGTCCCCTGGAGCTCCAGCCCTCCTGCCTCACTGCCTTCAGCTCTGCTCCTGGGCAGGAGCAGCACAACCTTGGGGTCCTCCAGCCCTCCACCTGCATGGGGCTGAGCTCTCTGGACACGCTCCAAGAGAGACCTCAACTCAGCACGCCCTCCTGCCTCCTCTCACCCTTTCTGGGGCAGACTGAGTCCAGCACTGCTTTTCCAAGGGCCACCCAGACTGCCACCACATGGAAACATCCACAGAGATCATCTCCACAGAGAAATCTGTCCATCGGGTCTCTCCCACCACAGACCCAGCTCAAATGAGGCTTGATAAGGACGTCAGACAGGTCCATACCATCATCAGGAGACATTTGCTCTCCTTCTGAGCACCGTAGCACCCGAGGAAGCCGATCACCAGCAGGATGGCACCAATGACTATGAGGAGATAAGCCACATTCACAACCTGCAGGATGCTAGAGGAGAGCGTCCCAAATATTTTCAGGAATGACTCTCCGTCCACTTTGACCCAGATGCCAACTCCCAGGAGGGTCCCACCACTGAGCTGGGAAGAGAAAGACAATGTCAGCTTCCAGGTAGGCACGAGATTTGATACTCAGGCAAGGCCCTGGCACAGGTGTTTCTCCCCTCGGCAGTTTGTTTCACTGCCCTCAGTGTTTCTTGCCTCGGCAAGACTTTGTGGCACTGCAGGCAGCTCAGGGCACTGCCAACCAGGTCAGTACCCTGAAACACACCCCACCAGCAGCACATCCCCTGGGCAGTGTCACAGCTGCCCCCCTCCCCAGCCCGAGGGGTTTCAGTGCCAGCAGTGGAGCAGCCAAGCCAGCAGTGCCACCAGCCTCCCCGCGATCCCACATGGCCAGTTCAGGCACTGGCCACCATCACACTGCCACAAGTTCCTCTCTAGAGGGCGGCTGCCTGCCCACCCAGAGGAGAAGCCGAGCAGCCCCTGGCCCCAGACAGTCATGTACTCCTGGTCAAGGTCAACTCTGGGCCACCTGCAGTCTGTGCCAGCCCTCCCCTCTGCCCACTCGACCTTCCCCACCACACTCAAATCCTGGCAGGAGCTTTACAGAGGGAGTGTTTCAGCAGAGCGAGCCGGGAGAATCTGCACCCCCTCCTTCCCAAGGCTGTATCCTACCATGCCCCTTTCCAGGTGGCTCCTGCAGAGCCAGGGCAGCTCCTGCCAGCTCTACTCCCTTTGCCCTGGGTGGGAGTAGAGCCTGCGTGTGCTCTGAATTCCCGACATCCAGGAGCCCCAAAGCCACACTCACACACGGGGGCTGCTCCCCTACAGAGGCAGAACCCCCAGGCAGCAAACCCACTGTTCTGGGGCATCAGCCCCTTGTCAAGCTGCAGCACAGCGAGGGACAGGGGCAGCTGATGCAATAGCCACTGTCCCCAGAGCATGGCACAGCCCTCGGGGCTTTGCAAGTCCCACCTACACCCACCTGCCCACACTCTCCAGCCCATCGCCCACAGAAAGAGTCCGGAGGGGCAGGAGAGCGCAGCCAGACCCACCCCACCCCCGGCTCCGGGGGCTCCCCGGGACCCCCTCCCGCAGACCCCAGCCCCCGGGGCGCACTTACGAAGATGGCCAGGTTGAAGAGGATCATCATGACCTTGATAAAGGTGAAGCACCCCATCTTTGCACCTGGGGAGAGTAGAGAGGTTACCGGGGGAGCCCCCACCCAGCACAGCTGCTGCCGCCCCGAGAGCCCAGCGCCCCTCCAGGGGAGACCAGGGTGTCCCCACGGGCGGGGAGGGACAGACCCAACTTACCTGAAGGGAGAGCAGATCCCAACGTCCCGTCCCGTCCCGTCCCGTCCCGTCCCGTCCCGTCCCCTCCTGCCCCAGCCCGCTGTGCCTCCACCGCCCCGCCGGTGCCGCCTTTTAACCGGGCGCGGCCCGGGGCCGCCCCCGCCGCCGGAGCCCCCCCGCCCCGTCCGGCCCCGCCGGGGCCACCCCTCGGTGCCGCGGGGAGCCCGGAGCCCTGCTGCCCTCTGCTGCTGGCAGCCTCCGCGGGACGCGCTCCCGGCTCCCCGGCCGTGTCCCCGCGGGGTCCCTCCTGCCGCGGGGACACGGGGGCAGCGCTGTCGGCCCCGGCGGTGTTTCAGCCTGTGCCGGAGGCTGCAGCTGCGCGGGTCCCACCCCGCCGCCCTCCGCATGCTGGGCGCTGTGCTTGGGGCTTTCCAGCTGTGGGCACCCCCAGCACTCACAGCCCGCGGGTCACGGCCTCCCCCTGCCAGCCAAGGCTGGGGTACCCCGTCTTCGCAGGCTGATTCTGTGGGTGACCTGCTGCTCCCCCTTCTCGACACCACTCAGGCAGGGATCTCTCCAAAACCCAAATTTCCAATACCCTGGGCCAAAAGAGAAGCTGGCAAAGGAGGGCGCTGGGGAACGGCCGCACGAGCCGGTCTGCAAAGGAAAAGCCAAAGCTGCACAGGCCGTCCCCAGCTGCTGCACAGAGAGGTGGATTTTTGCTGGCGGGGACACAACAGGGTGACGGCGGGAGAGGACAGTGACAGCCGTGACAGATGCCAGCACTGGAGCAGTCAGCGGAGACCTGCCATTGCCTAAGGGCTGCCAAAAGTGATTTTCTTTGGGAAGACGCTTTGAAACAAGGCTGGTTTCCCACAGAGGAGGACTGCAAGAGCCACGCCGCACAGAGGGGGAGATGCTGCCTCCCCAGGCCTGACCCTGGCGGTGGTCCTTGCCTGTCCAAGGGCTCCTTTGGGGCAGGAGCTTGTGCTGGTCTCCACGCTAGTACCCACAGCGTGTTCCTTGAACTTGTCATCAAACCACAGAGTGATGCAGGAGGCAGGGGAGACCTCATCCTGCAGGAAACCAGGCTCTGTGTGCCCAGCACACTCCACCCCACGACCAGCTCCCCCAAAACCCCACAGCACATTCCCTGCCTGGCTGTAATGATACATTTCAGCAGGATGAAGTCAGCCCCATTGGCTCCAGCCAAATTGCAGTGGTATCTGGGGGAAGCCTCTGACCCTCCCAGGCACCCTGGGTATGAACACAACCCGTGCTGCAGCTGGGGGCTGTAGCCCTTGACCCTCAGCCCTTTTCTGCAGCAGCTGCCAGGAAGCTGCTCAGAGTCGGGGCCAAGCCTTCATTCCTCTCCCAAGGGTGGACAGCTGCTCCTAAACCCACTCTCATATTGCCCCCTCCCAAAAGTTGCCCCATCCCAGCCCAGCCCTGTTTGCTGCACACAATCCTCCACCCCAAAAATAATTTTTGGCAAATACTTGAGTACTTCCCAATCATTGCCAGCCACAGGGGAAAAATGAGGACAAGCTATGGACTGTTCTCCTCACCTCCTCCAGTGCCTGGTGCTGCAGCCTGGGGTTCGGCTGCTCCCCAGCATCCCCCACCTGAGCCCCATGAGGGAGCCAGGATTTTCCAGGGAGCTGGATTTTCTGGTTCTCTGGGAAGGCCTGACCTGACCACAGAAGGACAAGTCCAGTGACATTCTCATGTCCTTGCTACCCAGCAAAGCCACGCCATTATCCCGACTGTCCCCATCCTCTCCCACAGGCCAGCTGGATCCTCAGCCTCCTCTTCCCTGGAGCATGGGGATGCCTCTCATCAGGGCAGGGGCAGCAAAGCTCCTCCAAGCAGCCTGTCCCTGGGACACTGAGAGCTGAGAAGTGGCCCATTTCCCTCCTGGTAAAGTACTGGGTACGAAGCCGAAGGCATCACCAGCCGTGGAGACCAGCCAAGTCTGTGACTGACAGGATTTTGGGAAATCCTCAGCCAGGGGAGTCCTTTGCAAAGGGCTTTCCCATGTCTGTTTTGGGCTGGCAGCGTCTACCCAGCTGTCTGTCCAGCACCCAGACACCTGGGCAGTCAGGATGGATGGACACACTGCAATGTGCCAGCGATGAACCCGACTTTGGATTTGCAGATGGAAGTTACTGAATGTTGCTGATTTGTGCTGAATTCATCACTTCCCACCTCCTGATGCAGAGAAATAAATATCTGCATCAGCCAAAAGTTTTTGATGTCTTGAAATATTTCGGTTCTCAGCTTCGAAAGGAGTCAAAGCATTTTGGCTGGAGAGCTGGGGAAATCCCGATTCCCCCACCTTGGGTTAGGGACCAGGCAGTGAGACCACACTGATTTCCCTGTGGCTGCAGCTCCCGCTTCCGGGGGAATCCTCCTCATTTCTGTGGCTATGTGCAAAACCACGACTTGAGTCCCAAGAGCAGGAGCTGCCCCATCTGGTGCTGCGACCTCTGCTATGTGTGTCCCGGGGTGTAAATCCAGGGGTGATAAGGGGGCCTGCCAGTGTGTCCCAGCAGTGCCTCGCCCTGCGTGTGTCCCTCAGGGGAGGATCTGTCCCTGTGCCGCACGCAGCCGATGTTAATCGCGGTGCTGTCCCAGCTGTGTGCTAATAACGCAGCCACCGAGGGGCTCGATGACAGCGTCCCTGCTTTGTACCGGGCTGGGCTTCCTCCGTGTATGTCGCCCCCAGCCAGCCCCCGAGCCTGCCGCTGCCTGCCCACCCCTCCAGATGCCATTCCCTTGTTCCCCACGCGTGTCCAGGCCGGCAGATCCCTCTTGCATTAATTACCGAGGGCCACGCCGAGGCGGCGGCTGCCGTAAAGCCGAGCCGGGCGGGCTCGGGGATGCGCAGGGGTCGCACCAGGACAGCTCCGTGCCCGAGCGCCGCCGCTCCGGGGCTGCTGCGGGCCGCGATGGCTGGGAGGGTGCTGGAGCTTTCTCCCCAGGTCGGGTGTGGGACCTGGCCCAGCTCTGCTCCTGGGGTGTGCTGTGCCCGGAGAGGTGGCATTGAGGGGCCCTGTGTCCCTGGTGCCACGCTGGGGTGCCCTGCCCGCACCCCCTCCAGCAGCTCCTGGCTGCTGCCCTGCTGTGAAGCTCCAGCCCTGCAGAGAGGCAGGGGAGAGCCCCAGCAGCACCTCCAGTCTTTCCGTATGTCCCTCGGGTTTTCTCCAGCCTCTCCCTCCCCATGCTCGGGTAGCCCCAGCCCAGCAGGCAGTTTGGTGGTGGTGGCAGGGCTCGGCTGTGAGAGCAAGTGGCGAGAGGTTGTCCATGGATGCCCCACTGGGAAGCTGTTTGAAAAGGCACTTGGCTCTCCCTAAACCAAAATCCACAGAAGCCAGAGCTCAATGCTGAGCACCTGGGAAGAAAACCAAGAGACCGTGAGTTTTCCTGTTCCTAAAGAGAAAGCAAAGAAAGGCCCATTCCGAATTGAGGAAACAGTGGTGATACCAAAAAAGTCAACTCTGAAATGTCAAAGGAAATCAAAAACCTTTTCTCTATGTTTTTTCTGCCTTGGAAGGGCTCATCCCCAGTTCTGCAGCCTCACTTTCTCCAGCCGGGCATGTTAACAGCTCTATTTCTGCTCTATTTATTCACAGCCATGTGGCCAACTTCCCTGGACGTGAGCATGGCAGCCCCCAAAAGCAAAGAGGGGAGCAGTGGGACCCCTGTCACTTTGGAAGGGCCAGGATAGGCAGGCAAGGTGGATGCTGAGCATTCCCTGGAGATGCTCCCACCAAGGGTTATCCCTCCAGCCAGGGGAGGAGAGAAGCTGCAGAAGGGCATAGGGACCCCAGGGAGGAGACATCGCTCTCCTCCTCACAGAGCCATCCTGGGCTGCCCAGACAGGGAGCAAAGGGCAGCCTGAAGGGAGCTGTGGGGTACAGGGAGCAAGGACAGCTCCTCCTGCTCTCTCCACAGAACAGCCAAGGCCAGGCAAGCCACGGCAAAGCTCTCATTGCCATGAGTGCTGCTCGTTAATCCGAGGGTGGATTAATCAGGGCCTGACAAGCAGCTCCTCTGGCTCAATCAATAGCCTGGATTGAAGGCCTGGAGCACCTCTTGCAGCCTTCACAGGGTGCTTTCTGAGGGCCCTCTGCCCACCTTGGGGGATGTGCCAAACTCTGGCCTGGAGTAGTGTGGGGGTTTAAGTTAACCAGGTAGGGGTGACACAGGGTGAGGGGCAGCCCGGAGTGCAGAATTTTGGGAATGATCTTGGTGCAGTGCAGCTGGAAGGGCGTGTAAGGGGTGCTCTGGGGCTTCTTGGGACAGCACGGAGCCAGGAAGAGCTGGGGGGATGCTCAGCCCCACCCAACCCTTGCAGGACTGGGGGCAGTGGAACTTGGCTCCAGCAGGAAATGGTGCCCTTGTGTTTGGGGCTTCAAGGGTGCATCAGGAGGGAAAGATACCTGCACTGGGCAGGAGGGATCCCACTCAGCATCCTGGGAAGGGGAGGTGAGGGGTGTCATGCCAGGTTGTTCCCCTGCCCCTGAGCTGCAGGACTGCATTGATTCCTGGCCTGTACATTGGATTGAACCTGGGACAGGATGGGTGGTGACACTGGATGGTGATGTACCCACCAGCCTCCCCAGCTCCGCTCCTGTCCCAGCAGGGAAACACCTCCTTGCCTTTCCGCAGGCAGCCCCCGAGCACTGGTGCTGTGCTCAGCCTGGCTGACTTCACAGCCCTGTGGGACACGCTGGGGAGACCAGGCAGGGCTTCAGAGACTCAGCAAAACTTCTTCACCCCTGGTGGGGCACAGGGAACATGACTGGGGAAACATGACTGTGGGGAGGGCAGCACCTGGCTGTTCACAGCCAACTCTGACCCTGTCCCACCAGCAGTGACAGCAGCATAGTGCCAGCAGAAATGGGATGAGGGAGACAAAATTCCCTTTTAATCCCTAAGGACCAGCAGCTGGGCTGGATCCAGCTGGGGAGTGCGGCAATGGGGGCTGTGTGCTGCCCAAGGAAGTGCAGCTGAGGAGGAATCCCCCAGGATGCTACTGCCCTGCACCATCAGGCCATGCACTATAGGGAAAGGAGGGGGGGTTGCTGAAATTATGGATGAGAAGGGTCATGCATCTCCTGCACTGCTCTGCTGGCCTCTGTGTCCATTTCCTCAGTTTTCCCAGAACCTGGTATTCCTCCTTGGACTTCATGCCACCCCTGCACTGCTGCCTGCAGTGGCTTGGATTCAGCCAGCGTGCACTTCCCAGAGCCCGTGTTTTAGGTACCATCTATTTTTAGGATGTCCAACCTGCAGCAAAGACAAGGAGCCACAACCATTTCAGAGAAGTCAGCATGAGAAGCAAGGATTTAGGAAAAAAAAAAAAAAAACCACCAACCAAAGCAAGCCTTTGGGAGCATCACATCCACCTCCCTGTGCCTCACAGACAGACAAATACTGGGATAGCTTGTCCAAGCTCAGGAGGAGAGTGAGGAACCAGAGCATCCCTGAGCTGGGATTCTCCATGACGTCTCCTACCTGTCCTGTGCGTGTTTTTTAGCCTGGTTAAGGGATGGGATTCTGTGTGAGTGCACAGGGAGAGCTGGTGTCCATGGGGTGCTGGTCCTCTCCTGTCCTTTAGCACCCCTGAGGATGGATAGAGACCCACAGACGGGAGATCTCCATCCTCCAGCGGATGCAATTTGGGAGCAGAGATGCTGCATCTGGGAATGAAGTCATCCACCTACTCCTACAATTCTCCCTCCTCCTGCTCGGGAGCCGGGTGCCCCCCGCCCCCCGACGCGCTGCGGCGGGGGGGCCGCCCGGCTACCGAGCGGGAGGAGGAGGAGGAGGAGGAGGAGGGACGCTGACATCACCGCCGGAGCGCGGCTCGGCGGGGCCGGGAGCCGGCTCCGCTCCGCTCCCCTTCTCTGCTCCCGCCCGTGGAGCCACCGCGCCCGGTAAGGCTGGAGGGGCGGCGGGAGGGCTCTGGGAGGCGGGTGGATGGCTGGACAGACAGACGGATGCTGCTCATCATCCCTCCATCCCTGTTCCACGGGGTCCTGCTGGAAGCTGGGGGACAGTGGGTCGGCAGCACTACAGTCTTTCCCCCTAGGGATGATGTCACTGTTGGAGGAATATATAAAAATGCACCAAAAAAATAGGAAAAAAAAAAAAAAAAAAAAAAAAAAAAAAAAAGGAAAAAACCCAGAACCAAACCCATATGAAAAACCTACATCTTCATTTGCCAGCTCCGTGCAGCAGTGCCAGCCTGGAGCTGCCGGAGGGGAGCTGCGTGCGGCAGGAGGTTTCTCAGCACATATGTCTATTTTAAAAACCCGTGGCGTGATCTCTTGCCCTACTTTCCAGACTCTTGCCGGTACTTTCCTTGCGTGCAGTGGCCGAGCCCTGCTGGCGGGAGCTCCCTGGGAAGCTGGAGCCGATCGAGCCGCTGGGCTGTCCCTGGTGCCGGGAGGTTGGGATGGGGGACGGGCACGACGTTGGGGTCAAGGCAGAGGTTTGGTCACTAACGCGCTGCCTTTCTCCCCGGCAGAGGAGGGATGTCCCCAGCACGGTGCGGATGAAGCCAGGCTAACGAGGACCCACGATTGTCCCCTCTACCCCCAACAGCCTCATTCGCTCCCCTCCATTTGCCTCGGTGAAGAAACAGCTCCTTACCCACACCTGCGCCAACGAGTCCCAGGCGCTGGTGTGGCTCCAGAGCAGTTTTGGGGTTGGAGGGTGAGCAGCCGCTCTCCAACTCGCAGATTTTCCATCACTGAGGTTTTCATCGCGTGTGTGCAGGGAAGGGAGCGCTCCCAACCCCACAGTGCCCAAGCCCAGCCACAGCTGCCCCGTGCGGCCACCCCGGGCCCCGATGCCCGGCTGGCCGCGGCCGGTGTGAGCACGCCACGCCGCCGCCATGGCCTCCTCGGACGGGCTGCAGTACCGGGCTCTCTACGAGTACCAGAAGGACCGGGAGGAGGACCTGGCCCTGTGCCCCGGGGATGTGCTGACGGTCAGCAGGGCCGGGCTGCTCAGCAGCCCCAGCTACAAGGACGGGGACGAGCGCAACCCCCAGGGGTGGCTGCACGGCGTCAACGAGCGCACCAAGGAGCGCGGAGACTTCCCCGGCACCTACGTGGAGTACCTGGGTCCCACCCGCATCGCCGCCACTGCCACCAAGGCCAGGCCACGGCCCTTGCCCCTGCCACCCGCTGGGACCCCCACGCCCTGGGGTGAGTGCGAGGGGAGCAGGAAGGTGGGAGCCCACGGGTGGGTGTCCCCTGCAAGATGGTGAGGGTGGTGTGGAGCCGGGGTGGACGCTTGCAGCTGAGGTGGCTTAGTGGGAAACCACGCTCGGGATGGGGATCCAGCCCCAGAAAAAGAAGTTTTCCTGGGAATTATCTGCCCTGGTGTATTGAGGCAGCCTCAGGAGGGGCAGGGGATGCCCAGAGTGTCACTACCCCCAGCCAAACATGCGGCAGGGATTGCTCCTCACCAGCATCCCAGGCTGGCTGCCGTGCTGGCATGGGGTGTCCAAGGAGATCCACATCCCTGAGAGCACAGGAGAAGATGCAAGGCCTCTTTGGCTCCTCAGAGAGGAGCAGAAAGCCCCATGGTGGTCCCCAGGGACCTTTTCTCCAACTGCTCCTCTCCCCACCACTGCGGCACCTGATTCAGGCTGCTCTCAGTGCCCGGGCGAGTGCTGGCCCTCGGCCAGCTCCCAGCCTCACTGTCACTTTGTGCAAGCTGGGACAGGGGACAATCCTGGCAAGCAGTGTGGTCAGTCCCTGGGGGGCTCCGCTGTCCCTGGGAGCTGCAGCAGAGCCCTGGGGGGACACTTGGCAGGACCCTTCCTGGCACAGGGGCCTGCGGCCATTTCTCTGCCTGGATCTGCCGAGCTCATGCAGCGGCTCTGCCCTCGCCACTCACCGTGGCCAAGTGCGTTGGGGGCCAGGAGAGATTTCGCAGCATGTGCACAGTGTACACAAGCTAAAAAAATAAAACCAAAGTAAGAATCCCCCCCTTCCAGCCAGGCACATCCCAGTGACCCCAGTCAAAGCCATGGTGCTCTCCTGCTCAGGATGTTTGGAGCAGAAATGGCTGTCGGTGCTGGCCTGGGGCTGGGAGAGAAGCATTGCCTTCAGCCCTGGCAGGAAAACCTGCCCAGCTGCTGGTCTGGCACCTCAGACACCCTCCTATCCCAGTTTGGGACCAGTGTGGTAACCAAAGGAGCAGCCCCCGTGCTTGGTCTGGGTTTAGAGGGGCACTCTGATGAGGAGTCTGTCTCCCTTCAAAATACGGTTCAGGACCCCCTTGTCACAGTGCTTTGAGGTGGGGACCACCTGGCTCCTGGGCTGAGCACGGCACCATCCATGTCCACGTGTGGGGTTGCCATGCAGCTCCTGACGTGCAGCCCCACAACCACTTGGGAAGGATGCTGGGCCCCCCCACACCTCCCCTCACCAAAATGCAGGTGCTCCTCCCCGACCAGTGCGCCAAGGCAGCCGCAGTCCCAGCAGCACTGGTGAGGCTCCGTGTGCAGCTACGTGCTGGATTTGCAGGAGGGTGGAGGCCGCTTTTTGGGGGTGTTTATCCTGCCAGACGAGGGGTTTGAGCCCCCTGCCCAGTCCAGCTCAGTGGTGAGCCCTCTGTGTGTTCAGCAGGCAGAGTCCTGGAAAACTCAGAGCTGTGTGGAGATTTCGGGGCAGACAGGAGCAGACCCCTGGGCTCTCCAGCCCTGCTCGCTAGAGAAGGTGAAACCACCTTCTTGTTCCTCACACAGGGGGTGCCACAGGCTCCTCTCAGAGGGAAATGTGCCCAGGGACCCCTGCCCACAGGTGCTGGGGATGTGGAGATTCCCTGCAAATCGAGGAATGTCCGCAGCAGGAAGCGCATCCTGGCCGGAGGGCCTGGCACATGAGGAAGGTCTCAGTGTAGGCACCCCAGCCCTGCATGCACTCAGGTGAAAGCATAACAAGATTTTTAAAATGTAAAATCCATAGTTTTTAGTAGAGAAAAAAGCCCTAATGCCAGGTTTTGGGGTAGGTGGGAAGGGCGCTGCCGTCTGCAGGACGTGCTGTGGCCATGGCCAGGTGTCCAGCCCTGCTGTCCAGGGGGACACTGGGTGCTGCCTTCCCAGTGCTGTGCCATGGGATGCCCCTCCCTGGAGTGCCAGGGTGTACAGGCAATTCACTAGGGGACGTTTTGTCCCACAACCACGTCTTTCTGCAGCACAGGAGCAGCGTGTGCCATTTTGTGTCAGTTAAAACCCAAACCTCCCAGCTCAGAGGCTTCCTCTTCGAGTAAAAATCTCCAAGATCCTCTGGGGAGAGAAGGTACTTTTGTTTTGGTTTGGGATTTTTTGTTTTGTGTTTTTTTAGTTTGGTGAGTTGTTTTTTTTTTTTTGTGTTTTTTTTTTTGTTTTGTTTTAATTCTTCCCATATTGATTCCATTTCCAGATAGAGGATTGAGGGATGTTTTTCTGGCAAAAAAAGCATCCAAATTTATATTTCTGCGACAGCAGCGTACCCCATTCCCCCCACCCCTGAGCGGCCTCAGTTCTCACTTAGCCCTGGTGCCACTCAGGGACCCTGAGCTGGCTCAGGCCATGGAGGAAGCTGTGAATGACAGACACTGCAGGTCCCAGCCGTGCCTTCGAGCCAGGGCTGGCTCTGCAGGGAGGAATGGTCCATCTTTTAATTAAATAGCATCCTGAAAATGGCTCTGCAGCAGATCTGAGTCCCAGGGGATCTTGTTGTCTGTTTTGCCCCCAACTTGTCCTGGACAGCACCACTGCTACAAGGCATCACCTCCACTTCCCCTGGGGCTGGGATCAAGTGGGGCATCAGGATGCTGGGATCCAGCCTGGCACAGCTTGGGGCCATTCCTGCCATTCCCAGTCAGGATAAAGTTGTTTTTTTTTTTTTTTTTTGCAGTTACCACCTTTTCCCCAAGCCACTGATTTGGAGGAAAAGCCCAGTTTTCACAACTCATGCAGTGGGGACATTTTTGCATGAGCTTCCAACCATGCACTTTGCTTTTAACCCTGAAATCTTTCCTGTTCCCACCCAAGGCACCAACACACCCTCACTGGGTGGCAGAGGGGACCCCCTTGCTGTGCTTGGGGGTTGTTGCCATGCCTGGGGACTGGATCAGCCACCCACAAGTGGAAGGTTTGCATCATTATCTGTTCTCCAGGGAGCACCAGGGCATCACCACGGTGAAGATCAGAGCCTGCATCTACCTGTTAGAGCCAGGTTGTGTTTTTTGCAAAAGATTGAAGGCAGCATGGTCCTGCCCAAAGTCCCTGTCATATTTATTTTGGCCTTTCCACACGCTGTCCGTGCTGCAGCAGTCGCACGCGGCCCTGGTGTGCTGCAGCCAGCGGCAGCCCCTGCCAGCCCCTGCCCCCTGCTGCTCTGGGGTTCTCAGGGCCACTAAAGAGAGAGCAGGGAGAAATCCCAGCACTGCCCTGCCAAGGTCTCCATTGGGTTTAACCCACACAGTAGGGGTTTATCGGCTGGGGTGATAAAGAGGGATGGATGGATACAACATGCCCTGGGGTAAGGACAGCTGCTCTCCTGCCTGCCAAGGGGTTTGCTCCTCTCTGCCATGGTCTGCAGTGAGGTGTCCTTGGTCTAAAACCCAGGAGTGAGCAGCACATGGGGGTTTGTGCTGACCCCTGTTTGCTGAAGGGCTTTTAGGGGCTGAGGCTGGGTCTTCCCTGGGCCTGTGCTCAACCCTGCTGTGCACACCAGAGAACCTGGGCAGTGAGAGCTGCAGTGTCTGTGGTGGGCATGGGTCTGGATCCCCAGCTCCTGCCTCTGTCACGGTGGGCTGTGGGTGATGAGAGGGGCAGTCTCACTGCCGTCGGAACAGAGGTGGCGAAGGGGTTTTGGCTTGGAGGATCTCCATGCCCAGGATGGGATGCTCCCCACAGGCAGGGCACATGCCTGAGCAGGTCTTTGCATCTCAACAAGCAGCTGAGCCCCCAGCGGTGACTCTTATTGCAAAAAGAGGATAAAATAAAGGGAGAAGTGCTCCAAAATTAGACATGCATGAGCCAAAGTGTTGGTTGTGGCTGTGCCAAAGCAGCAGCTTGATCCTGTCCTGGGGCAGCTGAGGAAAGTGGAATTCCTGCAGGCAGGTATTTCCAAACCCCTTCTCCCCTTCTTTTCACCGCAGGACTCCCCGGGCAGGCAGAGCTCACCGAGCACCCCGCCCTGCCCGAGCAGGCGCTGCAGACCGTGGCCAGGCTCATCGAGGCTCTGGAAAAGCAAGGTACGGAGACCCACGGCCCCACCCGCAGGGCACACCCGGGTGCACACAGAGCCACCAGCTCTGCCCGCTTCAGAGCGCCCCAAGAGCATCGCTAGAGCCAAACCTCTCCCCAGCCCCCGTGGGCAGGGCGGGGAGCGCGGTGTTCTCGGCCCCTCCTGCCTCCCCCGTGTCGGGAAGGAGGAGGTGGGCTCAGCACTAACCCCTCTCTCCCGGCTGTGTCCCAGGGCTCGACAGCGAGGTGCTCTACAGGTCCGGCCCCGGCGCGCTGGGGGATGCTGAGCTGAAACAGGCCCTCCTGGCCGGTGAGTCCAGAGCCGCGTCCCGGGAGGGAAGGGGGCTGTGGAGGCGATGCTGCCCTGGCAGGGAGGGGTTACGGCACCAACATCACCAGAGCCCTAGTCCCAGCTCTGTGAGGCCCTGCCTGCATGCGGACCCCCCTCTTCTCCCCGTGTGATGCAGCTAAAAGTGATGCAGGTGCAGGGCAGGGGCCCTTCAGGAGAATATTTTTTGGGAGCGTGCGGGGGGAGCAAAAATACTTGGGTTTTTGAATCTCTAGGGTTTGTATCTGAGAAGCAGGGCAGTGAGAAAGCGTCTTGCGGATAGGGAAAAAGAAAGAGGAAAGGGAAAGCTCATTATTTACAAGAATGGAAAGCTGTTTGCAGGACTTAGGGGCATGAGCAGGGTGAGGGGGGGGAATGGGAAAACCATTTCCCCATACCGGCTTCTAAATCCACGGCTGGGATAGGATGGCACACGGCGCGGGGCAGGGAGGGACGCGATGGATCCAGCGTGCCGCTCAAATCTGGGTTTTTTTGGGGGGTAGGGGGTGCATCGAGCGTCCCCATCCTCCGGCCGCGGTGCCCAGAGGGCGGCACTGTGACACCAGGCACGGGCGGCCCCACACAGCCCCGGGCTGGCCCCGCATCCCACCGCATCCCGGGCGCTGCCGGCCGCGGGGCGGCGGGAGCCGGGCGGTGTTGCTGGGGAGAAGGGCTGTGATGAAATCGCTATATTAAGCACCATGACCTCATCGCTTCCCGCGCACCGGGAGCCGAGTCCCGCCGGGCGGGGAAGGAGGGATGCAGGAGAGGAGAGGAGAGCTCCCAGGGATGCTGCTTCCCCACTGCCCGAAGAGGGCTGTGCTCCCCGCGGAGGTGATGGGGGCTGGGGGCACCCCACCACCGCACTCTTCTCCCCCAGCTGCGGGCTGAGGAAGTCCGGAGCAGTGGGTGCTCTTCTTCACAGCCTTGTAACCCAGGCCAGATCTACTGGCTGAGCTCTGGAGGAGGTGAAGGCATCCGAGAGCAATCCCCTGGACTGCCCTGGGCACTGGTGCCTAGGCTGGGCATGGGCAGCACTACCAGCATGAGAAGGATGTTTTGATTTCCAAGCACTCGGGAGTTATGGGTCCTCCGTTCTTCCCATGCAGCTGGTGCAGCATCCCAGGCAGGACCAGGGCTCCCCACAGAGCAGCACCACTGCAGCTATTGCCAAAATCCTGCTCAGCCTTAGGAGATCCTCCCAGCCCAGGGCAAACCTCACTGGCTTGGCCAGAGCTTTGGGCACTCGGTGGGTCTGTCCAGGTCTGCACATCTCCTGTGGCAGGGTCCAGCACTGGTCAGAGAAATGCCATTGTGCTTTTCAAAACATTTGAAAGCCCTTTAAAATCACCAGCAGCCCTGGGAGAATTGATACTCCCAAGCCCACATCACTTCTGGGACAAAAATCTTTTATTGGGCACTGCAGGGGGCTGCCCCTTGTGCTCTGCAACACTGAGCTGGGAGGGGGTAGGACAAGTTTCACACTTATTAGCTCTCAGCTGAAGGGGCTGATGCTCAGCCATGCCAGAGGGATGCTCTGCAGCAGGATGGGAATGACGTTCCTGCTGGAGTCAAGCATCCCAGCAGAGGCCAAGCTTGGCAGCCTGCTCCTATTACAACCTCCTGCAGAGCACAGACCCAGTGGTGCTTCCCCAGGATCCTGCTGGAGCCCACACTGGGCTGGGGAGGGCAGGAGAGAATCTCTGCTTTGTCTCCCATACAAACCCTCTCATTGCATTCAGTGGAGTAAAACAGCCCTGCTGGAATATCGGAGTTTGCTTGCCCCATGTGTGAGAAGACAGAGTAACATCCCCCCTCCTCCCGTGCTCCTGGTGGTTCTCCCCTCCAGCTTCCCATCTCTGCCAGCAGCCTGCCTGCAAAGGACAAGCTTCATCTTGGGGAATGGGGAGAAATCAGAGCCAGGGCTGGTGGCCCCTGGAACCAAACCACGTCTTGGCTGGGGGGAAAACTGGGTACCCACCAGGGGCTTCAGCTTTCCTGTGAATACCCAAATCCCACTGGTTTTTGGCAGTGGCGGCAGGGAAACTGCTAGAGACTGCAAGGCCTGGAAAAGTTCAGATGTTGGTTTTCTAATCCCCGTATCTCTCAATGTGTTGGCGAACTCAGCACATTTTCTGCACTGAAAGAGCATCTGAACTTCCAGAGGGAAGAAAGAGGAGGACCTTGGGGCACAAGAAGCTGTGCAGGTCAGCTCCTGGCTGCCCCTAGGAGCCCGTGGACACTGTCCTCCTGGGGCTGGCAGCACAGGCACAGGTCTGGGTTGTGCTGATTGAACCCTTTCCCCATCCCTGGCCCTTTTAGAGCCCTTACTGTGGGGGATCTTACCTGTGGGCAGTCCCTGAGCTGAACAACAGCCAGGTTTGGGATGAAAGTTTCCCATCCTCACAGCAGCATTGGACAGAGTGGCTCCTCATGGCTCTACAGTCTGAGCTGAGTCTGTCCCCATCCTGGCACTGGTGACATTCTGCAGATCAGTGGCATCTGACTGTTGTCTAGAGCCTGTGCATCAAAATTTGGTATTTCCATGATAGATGGTGCAAGAACAATTAAGAGAGGCGAGGTGGGCATGCAGCATCACTGAACATGAAAATCAGAGTCACATGGTGGCACCAAAAAGGGACTTAAAGAAAAGCTGCAGCTTCACAGGTGGCTGAGGGGAGCTCACCAAAGGGTGGGAGATGATCAGCTAGCCAGGAGCCCTGCTGCAGTGTCAGGGATAGAGTATGGGCTGAAAAAGAGGAATAAAGCAAAGTTTCACCCTGCTGCCCCTAACACTCCCTGCAGTGCCTGGATGGGAGCTGCTTCACACCCTGGGGTATTTCTGTGGTGTGGGGCCGCACACTGACCCCAAGAGTTTCCAGCTCACATACTCCTGCTGTCCCCTGTGTGCAGCTCAGGGGCTGTTTGTAGCACGAGGAATGAGGCAAATCACCCGCTAAGTCCACAGTGCCTGGGGACATGAGGTGTATGAGTCCCTTCAGTGCCCAGACATGATGTATTCCCCTCCACCAGGCTTGCTCAGGGTTCTGTCCATGCTCCTCTCTGCCTGGGACGTGGCAGGCAGCCTTCTCACTGCTGCTGCTGGAAACCTGGGACATTCTTTGGATGATAGCAGCAGAGCTGTGGGTGGGCTGGTGGGTGCTGGAGCCCTTCAGACCTGAGGGACCCAGACTGTGGAGGTTTGGCTTGGGAATGGCTGCAAAGTCCTGTGTGTAATGTCTGGGCAGTGCTTTGCCACCACTGAGTAGGGAAGGTGTGCGTCCTTATCCCTCCTCCCTGGTGGGGGACAGAGCACAGACACCTCACCCCAGAGGTCCGTGGGTGCTCCCTATGGCTCAGGTGGGACCGAACCCTTCCGGGATGGCTGCGAAGCACTGAAACCTCCCTCACTTTGGATAACTCCTGCTCTGATCGGGCTCTGGAGTCCAGCTGCAGACGTAAACACGGAGACCCTTCCCCAGATACAAGCGCAGCAATGGGAAGAGACTCCGCTGTTGTCAGGGCCAGGCAGGAGCCGCTGCGGCTCGGGTGCCAGGGAGAAGGCGGCGGCAGAGCGCGGCGGATTGGAGCCGGTGTCTCCGGGCGTGCCGGGCTGCGCTGCCGTCCTGCGCGCTCGGCTGCGCGGCCCGCGCGGGGAGCAGTCTGCCTGGAGACGCGCTCACGTGCCCGGGAATTAGGTCAGGTCTCGGTGGGGATTAGCCAGACATGGTGGGTCCCGGGGCTTCGCTGGGGCCGCCAGGAGCTGCTGCTAGGCAGAAAGGGTCGGGGAAGGAGGAGCGGCTTGGGGAGCCTCACGCCGCTCCCCCATCACCGCGGTGTGGATGCACAGGGAGGGAGCGCATCGCCATCCTCATCCCTGGGATGCCACAGGGGATCGGAGGCCCCCAAGGGCTCTGGTTTCCCCTGGCCAAGCTCATTCCACCAGGATGACTTTCCTCTCGAGCGTGAGGCGCCCCGGTGCCTGCGGCACTGCTTTTTATTTATACCTGCAGTGGAAATAAACCCCGTGTCGTCAGAGCCTGGCGAGAGGCATGAGCTCATCTCTTATATTTGGTGGTGATGAAAGAAGGGTAAATAAACGGCAGCAGCAGAGACATCCCTGCCAGACCCATCAGGGAGAACTGGGGGTGAGTTTTTGCCATCCCCTCCCATAGCTGCTGGGAAAACTGAGGAAGGGGATTGCCTTAGGGAAGGTGAGGTGGGGGAAGGCAGTCTCAGAGGGCACCCTCAAAGGGGATCCCAGCACCCCTACCCTGGCTGAGTGCAAGCCAAGGGTACGGTGGGATGAAACCCAGCTGGGAGAGTGTTTGGAGCTGGCAGGAGCTCCTGTGCATGGGCAGGGGGTGTCCTGGCAGCTGCCAAGTCCCCAGCACAAGGTACCAGCAGGCTGGCTGGGAGATGTTACAATGATGCTGAGTCAAAGCTGGGAAATATTCCCTGATTTGGTGCATAGTTTGCCAGTAAACCCTCACTGTGGGATGCCCAGGAGCTCGAGTCCCTGGTCAGCATCTGTGCGGATGGGAACGTACAGCCCCCACAACTGGACAGCGAGGACATCTCTCTAGCACCCACTGATAGCTAAAACTAAAAGGCCTGGAAGGGGTTGGGAAACTCCCAGGTCGGTATTTCAGTCAGCCCCAGGGTGGTTTGGGTGCCCCTCTGTCACAGGGACCACACACCTGAGCCCATCTCACTGCAGCAGCGCTCGGTGGCCAAGGTCCAGCTCAGCCTGCTGGACTCCCTGCTGGGAGGGGGTCCTGGGTGCTGGGCAGGGTCTGCACCCTGTCACCCATGAGCTCCTCAGGGCTGTGGGAGCAGCTGTCACCTGTGGCCACATGCAGGGGGACAGCTGGTTATCAGGACCGACTCAAGCCTCTCCTTCAAAACAGACCCCACCCCCCCCACAACCCCTCGTGGCTAAACATCCTCCGCATTTACCGAAACTCGGGCTTACTCACACCTCCCCGGCCGGCTGCAGCTGCGGGAGAGGTCCTGGAGTTTCCTGCCCAGCCTGACTCAGCCCAAAGCTCCAGCACCTTTCTGCCTCCGCTGGGATGTGGGGTCTGGAATCCCAGTGGGAAGAGGCTGGGAGTCCTTCCCTCTGGGCCAGTGGTCATCCCACGCACCCTGTCCCCACATTCCAAAATGTATTCATGCTTTTCACCCCTCCATGGCCAAGGCATGCTTGTCACTCATCCCCAGATGCTTGCTCTGCCAGCAGGTCAGCAAGCAGGTTCTGTGTTGGAGGGGGTTGGTATGGGGTCGAGGCTGGGGTTTTGGGGTGTTTTCCTCCTATTTATGGCAGGCAGATGGAATCCCTCCGTCATTCCTCCATCATTCCCCTGGGGAAAGGATGGGAACATCTGGAGAGCAGCAGGAGAGCATTGACTCATCCTGCAGCTTCATTAACTTCTTATAGCTGGTTATCATTTCCCTCAGATAAGAAGAGAGCAGCATCCGTGGGGTCAGGCCGGTGGTAATTGTCTGGGAAGGCTCCGGGGTTAACCCTTCCCCAGCTGCCGGCTGAGCCTCCCCAAGCTGCCGGGACACAGCCGGTGCCGGGGAAGAGCTCGGAGCATCCCTCGTTGTGCTCTCAGCCTGATGGGGAGCCCAGCTCACCAGGGCAGCTCCTGGGGCAGGAGAACTCCTCCTGGGGCAGGAGGATGCCACTGCATTTCCAGGAGGATGGGGACAACAGGGCAATGGCTACTTCTAGTCGACGTGCCACGGAGAACGGTGCCGTCAGCAATCAGTCTCTGTCAGCGCGGTGTGAATCCCGCTGGTCTCCCAGTCACGCCTCTCTCTGGGTGTAAAGATGCTTTTGAATCTCGCTTTGAAACCGGCTGAGCCTTTCCTTTGAACACCCCCCAGGCTCCTGCCTAACGAGGCAAACAAGCTAATTAGGCCACGGTGGAGCCCGGGGCTGATCGCCTGGGGCCAGCGCCCGGCAGCGGCCCCTTCCCCGCACAGGAACAGCTTGTGGCTGCTCTCCTCAATCCGTGCCAGCATCCTTAAGGCGAGTGACAGGTCCCTGCAGAAACCCTTGTGGCGGGTGGGAAGGGCTTTGGGATTTGCTTGGTGCATTCCACTGATGGGAAAAGCTCTCTGCAGTACAATGGGACCCTGGGACCCCCCAGCAGCATGCCTGGGTTTAGCCATGCGCTATGAGTATTCAGCCAAAAGCAGGTGTTGGAGCATCTTGTGGGATCCCTGACCCCACTCTCCTCCACCTGCCCAGCTCGAGACAACCTGCCACCTCACAGCTCCAGGGCATGTTCTACCAAAAATGGGGAGCTGACTGCCATGCCCCCACAAAGCCTGGCAGAAATAACCCTTCTGGCCAGCCAAGAAGGTCCAGAAGTGTGGCTGGGAGATGGGAGCATGAACCAGAAAGGGGCCAGGGTGCAGGTGGCCCTGCCCTGCCTGCCCTGCCCTGCCCACCTTGAGGATGCCAAGGGCAGAGTGGTCCATGGGACAATGCTGTGGTTTCCTGGGGTGCCAGAAGGGCAACACCCCATTTGCCCTGGGTCACATTTGGCCACGCTGGATGGCTGCCTACCCCAGCGTGGTGGCATCTGTCCCGGCTGTCTGCACGCTGCCCCGGGACACAGCTCCCAGCTCCTGACCATGAGGTAGCGTCTCCAATGGCTGGGTTAAAGGCTGCCCTTCGGGCATTGGCCAATCTGTTTTCTCTCCGTCTGGGAGCCAAATGGAAGGCACTGGCCATAAGGGACCCACTACAGCTTGGTGTTCCCATGCAGGCAGGCTCCCAGGCTGCCTGGTGCACAGCAGGGGCACTCCATCAAGAGGAGATCAAGGTCAAGGTGCTCAAAAACAGCTTTTCCCAGCTGTTCCCCATCCCAGCCCTGCTAAATGTGTGCCTCTAAAGCCTTGCCCTAGGAAAGAGTGTTTCTTCCCTCTTTTGGGTTTATTGCCCCAGAAGGAAGCACAGCTGGAGTGGTTGGAGGCTCACAACATTTTCTGCTGGAAAATGCTAGCCTGGGAGATGGAACATCTCCCAGAATGGCTCCAATTTCAGTGAAGCTGCATCAGGGGGTAAAGACCCAGTGAGGGGAGCGGAAGGGGGCTCAGAGCAGGGCAAGCCCACAGTCTTTTTTGTCATTCCAGGCCATGTGGGGCCTTCAAAGCATCTTTAAGGAAATGATACATTTGATTTTCTTTTTTTAAATTAACCATTTCAGACCATCTCAAATATGTTCATTTTTTAAATTATTCCCAACCTCCTGTACCCCTCACCCTCCAAAGTCTCCAAGAAAAAGAATTTCAAAACATTGCATTTGGGTCCAGTTTGAACCAAAGCCAGATTTTGAAACCTTCAGATCTTTGCAAAAGGCACCATCACCCTCCAGACAGCCACCACCCAGCCCAGCCAGGATGGGAAACCTCCAAGACAAACACATGAGGCAATACCAAAGGATGCTGAAAGGCTTCTTCCCTCTGGACCATGGTGAAGCAATGTCCCTGTGCTGGCCTGGCCATGGGGCTCAGACAGACACATCCCACCCTCTGACTCCTGACAGGCCACGGGATATTTCTGCTCCCAGCACTGCCTCTGTCCTGACCCCAGGACCCCTGAGTCCCTGAGCCCACGCTGTGTGGCTTCCTTTGTGCTGTCCCCCATTCCTGGAGCACCCATCACCACCTCCCCAGGGCAGCCACCTTTCAGGGCTGGGAGAAGTGATGCCAACTGGGGCACATTCACAGCATTTTGGGATCACTGGGGGTCACATGGGCCTTCAGCAACTTGAATTGCCTGGGAACCATGACCCCATTCCATGGATGCATTCTCCAAGCAGTTCCTGCTGGGCTGGGGTTGGCACATGGCACCTGGCCCTGAAAACTGGAAGGTTCCTGGGGCAGCTGCTCAGTTCTTCCCATGGGTCCTATCCTGCAGTGGGACCCCAGTGGAATGGTGAGGCTCCCTGTCCCATGCATTGGATGTACAGTTTACTCAGAGCAGAGATGCTGCCTCGTGCTCTCCTTGGGCACGTGGAACTCGGGGTCAGTGGAAATTGGGACAGAAATATTTGCTGGGGGAGTGGTGGCAGTGAAATCATGCACTGCCCCACTGGGGAGATGGGGGCACGGGCACAGAAATCAGCCCCCATGTCTGCAGGAAGGCCCACAGGGATGGAAGAGCTCTGAGCTCTGTGCCAGAGGGGAAGAACCATGGGCTCAAGGTTTCCTGTGTCTCTCTCCCTCCAGATGCCTCAGCTGTGGACATGGACCTGTACGAGGCTCAGACACTGGCAGATGCCCTGAAGTGGTACCTCCAGGAGCTCCCCACACCCCTCATCCCTCCAGCTCTCTACAGTGACTTGGTCCACATGGCCCAAGGTAAGCACACATGGGCTCCCCCCACACCTGGGACCTCTCTGGGGCTGGAGAAACTTTGGGAAGCCCCTAAAAAGGCTTCCTAGCATCTCCAGGGTCGTTCTGACCCCATCCCCTGCCCAATGCTGCACTAAGGGCAGATTCTAAGAAGGCCCATTGGGAGCATCACCTGTGCCAGAGCAGCACGGCAGCATTTGGGAGACACTCTGGGAAAGAAGGGAGATCCAGGGGCTGCCTTGCTCCCACCACAGCGTGGTCTTCTCCCTCTGCAGTGCCTGGAGGAGGAGGTGCTCCCTGCCAGGACTGGCAGCTGCCAAGGCTGGGTGATGCTGGCCCCAGAAGAAAGCGTTATTATAATATTTTGGCTCTGCTGCCTGGGAATTTTTTCCTGTAATCTCATTAACTCCTGGCTTTATATGGGCACAAAAAATTCTCAGCTTTTTCAGCTTAGTGCCATTAGGAAGTGCCTTTAGATCCCTGCAAGCTTTTGAGGCTCTGTGCAAATATATGAGACCATCAAGGTTTTGGTTTTGTTTGATTTCTTTTCAAACAAACAGAGCAGGGCTCATACCCAGGTCAGCAGAGCCCATGGTCCATCCCAACAGCGAGGCTGGACCAAAACCCATTTCAAGTGAGTCCTCACAGAGCTGCTCAACCCCTCCTAGCCTGAGGGCCCGTGGGCATCACCAGGCACACAGGAAACCCTTGCCCACTGTGTTCGACAGGATCTGAACTTTTTGCTGCTTGTGAAACTAGGATTTCTTCCCCTTCCACAGCAGCTCTCATCTCGCTGCCAGTTGCTGCAGTACCCTCCATCCCTGAGCATCACCTCCCCATCCTAAGCCCGATTAGTGCTTGGGCAGATCATATCCTTAGCTGCCTGAAGAGGCACTAAAAGATCACCTGTGCCCGGACCAGTGTGCCTTATCCTACCATGTCCTGACAGGAAAAGGCCACGGGCTCTTTGTGGCCTCCAGCGAGGCAGAAGGGAAGCACAGAGAAGGTGAGGGATAACTCACACCCCATCCCCCCTGCCCTGTGCTGACACACAGAGCCAGAAGAAACACCCCTGGGGCTGGTGGCACAGAGAAGCTGCCTTCCCCTCACCCGTCAGAGGAGAAATCAAAGGCTGCCTCCCTTCCAAGGATAAAAACGCAATTAGGAAGCAATTAGCTGGGTTGCCTCGTTAAGCAACTTCAAAGGGAAGCGCCTTTCCCTGCAGCCTGTGCTGCAGCGGGCTCTGCTCCTGGCACAACAGGGGCAGGAGGAGGAGGGGACAGAACGGTGGAGAAACCAATGGGAAGAGGATTTCTCTGGGGCTTAAAAGAAAAAATTAAAATATAAGTCTTTGAGGAGACGGTGCTGGGTTTTGGCAGCCTGCCCTGCAAGGCTCCTCTGCCCTGCTTGAGGCTGAGAGCTGGGAAAGCAGCAAGATGACCACCTTCAAAAGGAAGGGAAAAACATCCTCAAATTCCCCCTTTGGCTGTGAGCCTTCTCCTGCAGGATCCTCTAGGTGCAAAAAGGTGCAAAAAAAGCAAGAATTGCGGCAGGGGAGGCCCTGGAGCAAAGCTGAACATCCCTCAGGAGCAGTTTGTCGGACACAAGGGCTCACCAACACCCCATCACCAGCACAGCTGGGTTGCAGACCCGCTTTGGAGGGCATCCCAGACCCCTGCCCTTCCAGCTCTTGTGCACCCTGGCTCCAAGGATGGATGTCGGGAGCTGACTGGACATTGGCCAAGCCCCAGTCCTGGTGCAAAGAGCCACGGGGAGCTGAGTCAGCCCCGGGCCGAGCCGGGCTTTGAAGGCGGATGAGAGCAACCCAGCCCTGGGGACTTCCCTGTCCCCGGCAGATAAAAGGGCTGGGACAAGGCAGGGATGGAGGATGGCTGGAGAGTGGCTGTTTCCTGAGCCTGGGGCAGCATCGCAGTCCCAGGGCGCTGAGCTCACAGCTCACAAGACCAGGCAGCCCCGGCCAAAGCTGCCAGAGGGCACCGGGGATACGGTGGGAACTCGGCCGTGGGCTGCTCAGGGCACCCATGACAGTGGTTTTGGCAGCACCTCTGTGATGTGCAATGCCATTAAGTGCCTGGTTTTATCCGTACGGGCAATTCCAGTATCACTGGAAGCAGCTGCACCCCAGTCAGCTCTCCCTGTGCTGTGTTTCATGGGGAGTGAGACCATGATGCAGGGGGCGGAAGGAGTCTCACTGCAGCCCCACCTGCAGCCCAAGTGCAAATTAGTTTTTCTTCCTAAAAATCCTTTTCCCTCCCAGCTCACTGTTTATTCAGGGGAGGGCTAAGCCTTTAAATTCAGCAGATCTTCAAGCTGGTGCCCATTTTCCCACCTCTGCTTTGTTCTGCCTCTACTATGGCTTTGCTGTGCACCATGGAATGTTCTCCATTCGAGCAGCAGTGAGGGATTTTGAGGTGCAGCCCCTACCAGGTGAGCAGCTCAGCCCTCTGAGCTCCCTCCCTGGATGTCCTGACAGGGGGAATGTGCTAAAGGCACCTGACAACCTGATCTGGGGTGGTGTGAGTGGGTAAATGGGGCAGGCAAACCCCAGAAAGAAGTGGCCAAGACCCTGAAGAAATCTGCAGACCCTGGGGTATCCACGAGTCCCATGGCCTGTCTAGGAAGGGTTGGGCTGTAAAGAAATAGTGGTGGGAGAGGTTGAGGTCAGGGTTTTTTGTGACTCTAGGGGGAGTAGAAAACTGCCACAGCTCATGCCCTGTGTGCTGGTAGGTGCTGGGCTCCCATGAGATCAGGATGCCCCTGATCTCCCAAAGTGACCATTTTTTTTTTCCCGTGTCTCCTCTGCTACAGAGACCCCAGGCCTGGAGGAGTGTGGCCAGCGAGCCAGAGCCCTGCTGGCCCCCCCAGCCCTGCCACAGCCACAGGCACTGCTCCTGCGCCAGCTCGCCCGCCACTTCTGTCACCTCTGCCAGGGCAGCCACCGCAGCCACCTCTCGCCCCGGCTCCTTGGGGAGCTCTTCGGGGAGCTGCTGCTGCGCCCTGTGGCAGCCAGGTGAGGTCCCCTGCCATGCATGGGAAAGGGTGGGTGAGGAGACGGTGCCCATGGACAGTCTGCTCCCAACCAAGCTGGTTTTGCTGTATGACAGCCCACCAGTGGCCCAAGCACAGCCTTCTCCGAAGGGGGAGGCCAGATCTGGAAGCAGCCATTCCAGCTGTGGTGCTCAGACATCACACCTGTTCCCAAAGTAAGCAGGCATGATGCACACACAAGACTGGGATTCACAGCATTGCCTCAGTCCCACAGCATTGCCTCAGTCCCACAGCAAATCCACCGGGGTAAGCTGGCTGCTGTTCCAGGGAGCTGGGGGTCTCCAGGGAGGTGGAGCTGCTGGTGTCCTCACACACCTCTCCTTTTCCTCTCAGCACCGAGGCAGGCCCTGAGCTCCGTGCAAGGATCCTCGAGTCCTTCATCATGGCCAGTGAGGTGGCAGAGCTGCCGACAGCTCCTGGTAAGAGAGGTCTGGCTGGTGGCAGGGGGGGGTCAGTGGGTGTGGCATTCAGAGCAGTGGCAGCAGCAAGTCATGGGGCAGTTCCAGGGGCTGGTGCAGCGATGAGAAGGTGCTTCTGTCCCTGTGGCAGTTCCCAGGCTGTGCTGGCTTCCTGTCCCATTTCCCCCTCTCCTTTCTCCTCAGAGATGCTGACTTGGGGGCATTTCTTTGCAGCCCCTCAGAAGGTTTGCTGCTGTTTTCTGGCTTCATGTCTCTGTCATTGCTCTCTGGTCCCCGGGTTTGTGATGCAAACAGCTTCTGGTCCCCCACCTTGGGGGCTTGGTATGAGATGGGGGCTCTTGGTGGGGGGCTCATGTGCAGCTTGTTCTGGAGAGCAGGGATCTGGATATAATCCTCCTAGAGAGGAAAAAATAGCGGCATGACCATAAAATGGCAGGATGGTACTTGCTACAGGATCCAATCAGAGTTTATGATTTTTGACTCGCATTTAGTCCCCATGTGTGCAGAATCATGCTGCATTCACTGCTGCTGCCCCCACAAGGCATCCCCAGGGTGGGGATGAGGACAGGCACTTACCTCCACCTCTCCATGCATGGACCGAGTCAGGAGAGTGGCTTTTTCTGCAGATGTTAATGAGCCTCACCCCCAGGGCTGCAGTCCTGCCCCTTTCATTGCCAACACCAGTGCTTGTCTCCAGCACCTCCTCACTTTTTTGCTCTGCTGGCCACCTTCTCTTGCTGTGTTCCTCTTGCTGGGTGGCAGCTTGTGATCCCATCAGTGTCCAAAACTGAAGCCCATGCTCCCTGTGCCCTCTGCAGCACTCCAAGGATGGGGGCAACCAGTCCATCCAAGTGGGGATGTACATGGGATAGAGAGACAGGGTGCTCAGGGGAGCACAAACCTCAGACCTTGAAGACCACAGAGACCCATTCTTGTGGTATCTCATCTCCAGGCTGTCACTGAGACCCATCTATTCCCCCACACTGAGCTGTCTGGATGCCTGAGAGGCACAATTGCTTCCAGCCCTCCTGCTTGGAGATATGTTGGCGCTGGCCCCAGTGAATCCTGTCAGTTTGTGATGTCTCTGGGTCCTTGTCACCACCCTGCCTCCCTGGGGGACGGCCAGGCCAGGCAGGATTACGACTCTTAATATTCCCCATAAATCAGCCCTTTCAGACCTGTCATCTCATTTATTGCTCTCCCCCAAGCTCACACCCATGAGTTTGTCAGGATGCATCTGTCTCTTCCACCTGCTGATCCAGCTGATGAGCAGCTGCAGCCCAGCAGTCCCTGGGGTCACCGCTGCCATCCCCAGACTTTGTAGTGTCATCCATTGTCACCACCCCAAACTGAGGAGAGGAGTTGGGCAGGATCTTTAGGTCCTCATGCCCTTTCTGAGTCAAAATCTTCCCTGTGGTCATCCCACAAGTGTGGGGCAGGAGACAGGACACCTGGACTCGCTGTGGGACTTCAGGCAAGTCCTGCCACCTTCTCTCTCTTTGTACCTAAAAGCGAGGATATTATTACTTGGCTGTCATCACATTAGGATGTTGGGAAGCTTAATTAAATGCCTGCAAAGCGATTTTGAGAGCTGTGGATGAAAGGGGCTATATATAAGTGCAAAGAATTATTATTAGCAGTGCGGTCCAGGTCCTGCTCCTGCTCCCATCAGCCTGGCCCCACTCCCCAGCATCCTGGCACCGGGATTATTTTTGTGTGTGTGTGGAGTTGTGGTTTTATAATTATACATGTAAAATAGCTATAAATACCCTGCAATAACACGGCGGGTGTGTGTGCATAGCACAGGAATAGGAGTCGGTAGCTGACATAAGGAAACGGTGGTGTGACCTCATTCTGACTCATGTAAATATACCTCATGTGAGGGGGCAGCTGGGGGGCTTGGGGCTGCTTGGGGCTGCAGGGACAGTGGCCTCCTTGGCAGGGAGAGGTTTGGGGAGAGATCTGAAGCTGTCTGCTGATTCCAGGGAGGCTCCTTGGCAGGGCCAGGATCCTTCCTCTCCTATGCATCCTGGGACTGATAAGGGAGTTTTTGAATCTTGAAGGTTAAAATCTTAAAGAATAAAAATGTAAATTATGGAATTTGGTTCCTGGAGGGGCTTCTCTGGTGAACTTGCTGTTGTTGGGTTTGCAGTGTCCCTTCCTCCAGGCACTGCTCCTGGGGGTCTTTTTAGCTGCCCGTGTTATGAGCTGCAAAGGAGAAAATGGGTTTGTGATGGCTCCTGAAAGCTATTTCTAGGATGCAGCGCTGGGGTCATGCTGGAGGCACTGGTTTGCATAGAGCCGTGCTCTGGTTTGTACAGGGCAATGCCACAGATCCCTAGGGAAGCTGCCATGGAGCCTGGGGCAAGTGACTGCATTCAGGCCACCTCGCTGTACTCTCCAGCAAGTCTCCAGCACTGGGCAGACACCCCAGGGGGACACTTCTCAGCCACATGGGGGCCCAGGGGGGCATACAGAGCTCACAGCAGGATCCCAGTGTCTGGGAATGACTGCTTCCCGAGCAGGGTGAGGGGGCAGGGGAAGGCAAAGGGAAGGAGTGATGCAAATACCAGCTCAGCTGAAGGAAGATGACTTCATCTCCTTTTCCTCTCCTGGTGCTATTTATAGTCACTTTAATTTACTCCCCTTTGCTTTATTATCTCTCCAACAAGCCGTTAGCCCTCAGACAGCAGGATGCCTTTACTCACCATGCAGTCAAAAGTTCTGAAAAAAACCCCTCAACCCACCACCAAAAAAACCCGAAAGCGGGGGCAGCAGGCAGAGCAAGGCGGCAGAGCGCTTGGGCAGGAGCATCACTGTCTTGTGACGTAGCTTTCTGGAAAAAACAAGAGGATTTTTGGCTCCTTTTGGAGAAAGGAGTGAGAACTGGGCAAGGAAGATGTTCCCTACCTCCTTCAGAGCAGTGGCTAGAGGGGTCAGGACCTGTGGTGCCAGGGTCCCCTCCTCACCCTAGGACAAGGGCCACTTCTGCTGGACCCTGCTGAGGCAGACACCCCCTGCTTCCCCCCAGGAGCCCCAGCCCTGCCGTGCTTCATGTGGGGCAGTGGTATCATGCCAGGATATGGGAATCAGCACCACCGCAGGTGCCTTGAAAACATCTTCCCAACAAGAAGGTTTGGCAGCCCTGCACGATAGGGAAACTGAGGAACAGCCTCCCCATGGAATCACCCTTCCAGTGGCTTCAAAATCCAGTCCCTGGGAAGTTTGGTGCCCAGCCCCAAGGTTAGGTCTGTGGCAGCCCATCCCCAGTGCTCAGCAGGGCTGCAGTGGTGGCTAGTGGTGGGTGACAATCCCGTGAACATCCTGTGATGTGAATCTCTGGGCACTTCCCAGCCCAAGCCCCATGCGGCACCTCTGGGACAGCATCCATGCTGAGCAGCACGGCCGTGTTAAGCCAAATTAGAAGGAACTGACTTTGAAGTTTTTAATTAACTTTTTCCATGTTTGCTTTCTTCTGGGTCCAAGGGAAAAGCCCAGCCTCCCCGCTCTCCCCAGCTGATGTGGCATGGGGGAGGTTGCAGACTTGGATGTGCAGGGGGTCAGGAGGGAGCAGGAGGCATTGTATGTAATCCAGCACAGAGGGTGCAGCTGGGGGCTGTGTCCAGGTGCTGCCCTGCCTCCCCGGGAGCATCCCTGCACAACCATGAGCATCCTCCCACCTGGCCTGGCACATCGGCCACAGGGAACCTCAAATTTGCATTACCCCTTGGTGTTTCATCCCCTCAGAGCTGCTAGCATGGGTTAAAAATAGCCAGGAGAAAACCCAAGCAAAAACCTGGGTGGAGAACAGCATGAAGAAGCCACGGCTGAGTAGTCCCCTGTGCCAAAACACCTCATTCTGGCTCCCCGAATCTGCAAATAATACAGAGAAAACAAATTAACACTGGGGAAGGGGAGGAAAAAGAGCCAGAGCCGAGCTAGCAACATGAGGTAGGGAAAGTGGCTAAAAATAACAGATCCCTGAAGGCATGGGGAGGAACATGACAGGGATCCACACTCCTGCCATCCCAAAAGGCAGCCTTGTGCCTTCCCAGCTGCTCCTCATAACGCAGCCCTGCCCGGTGCATCCAGAGAAGGAAAAGCCTCCAAGAAGGGCAGCAGCGGGGAGGTGAGAGGTGCAGAGCTGTGCCATGGAGCCAGGAGCTATTCTCCCACCTTCAGCAGATCATGGGGGTCCCCCAAGCACCCAGGGTGCCCAGCTGGGAGGGAGCTGCTGCCTGACCCACTTGCAAGCAGCCAGCGGGCAGTGGGATGCTGCTGGGAGACCCCAGGGGTGCTGCCTCCACAGCTAATTTTAGCCTGTGTTCAATTAATCATGGAATGGGAGGGGATCGCAGCAAGCCCAGCCTTTGCCGGTGCCTCCACCAGCTCCCCTTTCCACCCCGTGTGTGCTGCTGCACGGTTTGGAGGAGCAGGGGCCAGGCATTTCCTGATCCTGTGGGTTTGGGCTGAGGAACTAGGAGAGATCCTGTGCCACAGTCCTCTTCCTTCAGTCAGCTTTAAGAGGCTGGAGCAGCCCTGGGAAGGATGTTATCTCCTCATGCCTCAGTTTCCCACCTGTGGCTGGCACTGGTGACCTTTGCTGTGGAATTTCTCAGGTTGCCTGTACAGCTCTGAGCAGGCATTTTCCTGGCATGTCAGAGCTCTGGAATGCCTCCCTGGGATGGGGAGCAATAACCCCCAGCAAAGGATGTCTCAGCCAGCCCAGCCCTCTGCTGCATGCCCTAATGGCAGCCCCTTTCCTGGGACTCACCTGCTCTGCTGTGTAAAGTTGGGGCAGGAACAGCTGCATTGCTCGGAGAGAGGCAGCTTTCCCAGCACAAAGGAGAGAGCCTGGCAATGCTTTTGGGGTACAGCATCAGAGTCCTGTGGTCCTGCTCTCCCTACAGCCCAGCTTCACTGGTCCCCATGTCAAAAGCACGGCATGGTCCAGCCCTCCCCCATGACAGAGGGAATGGCTCCTGACGGAAACAGGGCTCGGCTGGGATTGAAACCCTTTTCCTGCCTGCACTGCGTGGCCAGAGCTGATAAGGCCTGGATAACCCCAAGCATTGTGTGTTCTGCCGGCCCATGACCCGCCAGCGTGAGAGGAAATGCTGCTGCTCGGCCAGCCAGGATCCAGGGGGAGACCCTGTGCCAGTGGCGGGTGCTGGAGTGCCCTGCTGTCTGGCCAGCCTGCTTTCCCTTTGGCCAGCATAAGAAGTTTTGGAATGGCTCTGTCAAATTGGTGCCAGCCCAGGTTGCTGTGTCAGCACACGCTGACTGGCTCTCAGCTGTATGGTCATGAAAGAAAGCTGCCAGCATGAAAAACCTGGGGCTTCAGGGTGACTGTCTGGCACGGGTGGGGTTTGGCCCTTGGGATTTGCATTCCATCCTCTTGGGATGGAGCTTTGAACCTGAGACACTTCTGCCTGTTCCAGAGGGCAGCTCCCAAAGGCCAGACTGGCTGAGCAAAACCTCTCCAACCCAGAGGGAGCCACCAGCTTTGCTGTCCCACAATGGTCAGGGCTGGCTCGCTCCCTGTGCCGGCTGCTGGCCAAGCCAGACTGCGGGAATATGTGTGCCAGTGCACGTGTCCTCCCAGCTCCTGCCCTCAGACACTGTCTGGGCTGGCGTCACCCTTTCTGCTGCAGTAGCTCTGGCTAAACAGCATGGGCAGCTTCACAAAAGAAGATGAGGAGGGTGACAAAGCGCTGGCCACACCGCCAGCCACAGCCGATTGTGCAGCTTGGCACTAAAGCCAGGAGCATCTTCGACTGTGCAGTGGCATTTCCATCCCCTGCTTCCTGCCTGGCAGCAGGTCCCCCTGCTGCCCTTATGGCCAGGAGATGCCAGAAAAGGGCAATGCTTCCCATGGGGAATTTCATGGTGGAGTAGGGAAGCTGATCCCACCATGATCCCACCAGCACCCCTGGACCCTGCCTCCCTCAAGAGCACCTGGCTCTGTTCCAAAGGGCTGGGAGGAGGCAGGCTACCCAACGCAGACACATGAGCAGCTCTGGGGAAAGGCAGGATTTGTGCTTCCAGGAGGGAAAATGAGTCACAGGGGGATGACAGGACTGTGCCAGCAGCGGAGCGCGGGACTGGGGTAAGTGGTGGCTGTCGGCTGCCATCTGACAGGTCAGGCAGAAATGCTCTTACAGGCCTTGCCTGGCTTTAAAATCTATTAACGTCATTTTGCTGTTCGAGCCGAGAGCAGTACAGGCAGCAGAAACATTCGGGCATGGTTCAGATCAGAGCAGGATTTCAATTACAGTAATCAAAGGTGACACAGATAAGAAACCCCTGGTCTATGGAGCCACGACAGCTGTCTTCTGGCTCCAACCAGCACCCATCCAGAGCAGCTCCATCAAAATCATTGAAGTGGTACTAGGGTAAAATTGGATTGGAATCCATTTTCATCTGCTGCAGTGGAAAATGCTTTCCCTGCACTCCTTGGGGAGGAAAACCACCTTCTCAGGGACAGCAAGGGAGGAAGGTGCCAGGCATGGAGGAGGGGACAATGTTCCCAGGAACAGCACTGATGGCTGCTTTTGGATGATGGAGGCAGCAGAAGGAACAGCTGGGATGCTGGAGCACCAAGGCCCTGCCTCCTGCCTTCCCCTCTCCATTTCAGCCTGGCCCCACAGTGACTGTCATGGGTGAGGCAGGGATGTGCTCAGCTCGGTGTCAGGCATCCCTCTGAGCGCCTTCTGTGGCCAGAGCATCCCAGGATGTGCTGCAGGATGAACTCCCAGGCAAGGAAAATCTGGGGAGAGGGTTGGGAGGTTGGAGGAGAAGAGCCCAAGGGGCAGGCACTGGCACTCTTCTCTCATCCTTGTAAAGGGCAAGGTGATGCACTGCCTCCTGCTTCTGCCTCTGCCACCACTTGCATGTGCCCCCGGTCAATCGTCCCCACTGTTTTCATGACTTTTTGCAAATCTTTTGGATGACAGCAGGGCATCCCTACCTCTGACTCGGTCACCCCTTTGGGCTCCTACTCCAAGGAGCCACTGGTGCCCACTGCCACGGCCTAATGGGACCGTTTGCAGCCAAGCCATGGGGGCATCCCTGGGTCCCATGCACACAAGTGGTCCTTTCTGCCCCTGCCCCAGCACGGCAGGATCCAGCCAAAAACACAGCATCTCTTTCTGCACCCACTGGCCCCGCTCCAGCCTGGCCAGGTGTCAACTGCCTGGCTGCAGCATGTCCCCCCCCACGGTGCTCCACCAGGAGCAGGAGCCCTCTCCCAAACACTGGAGGTTTGTTCGGGGTGGCGGGGCTGAATGGTGGGTCTGTGTGGCCGGGAATGCCGGGGCAGGGAGGGAATTTGAGCCACTTGTTTCATCTGTTTACCTGGAAGTGGAGATCATGGCCAGGCCCAGCTGCCGCAGTGGCGGCACTTTCATGCCAGTGCTAACGGGATGGGGAGTGCCGTGCTGCTCCCGACACTGTGCAGCCTGCAGCATGACAACGATGGGGACACAGCAGGGACTTGGCAGGGCTTCCCTTCCTCCATGTGCCTGCACAGTGCTGAACCCTCCTGCTCACTGCAAATGGAGAGCTGGAGCCTGGGGAGTGATGTGGGGATGACCCCAAGCCATCACAGGGGTGGGTGATACTGCAGGTCATCCTTTGTCCTGCAGCATCACTATGTCCTGGGACTCTACAGAGTCCCTCTGCATGTGTCCCCATGCCAGCTGGGTCCCCATCCTTGCTGTGTTCCTCATACTGTTGGCAGTCTCCACCCTGGCTGCACACCCCTGCCTCATCCATAGCCCATAGCCCTCTGTACCGGCTGTGGTGTCCCACAATGGCTGTGGACACCAATACCAGCTCTATCCCTGTGTGGGTTGTGCATCCCTGCACCAGCTGTGCACCAGCAGCAGTGTCCCCACGGGAGCCACTTAGTAGCTCTGGGAGAGAAGGCCCACCCATGCAAGTGCCAGGTTTTGTCCTTGCATGAGGCAGGACTGACAGCCGCACACAAGTTGCTGGGGAGAGAAAGGGGATGATAGCATCTTCATCAGCACCTGGATGCACGGGGATTAATGAAGCTGGCTCGGCTTCCCCAGGATTCAGGTTGCCTTATCTGTGTCTATCTGTTCTTACCCAGGCACTGCTAGAGCTGCTCCGATGCGCACAGCTAATCCCAGAGGCTGGCAGATAGGGCAGGGACCACTGCTTCCACCCACACCCTGCCCATGCCCGCAGGGCCAGGGGCACAGAGCTGGGCTGTGACCTGTCCTGCCCCAGGCCAGCTGATGCTGGAGATAACCAGAGGCACAGGGCAGAGGTGCAAGGAGTTTGGCAGTCAGTCTGGCAGTAGTATGTGCAGGGTTGTGAGGCAGGCATTGCCTGTGATCCTGATTTTGAGGCTGCATCCCCTTCCAGTTCTCCCAGCAAAGCTGTGTCTGCTCAGTTCATCTCTATTCATCTTTCAACCCAAAAAGTTACCACCCCATGGGACTGTCTCTGGGAACTTGTGGCCGTTCTTTGGTTAAGTAGATTACTCCATCTTTTGGATACTTCTGGCATTTGGGGAGGGTTGCACGTGGTGGAGGGGCTGGGGTACCCACAGAGGCTGGCATCTCACTGAGCAGCCTGGCACTGTGTCATGCTCAGGAGACAAGGAGCAAGGGCTAGGTCATTTCACCTCACACCACACAGATGCGGCTGCAGCATCCCTGGGTCTTCCCAAGTACCTGGAGGACACACAAGCCCTGACTGCCCATCCCTGGTGCCATCAGGAGGGTGTCTTCCCTCTGGCTTCTGGCACTTCTTTCTCTATTCTGTGTTGCCTCTTCATACCCTGGGGCAGGAGAAGCATCCGAGGCTGTGCTTCAGCACCATCCCAAATTTCCGACCTGGCATGCACAGTGCCATGACACTTTATTTTTTCAGCTGCTTCCCTGTTTTCTTTGCAATTGGGCTCTTTCACTGGGTGATGGTGATCACAAGGGCTATTTGGGCAGGGTTCAGCATGCTGCTGAGCAAGCAGTTTGTAGCATGGTGCCTCGAGGTGGCCTGCCCTGCCATGTGCCCCACACCTCACATGGCTCTGACCCTCCAAGGCCACAGCATAGAGGGAAAAACATCACCTGGGCTTGGGAGTGACTGCTCAGCTCTGCACACCCCAAAGTTGCCCTGGGACCTCAAAGCAACCCATTTCCCATGGGCTGTACAGCCCCATGTACCATCGGCATGGACTCTGCAGACTGATGTTCCCAAGGTCACCAATGCTACCAGAGTTCTGTGTCTGTGGTAAAATGGTACTGAGCGTGGTGAAGTGGGTGCCCAGCATGGCTGGCACTGCTCTTGCTTCCACAACAGTCCTTCCTGTGTTCCCAGCCTGTGGCTCCTCCGAAGCATCTTTCCTGTAATCTCCTGACCCTGCTACAGTGGGGTTTAAAGCTATAAGGAAGGTGGCCTGGAGAAGGCTTTGTAAAATGCCAGTGGGGAACCACAGCAAAGGAAACTATGCCAGGGGGAGAATGGGGTCCAGAGAGCACAAGGATCTCTGTGTGAACAGGGACTGGAGGACAGTGACAGGAGTTTGGTACTGCAAAAAGCACAAGCAAGAGTTGACCCTGACCAAACAGCCTCCCTGGGCAGTTTCAGGAACAGTCACAACCACTGAGTGTCTGCACATGTCTGAAGGAAGCTCTGCTCTGCAGCTTCTGACAGCTGCTTCTGCAAGAGTCTTAAATTGAACATTAGGAGTGTTTCAGAAAGAGAAACCTGAGTGTTTTGGGGACCAGAACAATTCAAAAGATCCTAGGCAAATTTACAAGCCATCAGTCTTGATGGGAACCTGGTCTTTTCAGCAAGAAAGACAAAAGCCTTTGTCCAAGTTGTTCCCACCATATCTTTTAGTGGTATTAGAACTGTAGTGTCCTGTGCTGACAGGCATCCCCCAGGCCAAGCACAACCAGCCCCTGAAATCACTCTGTGTAGGCCTTGGAGTCCATCTCAGCATCCTGGCGCTTGCTGCTGCCATCACTTCCAATTTAGACCTGCTCATGGCAGAGACCAATATAGAAGCACTTTGCAGGATGGCACTTCCCCTCCCTAGGGAGCCACTGCTGGCACTTCGCTCTTGCTGCTCACCAGCTCCAAGGAAGACTGAGGAGCTTGAATTACATTTTTCCAAGAAAGGTGGATTTGGTTTGCAGAAATATAAGGACTGGGGAACAGTTTTTCTGCTCTGTTGAGCCTTTCTGCCATCTGGAACAGCTTTTGGTTTCTTTCTGGATACCTCTTTCATGAGATGGCAGGACAGGGAGAGGGGCAAGGGCATCACTAGGACCCTCAAGGAGACGTAGGATGAGGAGATGGAGTCAGGGGACACATGGGTCTAACCCTATGTGCCCTCTTCACAGGGGTGGGTGAAAGTCAGCCCAGGCAAGTGGAGAGCTGGTTTAGGGAAGAGCTTGGAACAGACCTCACTGTGGAGGGTTGTGGAAGGTTGTGGAAGCCCCTAGTCAGGCTGTCCATGGCATATGCCCACTCTGCCCATCCCCTTGGCAGCGTGGTGGCCATGAGATCCTGTAGCCGCTGCTTCTTGTTCCGCATTTTCCAGCCCAGGGGTGCAGAAAGCCGCATTGTCTCCATCTTCCTTCTTTTCCTCCTGGGGAAAAACATAAAAGCAAAGTCACCACATCAGGGCTGGATTACTCAGGGACTGAAGAGGGAAGGGCACATCCAGGGCAGTGGGCACTGCTAACCCCAGCCCCCTGGGCTTGGTGCTCTTGCAGCTTTATCCTCAGTAAAGCCATAAAAAATGTTTCCCACTCCTCCAATTCCTGTTCCAACGGAAACTGAGGCAGAACTGAGTCTCTTGGACATAGTCCTCCTCACAGCTGGAAAACACCCCACAGAGCTTTTCCAGGGGCTTGACACCAGCTCCCATTGGCCCCGCATGGCTCCAAGCCACTCACGTCCATGCCACATATTCGTGTCTTCTGGTCCCTCCCAACTGCTCTGCACCAAACACTTCCTGTGTGGTGGATTTGATTTGGTGTCTCCAAGGCTGACACTCAGTTCAGGACCATGCTGCCACTGCCCAGGCAGCCTGTGCTGTCCTCAGCATCCAGTGCTTGAAACCAGAACCTCATGGTGAGCATCCTCCCTGGAGAGGCCGCTCTCTGCAATTAATCCGGGCATGGTTTATGCTAACGACTCTCCCCACTTTAAATTATAAATGGCCCTTGGCATGTGTGCACACAAACACATGTGTATGTGCAGAGATCCTTTAAGGCCATCATTAGTTGTAATTAGTGGGATCTGTCACTCATCTTTGGCCGTTAACGATGAGCCCTGAGTCAGAGGAATCCAGCGGCAGATAAAATAAACACGATTTCAAACAGTTTGGAAATAACAAGCCCTCATTAATCAGACAAGCCCCAAAGGGAAGTGCTTGGAAAAGTGGCAACTTCTTTGCCATTGCTGAGAGTGGGGCTGGGTGGGCTCCAGGACAGCCCCTGTGCTCCCCAAACCCCCCCTCCAGTGGGAATGGGAGGCAGGATATTCTCTCTTGGCTGACTTCGTGGCAGGATTGAGGTGTCAGAGCCAGTCAGCTTGAGCAAAAACCTGAAAACTGGCAAAACCTACCCAAAAGGGCTCCTGCATGGCCCCTCTCTGGGAGAAAGCAGCTGAGGCATGACCTGGCCCCGAGGTGCAGGTGGGGGTGATGCTGGTGCAGGGCTCAGCTCTGGGTAGAGATGAAGCAGCTCTGGGGCAGCACATCCCACAGCCATCACTCACCCCAAGAGCTTAAAGGCTGTGTGGAGGGAGCATCCCCAGGATCCAGCAGCACAGGGGAGAGAGGATTTGGGAAAGGGGCTGGTACAAGGGATGTTTCCTAGGGAGCAGGGGGACCTGGAGAGACTTCTAGCTGTCACAGCTGCAGCTAAATAACAGCAAATAGGAGGGGAATGGGACACATGAGGCTGGTTTATATTACAAAGGAGCAGTCCATCATGGGGTATTTAAAATAATCCGCTTAGATGCACAGTAGCAGATTTGGAGCGCTAAGGGAATTGAAGGCGCTGTGGCTTTGCAAGACTGGATCAGATCTAGTTAAGATGCCACTTAGGACAGTACATCCCATCCTGCCTCACTGCCCCAGGGGACAGGCGCACAGCACCTGCAGCCCCTGCAAGGCCAGTCCCATTCTGCCAGGGACACACCCAAGGTGACACTGGCCACATCAGGATGGGTGACAATGTCCTGTGGCAGCTCCCTAGGACTGGCAGCAGGTTTGGGCAGCATAGAGCCATGGTCTGGACTAAGCACAGGACAAGGGATTCCCATGAGGGACCAAGCTTTTGGAGTGGTGGAGGAAGTGTAACTGGTGCTTGGGGTCCAGGGGCACCTTCATGCTGAAGCCAGGTGCCTGGTAGAGAGCTGGGACCAGGGGATGCTATGAGAGAGCTGTACCACACTGCCAAGGGTGGGAACCTCCTCTAAGGCTGTCCATGTGGCATTTCCTGCTCAGCTGGGGCTGGGAGCATGCGGGGTCTGTTGGGGTCTGGGTTCTGATAGGGGCAGGGACCTGGTGTGGTAGGCTGGGACCAGGTGCTTCAGGGGAAGAGCTGGGGCTGGGACTGCTCTGCCTCTGAATGGCCTTGCAAGCCCCCCAGCACGGCCAGTGGCTACAGAAGAGGGTGGCTCCTAAATGCCACAGGCTAGGGGGTCCTCTCTTGCAGTCTTGGCTCAGTTTGGGGTCTATGTGGGCAGGAACATGGTCTGTCTGAGCATCCTTGGCATTCTCACATTGCTCCTCTGAGCCAGGCTGAAAGCTCAGCCCCAGGGTAGCCAATTTATCCTGAGAGAGGGATTTCATCCCAGAGACTTCATTACAGGCAGATATTCCCCGAGAAGAGTACCCTTCCAAGGGCAGATGGTTTCCACCTTGGGCAGGCTCAAGGAGTTCAGCCTGCAGTGGCCCTGCAGAGCCAGAGCAGCAGCAGCCTCTCAGAGCCAAGTAGCGTAGCCAGAAGTGACCCTGTCACAGGGCTGGTCCTCACACTGCCCATCCCTTTGCTCCCAGGGAGGGCAGGACCCAGGAACATGCCCACGAAATCTGAGGCTGCCTGTCAGACTAGGCCACAGGAGTGCCTGCACCTCTTCTTGTCCTCACCCTGTGCCCTCTGTCCCCTTCCGACCCCACTACAGGGCTGTGCTCAACACAAGCACTCACTCTGGCAGGTTTAAACACTGTCCCCAGCTCCCCTAAGCATTAATCCAAGGGAGGATTAAGGTTACCAAGCTCCTGGAGCCACCCAGCTCTCACATCTCCCACAGTGGACCCTCTGTCCTGGCCCCAGAGAGGGCACATGGCTCTGCTGTCTCCCTGGGACTTGCTGCTGTCCCCCCCGAGCCCCCCAAGCTCTGCTCCATCAGCAGGCACCTCACTGGGGCTGTGCAGCACCTGTTCACCTCTGCAAACTGGGGACCAGAGATAATTTCTGGGGCTTTGGGGGCTTCCAAGCCTCTGTGACCAACTTCCCTCTGCTCCCTGCAAGCCCTGGGGTGGGTTTTGGGGTGGGCATAAGCTTCTTCCCCCTCTTCTCCCCTGTCCCCCAGGTGCCGTGCTCTGGGTCAGCTCTGGGTTCATGACAACTAGTTTAAATGCATGGAAAATACCTTAATCCTGGAAAGACCCTGATCCCTGCCTGCTCATACTTCCTGTGAAAGCCCCCCACTTCAGCCATAATCCCCTGGAAGAGGTCATCTGTGCACCCTCCATTTGTGGGAGCAAAGGACTCTCTCCAGGGCACCCACAAACTCCTGGGGTTGGCACACAGGGTCCTGGCTAGTTCTGCCCAGGGAGTCCTGTCTCCTGCTGGGGACAGTAGGGATACAGATGCTTCTGCCATATGGCCAGTGGCTCCTGCCACCCTCTTGTGCCCACTTAGGGCCACCAGCTCCAGAAGTTTTCAGAGAGAAGCAAGTAAGTGTAAACTATTTTTATGTAGTTATGATCATTTTTCATTTCTGTTTTGAGTTGCTATATACTCCACATTAAGCAGAAGTCCTAGCCTCCCAGTCCCTATCCCCTCACAACTCCTGCCCCATCCCATCCAGAGGGCTCCCCAGGGCATGGGATTGGAGGAACCCCTGGCTTGTGGGGAAAAAGAGGGTTTTGGCTCTGCCCCCAGTCCCATTTCCCCAACGTCAGGAGCTTCTGCTGCCTTTACCTGCCCTGACCTGTGGCCCCATGAGCTGTAATCCCTCTCCTGCTGCACCCGCAGGATCAGAGGCTGCCAGTGTCCAACCCATCCCAGAGAAAGGAGGGCACTGGGGGTTGGTAATAAATCCTAATGATATCCTGGGGAGAGGGATAGAACAACACGTTCTCACCACTCCCTTGCGTGGCAATAGGAAAAGTCTGTGTTTGCAGAATTGTCTCTTGTATTTATAAGAAGCAAGGACAATGCTGGGATAGAGGCTGAGCTGAGCTTTTAACCAGCCAGATTACATTTAGCAGGAGCATTTACCTCTGCCTCTAATCTGGCTGCCACAAAGACTTGCTAACTCCTTCCCGGATTTAACTGGAAGGCTTCAAATCTTCCTGCAGAGGAGAGAGTTAAGCCCGAGCTGGTGCTGAAGGGCTGCAGAGGTCAGGGTCAGCGCTCCTCCTTCTCAGGCACATCAGGTTTGGGCCAGACACTTAAGTCCCAGGCTCAGTTTTTTTTCTGGCAACAGGCCCTTTAGTCAGGACAGGCAGGGGATGGGAAAATGCCAGGAGCCTTTCAGTTCTTGGGAGCTCAAAATCAGAGCATATGCAAAGCAAAGATTTGGACCTTCTTGAGCAAAAATCACTGCTACTTAAACACAGAGCAGAGGAAAAAGCTCTGGAGCAGTCACCTGGTTGGAACAGTCCCTTGTTTTTAGCTGGATTTCTTGTAATAACAGAAAATATCCATAGCCAGTGCTGGGTGGCTGGGGAAGGTTGGGATGGCTGCTATAGGATATGGTCATGCTCCCCAACACCCAGTGTCACCTGACACATGGCCAGTGTCCCCTGACTCCCCCATCCCACCCTGGAGCAGCCACATTCTCCACTGCCTGCACAGGGCCAGGCCCATCCATCCTCAGAGCCCAGGACACCTATGGCACCAGCCCCGTGGCTCATGCCACAGAGATCTCTGCCAAGCAGAATCCCTCCCTTGATGGGCATTACCTCGCAGGATGCTTTGCATCCATGCCAGGAAGGGGACAGACAAAACTCCTGGTCCTTGGCCCTGCAGCACACCTCTACGGCACCCCCAGCGCAGTGACCCAAACACTGCCAGGGCGGTGGTGCCTCCATAGGGGATTTTGGTGTGACGCTTTGGGGCAAGGGGACAGGGATGTGGCACATGCTGATGTCATTGAGCTGGCTGGCACTGGGCAGCACATGGCGCTGTAGGGGACCCACCAGCAAAGACGGTCTGACTGGGAGAGTGGCCAGGAGAAGGGCTGGAGCTCAGTGGCTGGCTCCACACAGCCTGGCCCGACAGGCTGCCTGCCCTCGGTCTCGCCCTACACCGCTGGCACTAAGCCTCGCATGCCAGGGTCACAGCCTGAGCTGGGAAAGACGCGTGAGCTGAGACGGCAGAGCCAGGGATGAAACCTCCCCTGACTTCTGGGAAGCAGGCAGTATCGGAAATTTCCCTCCCAGCACAGCTGCGTGGGAGGAGACGGCGAGTCCCCTCAGCCAGACCTTGCGTGGTGTCCCGCCATCCGGCAGCACCTCTCGGCCTGCAGGGACACGCGAGCCTCCATGGCGGCCCGGGCCAGGATGACATGATGGCAGCCATCCCACTGCCACCACCCCGCCACCTTTCCCTCACAAAGGCCGGAAGCTGGGTGCAGCCGGGGGTTTCCCGGCTCAGCCGTGGCCCCGAGTGCCCCAGGGATGAGCTGGCTGCCAGCCAGCGGCACCCAGCCCGGCCTCCGAGTCCCTTTGCGGTGCCGCTTATAGGGGGCTTCTGCACAGCCAGGAATCCCCTGCGTTCCTCAGCTGCCCCAGTGCCGCGGCAGTGGAATCATATGGGGGGCTCCATCCACAGCATCACCCCCTCGTTACGCCGGGTGCAGAGAGCCCCTGGCAAGAGAAAATCCACCTCGTGTGTTCCCAGACGAGGCTCTGGGGCCTGCAGCAGGAGAGCCTGCGGGGCTGAGGGTGCTGTGCTGGGGCAGGGCTGCAGAGCTCCCCCCTGCTCCCCTCCTCCAGCCTGCTGGGCAAGGGGCCAGCTTGGCTTCCGCAGCCCTTTCTGCAGGCTGACCTGGTATGTTCACCACAAGCTATGGATGGCCTGGCTGCCGCTTACAGTAAATCTGGGCGAGTTGTTTTGGGCAGGGCATTCGCAGTCCCGCAGGCAGCGAACCGGCCATGTCCTACCGGCACCGGCGGCTGCCGCAGGCGTCTCCTGTTTCCAGCGCTCCCCTCGGCTTTCCCAGCACTGACCCGCCGAGTGTCACACCCCGGCATCAGCACAGAGCCACTGTCCCAGGGCTCCCCCACCTTCCTGGTAACAGGCAGTGTCTGGGGGAGAGGAGAACCATTGCCATCACCCCCTGCTTTGGCTCCAGGTGCACAGGAAAGCTAGTGAGGAAGGGATACTGGGGCACACAGTGATGCCAGGACAGTCCCACAAACTGCTGCCCAGCCACCCTCTTGCTGCTGCTTTCTCCCATCACTGCCCTCTGGCCATCAGTTCCAATCGCCAGCGGAGGGACTGGGAGATTTTTCTGCTTGCTTGGGACAGTGTGAAGCCTTTGTCCCTGTGGTGGCCAGCAGATTAACCTGAAGCACCACTGAAACATTTTCTTCAGGGCCTAAGTGGGATTTATGGGGTGGAGATGCCTGCTCCAGGCCTTTTCACGGATGGGTAACTTCAAGCACTGGGAAAAGGCAAGATTTGGCTTAACCAACAGAGTTTCCCTGAGCCCTCAGGATCATATGTTGCATTTCCTTATCCACAAGTATTTCCTTCCTACCTCCTTTTTAAGGGAAAATCACTGAGGGGTGCTTGTCACCTGAGACTCTGAGGCTTGGGGCTGCAAGCACTGTCCCACACTTTACATCTGTACCCCAAGTCCAGAGGAAGGTGAGGTACTCACTAGCAAAATTTCATTCTATTGAATGACCAAAAAGCAGAAAACAAGCAAGGCACTATGTCACCCAAGGACAGGCCATATCCCAGGGGCTAAGCCCTGCTACCCCTGACCCACCAGCCTGGGGACATTGCCCCAGAGCAGCTTTGCCAGCTCCGTGGTGCCTTCTGCATTTGGCCCAACATTTCTCAGCATGGGAAAGGATGCAGAGCAGACACAGGCAAGGGATTTTCCAGGATGGAAGCTTGCTCCTGGTCTGGTTTTTCAGAAGCAGACTGGGAACTTGTGAATCGGAGGTATTTGTCAAGTCGGTTCCTGCAGTGGAAATGATCAAATAATTGTTCATACACGCGTCTGGCCCAATGGCTCATGCTCACAGAGCAGAAACTGGCTGTCAGGCTGCAGGACTGTGGCTCCCCCATGATGCTGTGGCGTTTGTGAGAGGAAGATGCTGAGGCTGCAGGTGTCTTCCCAAGGCAGAGCTATGCCACGCTCCAGGCACGCTGCCAGCCCGTCGCTCGGCCGGATTCGTGCCGCCTTTCTCTCAGAGAGTCTCAGGGAGGGCTGCATTTCACAGCGGGCTTTTCCTGTTCCACTTGCCCAACAGAGTGCTTCCAGCATCTTCTCTACCCCTTGTCCTCTCCTTCCTCTTCTCACCAGTTTGCAGTTCCAACAGCCCGTCCTTGGCTCTCCCCACTTCCCTGTGCTCAAGCAGGCAACCAGAAGAAGCCTGCTGCTCCAAGAGTGAGGAAGGAGGACATGCATTCCTATGGAAAGTCAGGCTCTCCCAGAAGCAGCCTCTTCCAGCCCCTGAAGTGACAGTGACCTGAACATTTCTATTCAGACCAGATATTTTTAAGGCATTTCTAACCTCCTCTTATGTATTTTTCTTTTTCCTTTGGGGTTGAAATTATTCTAGCTTTGTGCAAAAACCAACTCTGAAGTGCTTGGGGAGTGGAAACCTCCCATTATACTTTTGAAAAATAATATTAATCTTCTCTCTCCTTTTATGAAGAGTTCTCTCCCCAATGGCTCGGGACTGGAGGTAGGCATTTGATGTGGAAATAGCCCTTGCTGGAAGAGCCCTTTGATGTTTGATTTTCACACGGCCAGCTCCTAACCAACCATGGGGGGCACAGGGTGCTAGCAGGGTTGGGTTCCAAAGGGTGTCCAGGAAGGACACAGAACAAAGGGGAGGTGCTGCCAGACCCTTATCCTGCCTGCCTTGTTTCCCTGAGCAACAGGCAGGTGTTTCCAGGCTTCAAAGACAATAAAACCAGGGGGATTTCCATTCGTGAAAACTGCCCTTGGCCTGATTCAGCTCCAGGACCTAAGGCAGGTGCCCAGCCTGCCCTGAGCCAGAGTGATCCTTTGCCCGGGGCAAGAAAGACCCTGGCATCTCCCATCAACCAAAGAGACCAGACAGGATTGCAAGAAGCAGGATTTGGCCTCAGCTGCAGAAATACAATTGCAAAAGGAAGGAGAGGACACAGTGTCTGATACCATCACCTGCTGGGATCCCCAAAATGCCTGTGCTGAAGCACACCCACTGCAGAGAGATGGGGCTGGGAGGCCATACCATGAGGATGAGGTGCCTGAGCTTGGTGTGTGGGGAGCTAGGGGCTGGGCACCACAGACCTGGGCAGCATCTGCAAGCAACATCATCCCCACCCTTGCTGCAGGGACACAGGGGACAGTGGATTCCCACTTTGGGACTGAGACATTGTCATGTAGTGTCTCTGGTGGCAGGGAGCCGGGTCACACATTTGCTTCTTTCAGTCCGACACAGATCCCAGCTCCTTATTTAGTGGGTTTAGTATGCACCGACTTTGCCTCCTGTAGTGCAGCAGCAAGTTTTTCTCCCCTTCCCCTCCCTCTCCTACTGTTTTCACTCATTTAATTCCTCAAAGCACTTCTAAGAAGCCGTTCACCTGGGAGGTATCATCCAAAACAAAGCTCTATTGTGTACGCTTGGTCAAAGCAAGATAAGAGCTTCCCAGCGACAGGGGAGTAAAGGTGCTTCTTCGGGTGCTGGCAGCTCTCACAGAGCGCAGTGTTTGGGATGTGTCAACCCACCGGCCGGGATTTGCATAGGTACAATATCCCTCTTCACTTTCTTGCACCCTGGAAACTGTTGTATTAAACCTCAGTTCAGTGTTTTGGCCTGGTAACCAGCATCACATGATTTACTTTGTTTCTTCCCTTTTTCTGTTCAGAGACAATATGCATTTTATGCTTTGTCAGCAGAAGGCAGGGCAGAGCTCACCCTTCAGAGTGTCCCACTCCTGGGAGCTCTGGCAGCTGACGGCTGTGTCTACTCTGCACAAAGAGCTCATGTCCAGCACATTCAGGGCAGGAAACAAAAGGTTTTCCACTGAGTTCTCTACTAACCTATGTGTTGTGAGAGACACTTGGCTGCCTTTTTACCCAAATCTGAAGATGTTGCAAGTTTTGTCTGATCCTTGAGGAACAGATGAACTGCTGGACATCTGGAAATCCTGGACAAAAGCACCATGCCGGCACAACTGAGCCCAAGGCACATGCTGAGCAAGACCAGTGATCCCAGGGACACAGCTGAACATGTGCCACACAGTCCCTCTGAGCATGGGCTATAAAGCTTGTGTTTTCCAAAATCTCTGGGTTTGTTGCATGTTTTGAGGACATCTGTGCAGCATAGGCACTGGTGGGCCAGGATTCCATCAAATGGCCCAAAGATTTATCTGGTGAGCTAGGAAGCTGAACTTGGTGCTTCAGAGGCTGATCTGCCAGCTTGTGCCCACCATGCACTATAAGAGTGTAGTCAGGACTTAGTGAATGTGAGGAATTTTGGAGTTTGATGGATAAAGTCTTGTCTAGTGTCTCAAAGTAGTGGGCTGGTTTGCAGGTATAAGGGAGGTGTTTTCCTGCATGTTTCTAGAGGATACCTAGAATTCCACAAGGCAGGCATGGCAGCAAAGACACAGAGTGAGTTCTAAGTGCCCCTAAGTCCCACCTGTCCTCCAGGGAAATAATACTCTTCTCTTGGGAACCCAGAATTATTCAACCAAATTGTTTGGAAATCTTCAGCATGGAAAAACCTTTATGCAAATGACAGACCAAAAAAGGTCTTAACGAACCTGACTTGCAAGTTGCCTTTGCTCAAACTCTCCCTGCCCATCACCTTGGCTGGAAAAGGAAGGCATTGCATTCACACACTGGATTTTAAATGCACACCGTACGCTGTGCTATTTGTTGTATTTCTCCACTCAGTGTTCAGAGGTTCTTCTTCTTATGCTTATTTACTGTAAAGCAGAGAAAGCCAGGGAAAATGATCTCCAAAGCAAATAGAGCCATGTTTCCATTTGGGAAAACTTAGAGGGAAAGCGTGTGTAGCTAAGCAACAATGCATGATGGTAAATGGGTCATTTTCCAAGGCATGAATTGCATGTGGATAACTGCAAGGAAAACAACCCTGGCCAACACACTGCCGACACTTGAGTTCTTGGCCTAAGTGATTAATAAGAAATGAGAGGACTTTTCAATACCCCTGAGAGCTTCCTGGGTTGTTATAGGAGTTTTTCTCCTGCTTTCCATCTCCACCCAAAATCTGGGGTGGGAAGTGTCCATTCCTGCAGCTGTGCAGAGCTCCAAGTATGGATGTGCTGCAGTGAGGTTCCCTGGACACAGAGAAATTGATAGGTCAGTTCCATCAAATCCCAGGGAAAGGGATGGGGGCAAAGGACTTGCATGGCAGGACTGGGGACTCAGCCATGAGAAACTTCCTTCTGTTTTGGGCCAGAGGGAAGCCAGCATTCCCTGGTGCATTCAGTTGCAACCTGCAACTGAAGGTTGATCTCAGCTTCCTCCAGCATTGCCCAAGGGTGGCTGTGTTGACTTTCCCTCCCTCCGAAATCAGATGATCTTCACTGCAAGGAAAGGGGGGGCTCTTACATGTTGTGGACTTATGAAGGTACTGCTACCAGGATAATACTGGCAGAGGGATGGTAAAATTAGTGTTTGGGAGGCCAGGGATGGAAGACTTTGCTGGAAGATAAATAGGTGATGCCACATTGGGCTGGGGGCATGTCCATGTTGTGTAGCTGCTGCATCATGGGGGCCATGCTTTGCTCAGTCAAAGGTGAAGGGTTAGGAAACCCTTCAGCTTTGCATCCTATGGCAGGGAAACAATTGTGCTGGTTTTTTTTTTTTTTTTTTTTTTTTTCATAATAATAACAAATCTACAGTTCTAGCTTTGCTTTGTGGAAGTGAAAATCCTCTGGGCTTTTCAGAATTCCTCTTACTGGGAATGGTGCCACCTTCAAACCCATGCTGGCAATCCAGAAGGTCACCAAGTGGGATGTCAGCAGAGCAGGGCTGAGACCTCGCTTTTCCTAGAGGTGCTGTTGATTTCCTCTTCCTGCTGCTTGCATCACTGGCTGGGATCAAAACATACACTGCCATGTTTATTAAAAAGAGTTACTGCAGGAAGGTATTGGGATTATTTCTTTCCTCCATGAATAAAGTTCTACAGTACCTCTTAAAATCAGACCTGAGGAATTTACAGAGTGGTTATTGTACATTCCTTGGGGGAGGCGGGGGGGGGGGGGAATCTAAGCAAGTAGTAGTAGTTCCAGTGCATTAAAGCAATGAATAGAGGAAGTGAAAAATATTTTAAATTCCTATACAGTGTTACATTTTAAAAGTGTCCTGGTTTAGGACATTAGAATCAGGGAAGGAGCTTTTCTCTCTCTCTCTTTTATCCCCCCTCTAATTTTTCTGAATTTGTTACAAGTCTCCTTCCATTTTGCTCACCATTTCCAAGCAACAAAATAGAGAGAGGCCTGGAACGATGACAGAGATGCGAAGTGCACAAAGGGACCAGAGTGTGGTCCGATAATTCTGTAATTGGAGCTGCTCGAGGCAATTTTTTTTCAAGCTAGTGTAAATGGGGATCGCTGAAACCCTTAACAATCGGACTGTCAGGCTGCTTCTTTAATGGATTGCTCTGTTTAACTCTCTCTGTTTGTCAATGGCAAGATGACAAGCGAAATTAGTGTACTGGAAAATATAAGGTAACTGGCAGTTCCCCAGCCCGGTTCCACAGCCCCGCAGACCCCGGGGTGCTGCAGCACTAGAGCCCGGCTCACCGGCTGCTCTCCTCCCTCTGCGGAGGAGGAGGAGGAGGAGGAGGGGAGCTTACAACCTCCTGCCCTTCCTAGGGGTAGGGAGACCTGCAAAAATACCCAGTGGCTCCGGGACTGACCTAGTGAAGAGCATGTGGTGCCCCCATGGCTGGCTGCACGCCAGGACTGGGGTGGGGAGAGCACCGAAATGTCCTCCCAAGCCGCAAACCTTTCATCAGCGGCTTTGTCGCCTGCTTTTACCCCACGCATACTCTTTTTAAAGCGCTGCAGGTTAATGTCAGTTTTCTGGGAGCAGTCACCATTAAAGATGCTTCCAGCGTGCGTGTGAGTGTGCGTGAGCACATGTGAATGCGTGCAAGGGTGCACCGCTTTGGAGATGCTCCGACACCTCCATTGTTTGCAGCCAGACCCTGAAATTTGGCAGCAACGATGCCCCGAGGCTAGAGATGTACCTTTCACTTTTCCCATGAAATTCCATTCTGGTTTGGCTGAGTTATAAAAAAAAAGTTTGAAAATCACCATTTCCCTTCTGCTGCCTGCATTCCTCAGGAAAACTTTGGCAGCCTGTCAAAACAATAACTGAACGTGAACTTTCTGAAGAGCTGGCCCGGTGCTGTCTGCCAAAGCAGCAATTCAGCACAGCTCAGTGCAGCGTGCCCTTTCCCTCACCCCCCCGTGCCCACCCCCTCGTCCATCCCCGGGCACCCTCCAGGTGCAGATGTGTCCACCCCAAACACCCAGAGCACAGGGCTGGCATCCACTGTCCAGCTGCAAAAGCCACACACACCTCCTCTCCCCTTGCAGGACAGCAGCTTTCTGCTTCCATCCCAGACTGTTACTCCTACAAGTTTTGGGCAGAAGCTTCTGGAGCAGTGAGGAAAGGCCAGTCCAAGCCTTGCTGAGGAATACCTTAGGTCCAGCTGCAACAACCTACATTGTAGACATTTATTTAAAAGATCTTTTTCTTTATTTTTTTAAAATGCTATTTCCTATGTTAAAAGAATGTTGTTTACAATGCAAAGCCAAGTGCTTTTAAGTTAGGAAATGCCTAATGTATGATTCCTCACAAGCTCAGCTCTATGTGCATGCCTTGTGTTCCAACCTTTATGGACATGAGCCCTTATTTCAAACTCTTTGCTTACCCAGTGGACAGGGGAGGGAAAAGGGCACAAGCTGCTCTCACTGCTGTAAATAAGACACTTCCTAACACTGAAGTGTTTCAGTTGAAAGTTTTTTTGCAGACCGCATATTATTCTTTAATACAGGTTTTTAATGCAATGTATAATTTTCAAACCAAAGCCCCCGACTTTGGCACACTTGCCAGAGTTTTTCCTCACCACAGAAATGTGGCCGCATCTGGGGTGGAGTGAGGCAACAGTTCTGCAGCCTGTTAGGACATAAAATGACTATAAAGCAGAGAGAGGAAGCACAGTCCTTGTTAAAAACACCCATTACATTTCACATGAAGGTTCTGGAGGATGCAGGGAAGCTAACTGCTGCTGCTTCACCCCTGCAGGGATTAATACTCTTGTGGCAAAAGCTTTGAGGTCTCTGTGGTACTTCTGGGGCTCAGACCGTACAACTGAAGGGGAAGATGGTGCTTGCACTGTCCCCGTGGTTCAGAAGGCAGGATGAACCTCTGCCATTCCATTCCCAACACCTCTTCTCCTGCCAGCAAACCTCAGGGTTGGTTTGCGGTGTACTGAGCCACACTGAGACCCCAGCAGCAGCATCTGAGCCAAAGCAGACAAACCCTCACACCTTCCCTTGTCTCCTCGTCACCAGGAGGTGAGAAACGGGCAGGAAGAATCCGTTAACGAAACCAAACTGCCATAACTAGTTGTTCTTGTGCTGTTCCCTGCAAGGTGTGGCTGCCCCCGTGGGAAGGTGGCCACCAGTCGCAGCACATTATCCAAAAAACCCGGTGTCTGTGCAGCAAAAGGCCAGTAATTTCATGTAGCATCTACTGATGGCCAGGGCGTTGTCCTTGCTGATGTGAATGCAGTTCTACCTTTGCCAAGCTCCCCTCCAGCAGGCCCTGAGCTTGTGCTAACAGTGCAGCTAATATCTGGATCTCAGGAGTGGTCAGGAGTCTCCAGCCTGCCCCAAAAGACTCTCATAATTTTCATGCATTTGGCTGGCAGCACTGTGGATCCAGCCCCCCTCCCTCCTCCAGCCCTCCAACTATAAAAGCCTGTTGTGGCCTACATTCAGCTGTCGGATATCACATTATCATGGCTCGGCAAAGAGGAAACCAAGCAGTTTGGCACAAATGGCTTTTCTGTGTTCAGTCTGTTCCACTGCAGGTCTGTTCAGCTCCTCCTGAAGCACATGGAAGCGCTCAAAACTTCAATATTTAATCTTGCCTTGAAATGCAAATTGTCAGATCCAAGGAAAGGAAAGTGAGCAAATGCACAGCCGTCGACATAAGATGTCAGGATGCTGGGAAGGCAGCAGGCACTCAGCTCACTTCTTGTCTTTCAGCTGCAGTGTGGGGCAGCAGGTCCCCTCCTCCAGCACTTTGACCCCTGCTCAGGCACTGCCAAATCACCATTATTTTGTTTCAGTGTTTGAATGTAGCTTTTTTCATCCTGGGGTGATGTACTGGGTTTGCATGGCTCGGTGTTGGCAGTGGGAGCACTCCAGACCTTGAGCACCCCCAAGCCCTCGGTGTGCTCCCAGTTTTGTCTCTGCTCTCCCATGTTCAGACTTTGTGCCTGTGGGAGAGGCACAGGCAGAGGGGGTTTAGCAGCGTGTAAGGCAGCAGATGTGCCTCCCTCTCCCCCCTGGGCACACACATGCACACCATGCTCATCCCTGGTGCAAGGCAGGCAGTGTGGTAGGAAAGGGAGCACCCCCTATGTGTGTTTTGGAAGCCAAGCAATCTTGGGTAAATTATAAGCACAGTTTTGAGAAATAAAAACACATTAATATTCTGTTCTCTCAAGGCATTATCCTACTGTTTACCATTACACACAATCCTCTGCCTTAAATTGCATCTTTGATTAAAGCAGCAATGAGAGAAACCAGTGCTAATAACAAAATGTATTCTGCTTTAAATCACTAAAGTGAAAACATCAATAAGCTGTAACCATCAGTGCCGCCATGAAAATGAAGGCAACCACCATGGGAAACAGCAAGGATGAAATCCACTTTGCCAGCATAAAAGCCAAGTAATTAGGTCTTATGTGGGTGGAACTTATAATGAGGTGCAGGAAGGGGGAAAATGAATTTCAGCCTGAGTCTGCCTCCTTCCCCCTCTCTGCCACAGCTGCTAACCTAAGTTTGGGGGCTGCCATAGGGACCACAGCCCCAGTTTTTGGCTCTGCAGGGCCTGCAAAGCACATCCACTTCTCCACCCCCACCCATGCCCGACCCTTGTGGGATGCCCCACACCTTGCCAGTGGGCAGCTGATGTCTTGGGCACAAAGCACCAAGTTAAATTTCACTGCAGGAGCCAGCTGTGCTTCCAAGGAGGGCATTTCCCTTTGAAGAAGCTGGAGCTGATACATGGTATCAGCTCAATAATTTAATTTAAAAATTAGAAAAAGGAATCATATCTGGTTATCATGGATTAATCAGAGTTTGCGTATGGGTTTATAAAATTAATTTATGTACAGTGAGTGACTTGAATCAAAGCCCTGTGCTCTTCTGCAGCCATCCATCCCTCAAGGAGCTCTGTTCCTGGAGCAGGCTGGTCTAAAATGCTTGCTGTGGAAGTTGTGATACATCAGCAAACTTCAGATCTTCCCTCATACTCTTCCATCGAGTACAGCCTTTCAGTTATTCAATGTCACAGTCACCCTAAGGTTCAGCCAAGCCAGGAGGGTGTTTTCAGGAGCTGCTACCCAATGCCAGAGTAGGACAAATTATTCTTCACTTGCTCTTCTACACTTTGAAGTGCAAAGAAAGCAGACACCTTCGGTGATGGATTTTCCAACATCCCCTGAGATTTCCACAGCAGATCAAGGTGTTGTTCATCCTTGTGCCTCTGATACTGGTTGGGAGTCTCGGGAAAGGACTTTTCCTTAATTTCTCAGCAGCAGCCTTTCTCTAAGGATGCTTCGCCGAGCCAAAACCGAGGCTGAGTGCCGAGCTGGCTGCACTTCTGCCTCCCGCCGGTGCCTGCGGGTTGCGGGCTGTGGCTGCCCATCGGGATGTGGCTGCCAGGCAGGCTGAGGTTCCACTTCGGGTGTGTTTGCAGCTCAGACTTATCCCAAACCTGGTGAGAGACAGACATCCAGTTTGGTGCCTTTTCCTGTGGTTTTTTGGTTTTATTCCCCCCCCCCCCCCCCCCGCTGGTTATGTCACTAGAAAGCGCGTCGGGTTTTTCTCGAGGGTCACACTCGCTAGTTATGGTGCCCTCTGAGATGGGCAGGTTATAACGTAGGTTACGTGGCTCACACAGCAGGCAGCTGCCAGGGCCCTGCAGAGGAGGGAGGAGAGCCAGTGTTTGTGGCCAGTGCAGCGGCTGAGGGGTCAGCCAGGACAGGCTCCCGCCGGCGATGTGGCCAGCGGCTCTACCTTCAGAGGGTCCCCTGTGCCCGGGTCTCCCACAGGCCTCACTCATCCCCACACGGCGGCCGGCCCGGGCTGGAGGGTGGCAGGTAGCCCCGGTGCTGCGGCGCACCGGCTCGGGGCGGGGGCAGCCCCGCCGGCGATGTGAGCAGGAGGAATTTCCCCAGGGCCAGCGCTGGAGCCGGCGGTGTCGGGGAGCTGCCCGGCCGGGATGCGGGGCCGGGATGCGGGCCCGGGATGCGGGCCCGGGCCACCCCGCGCCCCCCGAGCCCCGCTCTCGCCCCAGCGCTCGCCTTCCTTTGTCCCGCTTGGTAACCGGCGCTCGCGGCCAATCGCCATCGAGCCGGCCGGCCCCGCCGCGCGCTGATTGGCTGGGCCGCCCGCAGGCCTCTGCCAATCCCGGCGCTCGCTGCTCCCTCAGACAAAGGCAGCGGCTCTGGCAACTGCGCTCCGCTCCCCCCGCCCCCCGCGCGTGCTCCGCGGCAGCGGCCCCTTGGCGTCCGGCCAGCCAGGGGACCTACCACCGCCACTGCGCGCCTCAGCGCGGGGGGGGCACTGCGACAAGGCGTCGAGAAAAGTGGCGAAAGCGAGCCGGATAAAAGTTAGAAAAGCGGGGAAGCAGACTTTTATCCATGCTAAGCTTTCTGTGTGGGTCTGCCTCGCCAGCGCAAAGAAGGACATTTTCCCTTTATGGCTAGTTTTTTTTGCCCACCCCTCTCTCCGCCTCGTGGAAGCGCCCGCTCACACACACCCCCGTTCACCTCCAAGGGGTTAAAGAGCCGGCGCGAAGCCCCGCCCCCTGGCGCCGGGGGGGCGTGGCCCGGTCCCCGGCAAGAGGCGGGTGGCGGCGGCCGGGCCCCTCAGAGCCGCTTAAAATGTCACCGAGCGCGGTCTCCCCGAGACCGGCCCCGCCGCCCGCCGCCGCCGCCCGCCGCCCCGCGCCGCCAGCAGGGCACGGCGGGCCCCGCCGCGGGCCGCCCGCCCGCCGCTGAGCCCCGCGCACCCAGCGCCGCCGGCGCGCACCGCACCGCGGGCACAGCGCCGCCCGCCCCGCTCGGGCTCCGCGCCCGCCCGTATTGTTGCCCGCCGCCGCTGCCTCCTTTCTCGTCCTCCGCCGGCGGATAGAATTCATCCAGAGACTGAAATCGCCCCTTTTTATCCGCTGCTTCCCACCATCGCCCGGCTTTCCTGTGGGGGGCTTGTTTGGCTTGTGGTTTAAAAATACCCCGAAAACGGCGATTTTTAGAAAGAATTCAGGAAAGTGGCTTTTCTGTGGAAAGGTGTCTTTTTAAACAAAAAGAAGCACTCTCTCTATATATTATTATATAGATTGCTCCCTACCTTTAGTTCCTGTAGGGCAGCTGCTGAGGTGACTTGCGTGGAGGCTTTTTTTTAAGTTTAATTTTGCGATTTGAATTTTCTTTTTTTTTTTTTTTTTTTTTTTTTTTTTTGCTAGCAGTGTTATTTTACAGCGAGGTGAATTCTTCTCGGCTTCCTTTTTTTCTTTTTTTTTTTTCCCCTTTCTTTTTATTTCCCCCCCCTTTTTTTTTTTCTTCACCTCTCGATTAAAAGCCGAGCTATCCAGCCTCTTATTTCTAACCCTGCCGGGACTTGGCTGTCGCGATGTACAACACGCTGTGGGATATGGACCGCGATGACACGGACTGGAGGGAAGTGATGATGCCCTATTCCACTGAGCTGATATTTTACATTGAAATGGACCCTCCAGGTAGGGAGCCGAAGCCTGCGAGCTGGCCCCGCACCCCTGGCAGCGGGTCGGGGACTGCCGTCCATCCCTGCCCTCCCTCCTCCTGCAGACTTTTCCCTTTTAAAATAAAAGGAGAGGGGCGGGGGGGGGTGAAAATTAATATCTGGAGTTAAACTTTGTGTAAACTTCCCAGGGGCTTGAGCTCGCTGTCTCCCGGGCAAAAGTATTTTAATACTGGATTTTTTTTTTTTTTGTGGGGGAGGTGGGAGGAGAAGAGCAATTGATGGTGCCTTTTGGGAGATGGAAGGAGGCAGCAGGAGGAGAGCTGCTCGCAGCCCCTCTCCCGTGTCTCCTTTTTTGAAAACCTTTATTGAAAAGCATATATTTCGGCTGTATTCGCTCCTAGAGGAGCGCTTTTATTATCCTCTTCACCTGTGTGCCTTTATGTGCCTGTAACACTTTGATGGTGGTGATTTACCCACCTCCATTCAGTTCCAGTTTAATCGCTTTTACAGTCTCCAAGACCCTTTTCTCCCCAGCTCTCTTCCAGCAGTGACAGATGAGGTGTGTGTTGTCGCTGGGTTTTGGTGATGGGGGGGATAATACTTGGGAACAGGCTGGAATCCATCCCTGGAGGCACAGTTACTTTGATAACACTTAATAACCTTGTTCAAAAGGATTTGATTCACTTTTTCTTCCCTCCCCCCTCCATGGATTGCTAGTGCTGAAAATGGGGAAATGTATTATCCCTTGCTTGCCTGAAGTTTTTAGATGGGACAGAAAGTTTCTTTTGTGTCTGAAGAGGGAGGGAAGGCTTGTGAGGAGGAGACCTGGAGTCTTTCTTTGGTAAATGAATTACAGTAAGCATAAATGGGTACTGGTGAAACTGTGTCTATACCTGTAAGAGTCAAACAGGCTGAAGCAGAAAGGTGTTTGAAGGGCCTTTATCCTCTCAGGTCTCTGATCTGTACAGCCAGAAGGTACAGTAAAATATGCACCAAAAGTCTTAGCCTGCAGAGAAATTGATAGCAAATAAGTAATTCCAAGTGCTGTCTTTTATGGGGCGCGTACTTTCAGAATGTGCTTTTCAACCTGTGCCTGAATCGTGGCGTGTATCTGCAAGTGTGGTTTATTCTCTTTGTTTCAGCACAGTGAGCTGTATTTTTCTCTCTGGAGGTATGTGGTACTTTAATTAAAACAGGAGGAGGTGATCATCCTGAGATTTTTGGATCTCAAGGACCTGTATTTGCTTCTTTTGGTAATTCTGGCACTTTAAAAATTGGACAGATCTCTCATACACACAGCACTGGCTACTACTCATTAAATTCTTGCATAGCTGACACTGCCTATTTTTAGATGTTACTCCTGAAAGCCTAAAGTTCAATCAAATCACTTTGCTTTTGTGAATTTTAAAGGATATCTTTCTTGTAAATGCTTTTGATTTTTAACTGTTCACGAGGTAAGTATTTGTGTGTGCTTGTATCAAATGAACAAAAACCCAAGTCCCACTGTAGGTGACTTAAAGCAATTAGTGTGGGGCTTTTATTAAAAAAAATAATAATAAAGCCCCTTGAATGGGTTAGTACAAGGAGGCTGCTAAAAGGGGCTGGACAAAATGAACCGGTTAGAAAAAAACTTTCCAGTGTTTCTGCAAGAATTTGGCCATGCAGAATTCTTACAAAGCCTTTCAAAGTTTACATTAAGAAGAGCTTTTCTATCATTAATAATGCCAATGCTTCCATCACTGGAGCCCTCTTGTCAGGGATCAAGGATCTGCACAGTCCAAACACCAGTTAGCCAAAGGACTTTGTGTTACAGGCTGATCCCTGAAGTGTTCAGTAACTTTATCTTTCATATTTTTAAACTAGACGAGCTGGAGCTGGAAATGTTGCATGGGATAATCCCCATGTGTATGTCCTGAGTTCGTGGAACTGTAACTTTTAAATTGCAGGAGGAGGGAGGGAGAGTGTGGCAGAGGGTCTGCTTTCTCCCTGTCCAGAGGCAGGGTCGGAAAGCATTTTCTGGCCTGGGATGATAGGTCATCCCCAAGGGGAGTGTGTAGGAATTTATTTGTGGAAGGCTTAAACACTCGGCGTGCCTTGGGATAAAGTCACTGCCTTTGCACCCGGTAACAACCACAGCTCCATTTGGCCCGCTTCCAACAAAAATTTGTGAAGGTTTTCGGTGCAGCGTTCCCGGTGCGGTGGCCGGAGGTCTTGGGGGGCTTCCCCTGGGAGCGGCGGTGTGCGGTACCCCCGGAGCGGCGATGTGCGGCCCCCAGAGCAGCAGTGTGCAGCCCCGCTGCCGAGGCAGCCGGAGCGCTCCTTTGTTCCCACAACTTGAGCCGAGACATCCCCGGTTGGGTTTTGTGCCGCAGCACCGGGCACTGGCAGATCCCGGGAGCCAAGTGTCTGGGCTCACGCATGACTGCCCCTGATTACATTTTACTGCGTCTAAACTTGAGGCAGAAGACAAAAGCAAGGTGAACATAATGTGCAGTGTCACCCGTAACCTCCGAGCCGAGGGTGGGGATACTGCTTCTCGTTAAGGGCCGGTAGACCTTTAATTTATCTTGGCAGGCCGTCTTAATACCCACCTTAGCCTTGCCCAATAATAATGCAGAAATAAAATCTGGTGATGGCAGGCAGCCTGCAGCACAGCCGGAGCTTCTGTCAGGCCTCAGTGCACCTGCACCAGCTTATCAGTGTGCTTGTGTTTGCTGTTCGGGGCTGTAGGTGTAAATGGATGTTCAGAGCAGGTCCTGGAGCCTCTCTGCTACAAGGTTCGCTCTAAAGTTCAGAAATAAAAGTAATAAGACCTCTCTCTCTCACTTGAGTTTCTCTCAACTCGAGCAGAGGCAGTCAGGTAACAAGGAACTGCAAGCTTTCTGCTAGGCATTAATCCATCCTAAACATAGGAGTGGGACAGTTTTCCCAGAGTGGTGGAACTAGGGATGCAGCTCTGCCAGCCTCACAAAGCATAGTTTGGAGCAGTACAACTAACACAGGAACCACAGTGGTGACAACCAAGAGGGTGACTCCTGTTACCTCATGCTTTTTCCTCCTGCTTACATTTTATTTTGCATGTATACATGCATCACTGGCATAAGGGAGGATCTCTTTATGGCAGATAATACTACATGCAACCAGTACGTTTCAGTATCTAAAGACACAACTGGGGCCATCACTTGCATACAGCTAACATAACAGCTTCTCACCTTTCTAATGATGGATTAAGTTAAAGTATTGTGGCTGTAGCAGCATCATGTGCTGGCTCTGGCATTAGGAAACTGTCAGGGGTTCACTCATATATATATGTTTGTTGTTGCTGTGGGTCTTGCTATGTGAAAAGACAAGAAAATAGATTCTGGGTTGAATTTAGTTTATTGGACAACAGCAGTTCAGGTCTGCAAAAAGTTGTTACTGCCAGAAGTTTTTGAACAGAGGATTTCAAATTGACTGCAAAAGTTACCAGAGTATCTAAAGCTCAACTACCTATGTATTGCCTGACTTCTACGTAGAAGGGCTAAGTAATGTCTTTCCCTCTGTAGATCTGGGATACATTATCAGTTGTGTTGGTGATAAAATGTGTAATCACTGAATACATTTTGTCACAGTTGGATGAAAATCAGTAAGAGTGGTCTGCTGGGATTTCTGATACAGATGTCAGCAAAGATATTGTGCTCAACTACAAATTAGAGGTTAGTTTCCTTTGTGTGGGTTATGAAGAAAACCACAAGTTTAAGGCAGGCTTCCTAGTGCAGAATGGGCTCTGTCTATGAACAGATAGTACAATAACTCTTTGACCTAAAGCTATATGGAAGCTACCTGTTTGAACCCTGAAATATGACCAGCTACATTTATAACTTGATCCAGCTGTCTTTTTCAAGAACAGTACTTTGTCTTGCCTCATATGCGGTAACAATGCTGTTGCTACAAAATCTTTCGATATTTAAGCAGGAGGAGTAATAATTTGTGGGCTGTTTAGTTTAGTCTGCTTTGTAGAAGCAGAACTGCCATTGTATGAGTAAGATAAGTATTCCAAGTATTCAAGGGAAAGACTGTATTTATTCATTATAGTTTCTATTCTCATGTATAATTTGACAACCCTTATTTTAGGGGCGTGATACTGTAATTGTAATTTGGAAAACACGGTTCCGAGCTCAAGGGCAGTGTTTACTGGGATACCAGGTGTGCTGTATCACTATCAGTGTTACAGTGGAAACTGAATGTGGCTTCTCAAATTGGGTTTGTGGTACACAGTAGCCAGATGTAGGTGAACGCTTCCTGTCTATGCCTGACTAGTTTTCCAGTGGGAGAACAGATGCAAATTTGAATAGCTTTGTCAGTGTTGTCCTTCAGCTTATCTGACTCCAGAAGCTTATCAAAGAAAAGTTCTGGTTTTGCACATCTTAAAAAAAAAAAAAAGTCCTACTAGTGCATGTATTCAAAACAACAGCACTGTAGCTTCAACTGTCTTTTTCTGCAAATTTAAGTCTTGCTGGAAATTGTATTTTAAAAAAGTAGATGTTTGGGATTAAGAGTTTCCCTGTTACAGAAGGGAAGTTTGTGCAGGCTGATTTGGGGTAGAGCAGGGAGTAAATAAGGCTCATTCACTGTATTCTGCATATCTGGGAAAATTGTTTGGATTGGAGTCTCAGCTTCTATGAGAGCAGTGTTGTGAAATGCTTGTATTCTGTTCTTGTTTCACCTGGAGTTCTCTACTGGCCTTTTTATTTAATGAGTTCTGTAACGATTCTTTTATTTCTGATTGCATTTTTAGCCTTGCTTTTGCATTCCTTGCATTTCATTTTCTTTTTGATGGCTCTAACTGTTAAAGAATATCACTCATCAGCTTTCAATTAAATACATGACCACAAAAAATAGCATCATTAATAGAAAGTGAAATGCTGTTTTGCTTGAGATGAGAGAGCCTGCCATAAAAGGCTGACATTTGTGTTTATTACTAGGTTTTCAGTTTATGTAGAAATAGTTGGGGAGGCAGAACTTGCTAAAAGGAGTTTTTCAGCTCTGTGTTCTTAAAGCTATGGGTTTATGCAAACTAAAACATGAGGCAACATTCTGAGAAGAAACAAAGCTCTTCAACATGTGTTTTTGCAGCAAATGTTATTTCTGCAATTGTTGTTCCAAGCAGTTTTGTGTATTGCATGATTCCTGTACCTGACAGGAGTTAATCACGGTGTTCCTTCTGTCTCACATGTTTAAAAGGAGAAGACTCTTCCTGAAGTTTTCTGTGGGGCTATTGCTTTCCCAAGCAGCAGAGCTGACTTCTGTCTTTGCCATTGCCTGCATGATTATCTTATTCCAGACTGAAGCTGTTTGTGCTTATCTTTGCTCTACAGCTTGGGAAAACAGAGGCATAGCTGGTCATACACATCTGCACCCAGGACTGAAAGCAGTTGGGTGCCTTACATCACCTCATGTTGGTTGTTTAGTGAGTCACTTTTTGGGCAGAGAGGTAGAAAAGAATAAAAGAATACTTTTATCAGCATGCCCTGTGTGTTTTAAAGCTTAGGGTTTATTATTGTCAGAAAGACTGTTAACTGTGTTGAAACAGGTTGCTGTAAAACTTCAGTCCCATTAAAGCAATAGGTGTATTCTAGCTGGATTTTTTGGAAAACTCATTTTTGTAAAGTAGGTTGCTGAGTAATGCTTAAGGAACAATCTCTGCTCATGTACTAAGTGCCCCTATGGAAATGAGTCAGATTGTCTTTTTTTCTTCTGCTTTTTATCACATTTCTTCTGACAGGTTAAAGTCTGCTCAATAGCTAAATAAGCAAGAATTCGCTTCTCCACATAATACAAACTACAGCAATGAGCAGGTGCTGGGTCCCCAAACAGTGTGAGGGGATGTAACTTCTTTAGAAGGTATTTTCATTGTCCTTCATGTTTGCTGTGTCCGCCACTCAACAAAGATTCTGCAGTGTTCCAGTGAATATATTCCAGTATCTTGAGTTTTTCTAGTTCTGAAGGAAAGTGTCTATATACAAGGAGCTTTACAAGGATTCATACAGTTAAAAAAAAAAAAAAAAGGCAAAGTGCAGGTGGTGCCTCTTGTAGCCCTTTCCAAAAAGGACTCCAGCTGCCCTGCTGAACACCAACCAGCTGCCTGGTGAATCCTGATGCCGAAGCACAATGAGCTCTGAAGCTTTCCTCTGGCTGAACAGGATCCAGGATCTTCACTGGCTTTGAGTGCAGCAGCACACTCAAGATGGATGCCTTCCATCCAGAGCACTTTAAAAAAGATGAAATACTTCAGCTGCTTCAGCCTGTGACTGCTTCCAGCATTCACCCAGAGTCTACTGGTTTTTGTGATTTTAGTGGTAGTTCATAGGAATGTTACTTCTAAAAGCAGATATTCCTGAAGATGACAAATAGTTACCTAGAAATGGCTTCAAAAACATCACATTTCTCTGCACAAAAGTTGGTGGGTTTGGAAGAATTGTAAAAATACCAATCTTCTCCTTAATATTGTTTGTTCCTTTGCTACAGAATAATTTGACTTTTGATTCAGTGTCACTTTGTGACTTGTACTTCAGGTCAGTTTTCTCCTTCCAAACATAATCCTTTCCTTTTTTTTTTCCCTTTTCCTTTCCTAACTTTCTGTTAGTTTCTTCTAATCCTTGAAAGAAGAAAACTGGAACCATGTTTTTAGGTTTTTACCTTCTGTAGCCTCATCCTAACTTTGTCTCTGGAGTCCCTAAAATCTGATGCTGCACACAATCATATTTTCTTGTGGAGGAATTCTTTCCTTCCTTGCATGCCTCCCCTTAAAAAACCCAAACGAAACCCCTGAAAGCACAGCTGCTGCAGTGGAGCTCAAGAACATTTGCTGTAATGGGGGGAAACGTGTCTCACTGTTGACATGTGGGGCTTTCTGAGTGTGAGCAGTAGGGCTTACACTCAACACCTGTCCCAGGAAAATGTCTTGGAGATAAAATGGATGAGAAGTTCATTGACAATATTGAACTTGAGCCTGTAAGTTCTGTAGTCTGTTAGAAGCTGAATTTGTACATTGCAATTGAATTTCCCAGGCTGTATTTCTGTACTGCGTTCTGTACTCCTGCTGCTCTGCCCTGTGTAGTTGTCCTGAGGACATTGTCAGAATCTACATCGTTGGCCCCCAAGGAACTGCTCCCAAGTGTCCAATTAGAATTCTTTGGTGGTTTTGGCTTCGTTACCCTGATTCATCTCCTATCTCCAAGAGTGCCTCTTGAAGGATACAAGGCGGCTTGAATCAATGAGATGAGTGTTTAAGATCCTTTCAGTTTTGAAGGGTACAGTACAGTCTCACTGATAAGTTTTGGGGCAGTGAGAGAAGTTAAGCTGCTGCTCTGAAATGGATTTCATTAAAATACTTTGAAGATCAACATGTACTGAGTAAGGAGATTAAATCTGAGCATGAGCAATGGCCAGGCTTGACTCTTCCATGTCTGCTCTGAACCTCCCCTTCTGCTGCAGGCACTGTGTGGGATCCCATGGATTGGGATTTCTGCCTCAGTGGAGCTTCCTTCAAAATCAAGGTTCTTAAAAACGATGACTCATGACAAAGTGTACAACAGATTCCCTCTGAATACTTTTTTACCTTCAAATTTCTTCTGGAGTCTTGATTTAGAAATGCACCTTTTGATCTTGATTTAGATGGCTCACTCTTAGCAATTTAGGTGGTGTTGAAATATTTGTGCTTTGGTAACTAGAAAATGGTTTGACATAGCACAAGGACGGGTATTGTATGAGGAACAATTTTACATACTGCTCTGAAAGATTGGAGCTGGTGGTGAGCTGAAATAAAATGCTGCTTAGAGCAGCAAGAATCGTATGCATTTGCAGCTGTATTATTATTTTTAAATAGCCTCTTGTGCAGCAAACTTCTCAGTAGCACCAGTTATTTCTGTGAACTGGATCCCCTGTGAGATTTGTACCTGACATATGGATGGATGATTAGTCTTTGAAATACCTGAGGAAAACAGCCCTGAGCTGTTTTAAATTATTTATTATTTAAAATTAGTTATTATTTAAAAGATCTTTTTCTCTTGGCTTTGGTATGTCTCCTAGCCATAGCTGTCACTGCTTGGGCCTGAGTTCATTCCATCTCTTCTACAATGAAAAGCCAGTTCTTCGTTCTCAATCACTGTGGTTCTTTGTTTATTCTAAATTTTGTGTTTTCCTTGCTCTTCTCAAAAAATATCTTCCTGCATAGTGAGCAAAGAGTACTTTTAATAGTGTTCTGAAGACTCTGCCTCTGGAGGAGTAGAAAACATGCTATGGTATTTCTTCTGTTTAAGGCAGATGAGGAACTGCTTTACTTAGAAAGCAAAAAGGGAAACTCTTTGCTCCTTGCACTTTACATTTACTTTTGCTCTAGAGTCTTCTTGACCTGACATTTGATACTGTAAAGTACAGTATTCTTGGTGAATATCTGAAATTTTCATGGCAATAAAATGTCTGTCATGGACTTTCATCCAGAGTTGGCAAAAGCCCGGGGCTGCTGTTTACATGATAAAGTTATTCCTTCCTTGTGTGAGCCAGGCATGTCGTGCTGGGTAGTGATAATCTTTGAGTGATGAAACATGGCAGAAGTTCTAAAACCTCTCCAGTTCATTAAGAGTGTGCTAATTATACCTGGTAGGTGAAAGAGGACTTATCCTTTTCATTCTCCTCATGTTAATTTCGGGACTGCCACCTCAACCCTGTTGATTGCGGAACCTCTGACATTGCTGTAGCTTTGCAGAAGTTAACTGGGCTCTGGGTTGGAAGGAAAACAGTTTTTCTTTGGACAGTGAAAATAACTGGGAAGCTGAGTTTTTTTTGGCTTTGCACCTTCATGCAAAGACTGGAATGAAGGGGAGGAGCTGTGTTTTGGTACAGAAGTCAAAGATCCCCATGTCATTTATCTGACTGTGAACATCTTCCATTTCTTATGTCTCAGCCCATGAAGTAATAGGGCTTGCAAAGTAGTGAAAGATGCTTTTGAAATGCCCAAAGGAATGCTGAATTTCATCCAGCCTCTTCACACACTGTTGTTGTCCCCTGTTCTGCAGGTGCCTCAGTGCAGATAATTTTTAACCTGTGCAGTAGCTGTGGATGCTCATGAGGAACAGAGTGCAGCAGAAGCCTGTCAGGTTGTAGGAGGTGAAATGGTGATTGGGAAGTGTGGGAGAGAGCTAGATAGCTAGGGAGTTTTCAAACAAAACAGATCTTTATCAAAAAAGCCAATTAATAAAAACTGAAATATTTCTTAAAGGTGTTGTTTTTTATGGAAGTTCATAGAAACATAAGCAAAGCAATAACGGGAGTGTTTTCATTGGAAGCCTGCCTGGCCTTCCGCCAACTTGTCTGCTGCTTTCTGTAATGAGATATTGAAAGACTTCAATTCTTTGACTATGTCTTACTCCTTGGCATCTGGCCTATTTTGGGGGAGGAGGGTGAAAATGTGAGCATGCCTGAGGTTCTGTGGCCAGCAATAATTCCATCAAGGTTCTTCCTTCCCCATTCCCAGAGCAGTTCTCTGTGCACATTAGCTGCTCTTTGAGGAAGGGCAGCTTCGAAGGGCATCGGTGCTCAAGGCTCTGCAGAAGGGGTCTTGGCAGGAGAGCTGGGATGTGGAGCTGCCAAGATCATTTACCTGCCAGTGCTGGGAATGAGCTGCTGTCAGCAGGTGTGCCCGACCCTCCTCTTTGTCAGCTGGAAAACCTCTGCAGAAGCCTGTGCTTTTTTCACAGATACCTTTGAGGGGTTCTCTTGCAGCAGGGACAAGTACAGGACTCCTGAGGGAGGGAGGGAAAGATTTTGAGGCTTTGCCTGAAATGCGTTAGAGAAATTGAGAAGAGTGTTTGAGAAATTGAGTAAGACAGCAGAGAGCAGTTAAAGATTGGGGTGAATTTTTCTCTTCAACAAAGCTAGCCTACATTTTCATTCCAAGTCTTCATCTCTATCTCCAAAGGGAAAACTCTTCTCTCCTTGAGGACTATGTCATTAAAATGTTAGCTGGCCTAACCACAGATTACTTGCATGTTTCCATAGCAATGACACTTTGTAGAGCTTTATATTACACTTTGCAGGGTATCTACTGTACATCAGCCTTTTTGAAGCTGAGTAACTGTCTTGGAAATCCTCTGATCTGTTTTCTGCTTGTCACAATGTAGAGAGAGAGTAGATTGAGAGCATCAGAAAGAAGGCTAGTAAACAAGCCCATGAAAGTGCTGCAGGACTTAAAATTGGCTTTATCAGAGTACTTGGTAGTTGTGATTATTTGTAACAGTAAGCTAGATTTAATGCTACATTTAAACCTGCTATGCTCCTAAGTATCTGGTTTGAAGCTCTTGGAAAATACTGGAAGAAATAAGTTGTGGAGCCATTCTTGGACTAAGTGGCATCTGCCTTAAAAGTGAAAATTAGAGTTTAATTAACTGGCAGGTTAATTTTGTATGCAAATACTGCAGCCAGGGAAGAAACAGCCTGCTTGACTGGATACTGCATGGGATATAGCACTTGGATAACCGAGGCATTCTTCCTCTTTTCCTCCTGAATCAGTGCCATTGAAAACCCTCACACACAGGGCTTGGTGGCTCTTAGATCATGTAAACTTGTAAAATTTTTCATTCAAAACCTGACTGGGGAATGTGTGTATCTCATTGAAGTCACGACCTACTTCACTGCAGTTAAATTCAGGACCAATATAGCCCACGATTTTTTACGAGAGACTTTAAAAGAAATACAGCAGCGTTGGACTTCAGACACTTGCCAGCTCTCCTGCCTGCCTGGGTGTTGGAGGCGCTTTGAATTTCAGAGAGTCAGCTCAGTTCAAGTCACGAGTCACCTTTATAAAAAACAATTCTGCACAGTCAAGAGAGCATCCCAAAACTACCTTTGGCAGAGCCCAGGCCATGGGCCATGGTCTCTCCAAGGCCCTGCATGGCAGCTGTGGGAGCAACTCAGCTAGAGGTACCTGCTGGAAATGGCACAGCAGCCTTCAGGGCCTGACATCAGCAACATCCGATCCCGCGCCCTGCACGCGCTGGCTGCCATCCCTCTGCTCCATCACCAGCTCATTTTTATTTCCCCCTTCTAAGTGACACTGAGCTGGGATTGGGATTTAGCTCAAGCTAGTCTGCTTGGGAAAGCTAGAAAGAGGGAACTAGAGTTGCTAAAGAAATTAAAACCAGATATGCCCGTGAATGCATGAGGGAGAGCCAGTCTGCTCTTATTGCCAGGCAGTCACTGAGGACTGAACCTGATCTTTGGGATGTTCTCATGTGGGAGTGAAGGTTACAACTGAGCTGTCACCTTTTGGGGTTTGGAAAGATCTGTACTCTAAAGCTGTCCTAGAGACATGGTAAGGGGAGGATGCTTGTGTATCTGGTGCAAAGAGAAAGTTCTTTATTAGAACGGATAGATCTGTTGTGCTGTTAATCACTCGTGATTAGTGTTTCTCTCCCTGGAAAAAAGAGGCAAGAAACCATCAGGATCATTCACTTTAATCAGAGCTGGTTTTGAGATAAACTAAAATTGTGCCTGTGGCTAGATCAGAATTGGACTCAGTGACGTGGAAAGAAACATGGCTGCTCTTGGAAGCATTTCTGTTGACTTCAAGCCAGTCTTATCTTACTTTACCTCTAGGATTTTAGATCTCTAATATTCATTGAGTTGGGTATATAAAACTGGATTGTTTTGAATTTAAAATCAAAATCTGTGGACTCTTCAAGTCTCTCTGTAGTTTCTCATAGAAATGGCACAGGATTTCTCCTAGCAGGGTTGTTAGTACCATCTAGGTACTAAGCAAAAACTTCTTCAGGATGCCTCTCCTAGCAACCTCTTGGGCCAGCATTATGCGAGCAGCAGTGTGGTGGATGCTGCTCTGTTGCTGTAGACTTGCCATGCCATTACAGAATATTCCCCTTTGTTATCACAGGCTGTGAGGTTTTTAAACTACCTTTGTGAGTGTTCTTCGTTTGTACAGACTAAAGTCTATGGACTGAGAGGGTAGCCAAGAAATGCTGAAATGGATGGGCATGTTGGCCTATAGGGTAAAGCAAGAGCAAGGGCCTGGTTCTGTATCCAGTACAGGGCAAAATCTATTATGACTCAAAGAGCTCGAAGCCTTGAAAGTAAAGAGTTAGATACATAGCTGTCTGGAAACAGGATCCACCCTTGCAAATAGTTTTGTATTTTTGAAATGTGCAAGCTATTAAAAAGCATTTTTCAAAAGTCTATTGTGTAAAGAACTGGCTTCCATGAGTCAGGTTTTACAGGAACTGGTCCAAGCCTTATTCTTTTCCCTGAAAGAATTTCCTTCCAGTTTTCTCATGAAGAATGAAGTTCTGTAGGCAACGTCCTGATAGTGAGAACTGATATCTGCCTATTAAGGGAAAGGAGAAACTCCCACCTGTAGTAGAGACACTTGGTATAATGTCCCATTCCTTACCTTTCTGGTCTTTGTTTGCTTTTCTGTACGCAGTGCTTTGGAGTGAGCCCTAACAAAGCTGCCAAATAATCCCACAGAGTGTATAAAGGAGCAAGACTTAATCTTACAAGGAGGGCTAGAGAAGTATTTAAGTGTCCTAGAGAACACTTGAAAACCCCTTCTGTAAAGCCCCTACTACCAGTGTAAAACAGGCTTTTTACACTGTAAAATACCTTGAAGTTGTTGATATGTCCAGGCCTTAATTTGAAGGTCCCTTTGAAATAATTGCAGATGCGGGTGCAGTTTTCTAAGAACTCTCTGCACTTTTATGTGTTTTTAATGTAAAACCTAATATGCTTTTTGATGACTCAGAGCCTACAAAAGATTCTGAAGCAAATCTGCAGGTTTTCTGACCTCAGATTTACAGTGACACTGATGAGATTCAGAACTGCTGTAGCTGTCCCATCCCAGATGTGATGTTGGGAGCAGGGAGGACCTGATGACATTTCTTAATTCAGGAACTTTGAAAGGGGTAGATGGAACAGCCCAGTGAATGCAATTGATTCCACAGGCTTAGCCTGGATATGTGTTCCTCTAACCCTGGATGGGGCTGGGAGCTTCAAGGAAAGTAGGGTTGGAGCCATGTCTTACTCTCAATGGTGCTTTGTGCAAATACTTGTGCACTACACAAACAACTGTAGTAGTTAAGCTAGGAATAACTGAAGCTTCCTAACCAGGAAGGTACTTCACAGAATCTGAAGGCTTTCACCTTCCTTTTACAACAAGACCTGTTATTGCCTCACTAGATGTGTGCACACCTGAAAGTTCCCAGCTCACCCCATAAAAAGAACCTGTATGCTACAGTTTAATGCTCGGTCCCACAGAATGAATGCTGCTATCTGAATCAGGTGTTTGGTCAGCAGCCCCAGGGTGCAAACGTCTGGGTCAAGGTTCAGATTTAGTTTAGATTGGCTCAATTAAAGCATCTACTGGTTTGTCAGAGAACAGTGAAGTTACTGTGTTGGATATTCAGCATGAAATGGTATTTGGAACTGCAGTTGGAAGCCTGTTTTCTCTTCTTTAATGTGGGAGGTGTGGCTCAGAGGTGAGCAGCTGGATGGTGCCAAGTAGCACACCTTTCAGTGCTAAGCCATTCCGTGCTGAAGCTGGAGATCAAAATCTTCTTTCTGCTGCCTTTATTTGTGTTTCTGTGTGTACATGGGGATTGTGCATCTGAAAGATGGCTGTTGTCACTGTGTCATGCCTGCTCTCTGATGCTTGTGTAATCTGATGGCAAGGGCACAGGGCTGGGAGCAGATGTTCAGGGTCTGACTTAGAAGCATGCTAGCAAATCAATGTGTGTAGCTGCTCTCTTACTCTGAATGAGAATGTGACCTGTCCCTCTGGAAAACACTCTCATGAAATGCCTAAAAAATGCTCATTTTCGGTGGCAGTGTTCCTGATGAAGTATCCAGTCTTTGCAAAACAGGGGAGAGCATTCAGGACACCTTTCCCAAAGAAAATAAGAAAGAAAATGTATAATACATTTCTGCTCATAGACCAGTCTCTACCAATATGTGAATGTGCCTGTGGCTGCTGAATTACTGATTCAGGGCTTACAGTCAGGTTCATGATAAAGTTGTTTGAGCAATAACTGACCAAACAGAAACAGCTTTGGTATCTTGTATGCCCTTACATTGTGTAACCTATTTTGAGAATGGAAGTAAAAGCCATTCATATGTGCCATGAATTCAGGATAGGGGAGTTCTGGGCAGGCGTGCACCAGCCCTGCAGGTGTGCAGTTCTGCCTGTCTGTTGGGCATCTGTAGCATCCCCTTTCCTTTAGTAAACACTCAGCTTGCACTTCAGCAAAGCAGTGCAGGCACTCTGTTATCTATTGTCCCCTGTCCTCTTCCCTTATCACCTCATGTCCTGTACTACTCAAGGAGTCACAGCTTTTGTTCCAAACAGGAGCCTAAATGACAAACCCAGAGTAAAATGCGAACCTTGAGTCTGTGACAGAGACGGCCCTGCCCAGCCACCACTGCTCTCCAGCAGTGTTTTTCCCTCTGAAGAGTTCACCTGTTTGCTCTTGTGGGCTGGCTTCAGAGCTGCTGATGCCTGAGCAACTGGAGTTTTTCCATAGTGGTGCCCAGTGCTCTCCAGGCTGTGGCTTTCAAACACAATACACCTTTGTCATTTGTTTGGAGCTTTAGGCGGCACCTGCCCTTGTAGTCATGCCTGCACCAGTCTTCTTTTAACAAAAACTCACATTTCCTCATACTCCTTACTTTTCCCCTCCCTCAAGCGTTTGATACTAAAAAATCTCAGATCACAGTGGAACAGTTGACTTCAGACTTCCTTTAAGATTACAAGTTCCATTTGGTTTGAGAGAGCTTGAAAGCTGAGTTCAAGAAGCACATTTTCTCTTGTTTTTTTTTTTTTTTCTGTAGTATTTCATTAACAGTTTAGTGATTATTTTCTCTTGTTTACCTTCTGTTAATCTGTTTTTCAGCTCTTCCTCCGAAGCCCCCCAAACCAATGACTCCAGTCAATACAAATGGAATAAAGGACAATTCCAGTTTCTCTCTGCAGGAAGCAGAGTGGTACTGGGGGGACATCTCAAGGTAAGCAATATTGTTAGAATATATTAATTAAAATGTATTAATATATATTGTCAAAAATAGGATAAGCCTGCTAGAATTCAGGACAAAAAGAACATGCCTATTTCAGGCAGCATTTCACTGGAAGGGAATGCTTTAGGACTATGCTTGGCAAAGCACCTAAGTGAAAGTATTCAGCTGGATTCAGGATATTTAAGTTGTTCTTCTAGTGCAGATGTTGCCAGTCTTGGTGACAGTAATTTTTGAGTTTCTAAATTTGCCCACATATACAGTCTTTAAAAAGAAGATAAGTGCTTCTGAATCTGATATTTAATAAAGTGTTGTAAGCATGCAATCCTGGAATGCATGCAGTTCAGCAAAGTTTCAGTATAAAAATAGTATTTCAGGATAAAAGGAGTTGCAGTCTTAGTTTTGGTTTCTTTAACGTTTGTTTAAAATTTCAGCTATATTAATTTCTATTACATGGTGATATGAAAAATAGCTCTTACAAATGCTAACCATCATCCAGCCATACTGAGCAGATGATAGAGACACATATCAAACAAATTAAGTTTTGCCTCTTAAGAAAAGCCTTTCCTATGCACTTGAGAAAATAGATTGCTTGTGCTAGGTTCAGAAAATGAAAGGCCTGTTTTTATATACTTAATTACATAAAAGAACTGAAATGTTCAGTCATCTCTTACCCTCTTAAGGCACTTTTGAAGAGTCTAGAATTTGGAGCTGGAAGAAGACAGGCAAGTGTGCTGGGAGTGTGATCAGGAATTGCTCAAACTTGTGCACATAATACTTTGAAGCACTTTGGCAGATAGAGGCATGAAGAGTGTGTTTGCCACATGAGCTCACTGACGTTCTGAGAGGGGAAATAAAGTTTTCATATCTTTATTGTACCACCCTTATCTTTTTATAAGGCAAACCCTCATAGATCTTGCTTTTGAAGGGCCTTGGCAGAGATATTTTTCTGTTAATTTTAAGCTGGAGCAGAGTGGAAAAACCTGATCACAAAACCCACTAGGCACAGTTTGTTTAAAACTGCTCAATATTGGTATCAGTTTATTGACTGTGGATTTGTCCATCAATTACCAGTGCCCATGATGGCAGGAGCTAATGCACTGCAAATCGCATTGGAGTGGCTTTATTAGATTTAAACTTGATACACGCTTATGTAAAGATGGAATTGTTTATGACACTGGTTTGGCAGCCAGCAGCTACAGGCTGCGTCAGGCTAGCAGGGCAGGAGCAATGTTTTTCAGTCAAGAACTTGTGCTGAAAATTCTGTCATGAGCTCCAGGGTGCAACTTGCAGGCCCAAACCTGTAGGTCATTATGTGGCCATTCAAAAAGGACTTAGCTGGGTCCAATCTGTAAAATGGTCCGAGAGGAGTAAATGGATATGAGCATGTGATACTCAGTAGGAGTCCGTTTTACTAACAGAATAGTTTTCAGGTAGCTAAATCAAAGCTAAGGCTATTCTTTTGTTGTTCTTTTGAATACTTTTGTTCCTTAGTATTTGAACAAAAAACCTGCTGTTTATTTTTCTTCGTAAGATTCAGCTAGGCTTCCTACAGCACCTAAAAAATGTTGAGGCTACTTGAGAAACTTTCGTTTCCAAATGATTGTATTAAAAAGTGCTTAGGGCTTCCAAAACCTTTGAGGGAGCTGTTATAAAGTGAGATACATAATCTGGGTGAAATGCTCATAAGTAAGATGCATATCTCTGCAGCTGAAATAATTTTCTTAATGCCTACAGGTACTCACTTTCACTAAAAGATTTCTTGGTTTAGCTTAAAGCTCTGGACTGAGTATCCTTCTGCCTCAGTTGTAAATAAGGAAAAGTTGCAGTGAAGCTAGCAAGGTTGTAGTGGTTTAAAAGGGCTGTAAATAAGATCAGAGTTAAGCCAATAATGAGCCTCTTGAGACTAAAACTGTGCTAAACTCTAGGCACCTTTGAGCTGTGATTCTAGAGACGAGGTCTTAAGAGGTCAGGACTGGCTTCTCAAAGGGCACCTGTTCCAGTGTGGACTTTAAAACCGGAGCAGATTAAAGGGAAAGGTTGTGAACTGAGTCACAGCTGCTACTGTTGTTTAAACAGAGACTCCTTCCTAAGTGGCAGTTGACTGCAGCTACTTTTCTTTAGTGCAGCTACACAAGTTGAGGCTTGCTTTAGGTGGCCTAAAAAACTGGAGAGCCTGAGCGTGACAGAAGATTGAACTCTGCAGACGTTGGTGTTACTGGGTCAGATGTTTCACCTGTGGCAAAGGTGGTCATGTCCTTAGCACTTCTAATTTTGCCTCCCTTTCCATTCTCCAGGGAAGAAGTCAATGATAAATTACGAGACATGCCAGATGGAACATTCCTGGTGCGCGACGCATCGACCAAGATGCAGGGAGACTACACTCTGACACTGCGGTGAGCGCTGAGCACTTGTGGTCCCCTCAGCAAAACCCTGAGGAGCTGTTGCCATTCCAGTGACAGCCCTGGCTGTGTAAAGCTCATGTGGCTCAAGCTGAGAGATGTTCCCAGTTCTGCACATCACAGAACAAGCAATAATAAAGAGCCAGGTCTGACAGTCAGTTCTGCTCTGTGCATTGAGTTCTGCCCCTCACTCAGTACTACCCTGAGGATCTCTGTGTAGATGAGATGGGACTCAGGGAGGAGAGCTGCTCATGAATGCTTCATGGTTTCAGAACTGCTAAGGTAAAAAGTGTTTGTAAACCAGGCCTTTGATTAATGGGAGAGTGTTGAATACCTCATCAGTGTGCAGCTCTGGAGAACTGAACAATGTCTTGGTAAAAAGAGTATCTTGTGCTTTCTGATCTAAAATTTAGGGAATATTGATTTGGAACCATGTTCTTTTCTTCGTGTCTGCGCGTGGCAGGTTTCCCAGAGCTGCCCCAGCCCTGTCTGCTGCAGTTAGGCAGAAACCTCATGTGACTGCCTCTGGTGCCTTGCCCAGCCTGCCCAGCCACTTGCCTCTGACAGGCTCCCAAGGTTGATTGTTAGGGACAAGCAGGTGAGGCACTGAAGCCACAGCCTTTGTAGCACACCCTTGGGAGTTACTGTGATATGGCAGGTACTTGATCCCACCTTGAAATTCCATTGCCTTAGTGGTAGGTTTGATCCCAAGGGTGTAGTTAAAATTCTGCTTTAACTTCTGCCTCCAAATTCACAGCCTGTGTGCTGTTTGGCATTATTTGGTTATTTTACTGAATTCTACTGAATTTTCATCTTTAGAAGGCAAAATTTTAAGTGCAGGAGAAGGACAGAACAGTGTCTAAACAGTCTGTTGTTGGAACAAAAGGAAGAAATAAGCACTATATTTGGGGAAACAACTAGAATGTATAAATCTGGATAACTACATTTACAACCATCTTGTAATCCTCAAAGGATTTTGTAAATTCATGTATCCTGTATTAGCACCCATAACTCAAAAATATTCATTAATAATTGTATAAATCTATATTCTGTTGTATACTGTTAGTGACCCTGAATTGCAGGAAATTATGGATTTAGGTTTTCTTACAGCTCCTTTATTCAGCCTTCAGCATTCTCCTTTTCCCTTGCAAAACTTCTGGCAAAGCTAGGACTTAAATACCATAAGCTGGCTCCAGAATGAACACATGGGAAGAGATTTACTTTGGGCTTTGCTCCTGTTCAAATAATCTGATGATAATTCTGTGTGTATTGACTCTTAAACTACTTAATACTACTGCTGTGTAAAGAATCACTGTGAAGGTGTGCAGTGTGGGAGCCACTGGCCCAGGAATTTCACTGGTGTCATCAGCCTTAGAGCTGCTGAGGGATGGGAGGGACACAGTAAAACCTCTGAATGACTCTACTTTACAGGAAGGGTGGCAACAACAAACTGATAAAGATCTATCATCGGGATGGAAAATACGGCTTTTCTGATCCACTGACATTTAATTCCGTTGTGGAGCTCATTAACCACTACCGCAACGAGTCCCTCGCTCAGTACAACCCCAAGCTCGATGTGAAGTTGATGTATCCCGTGTCACGGTACCAGCAGGTAAGGGCTTCATCAGACCCCAATGGCTTTTAGTGCAGACAAGAAAAAAAAAAGCAGATGTGTATATAATTTTGGGGTTTCTCTATGAATAGCATTATTTGGTTGGGTTTGTGTGTGTGTGTGTGTGTGTGGTTTTGTTTGTTTTGTTTGGTTGGTTTTTTTGAAAACAGGGCAGAAAAAAGGTGAATTTTCATATTTGGCCTCACTTGCATCTTCCAAATAGTCTAACCATCCAAGCTGCTACATTTTATCAGGTTTCCAGTCTCCATCTGAGCCCAACAGAGAATTTAAACCCTGACAGGCAGCAGAGTTGAACCTCTGAGAAACTTTTTAATTTCTCAATGGACCCTTGTGAACCCACTGAGCACTGTTGTTAGCCAGTGCTACCCATATGAGCTGTGCAGCTGCTCACTCTGTGCATAGTCATCTAAATTTTTCAAGTACATATTTTAAACTTTTATTCAGTAGCCCAAAACACATTTTTGCATTAAGGAAAAAGAACTTCAGAGCTTTTTAGAAAAGAAAAAAAAAACCAAAAACAACTATGATCTTTAACTGAAGAGTCCAAGCAATTTGCTTCCTTCTTTCTTGAACTGGGGATAGCAATCCTGAAAGTAAGGTGTGGTATGTTTTTGGAAGTTTAGGATTTTGGCATGGCTCTTGGTGTCCCATAGTTCCAGTTCCTTGTGTCTGTAAACTGTGAAACATGTTGCACAAAGGAAGGCAGATTTAGACACAGTGCTCTCTAGAAACTGGATTATAAAACATGATGCTAATATCTGTAAAATGCAAATATGCATAAGTGGACAAATGAATACTCTTAAGGAAAAGCTGCTTTGCTTGAAGACTTAACAGCTCTTTGTATGTGCAGGATCAGTTGGTGAAAGAAGATAATATAGATGCAGTAGGTAAAAAGCTTCAAGAATACCATGCTCAGTATCAGGAAAAGAGCAAAGAGTATGACAAATTGTATGAAGAATATACCAGAACATCCCAGGTTGGTGTGCTTTGGCTCTTTATAGAGTGTGTTTATTGTTGTTTAAAAAGCAAAGAAAATTATTTTAACCTGTTAAGACTAATAAAGGCAATATAAGGAAAAATCTTAGTAAATTGTGGAATACAGCAAGGAAGTTTCATATTTGATGGAAACAGGGAATATTGTTTGTTGCTCATAGTCCTAGAGGTGTGGTGTGGGACAAGGAAGAAAGAGGAGCTGAACTTTTTAGTATAAGGTAAGGCTGTGGAGAAGGCCAACACTTAGAAGCTTTACACTGCAGTTTCTTCCTTGGCTGCTCAGTATTTCCAGCTGCCACATGCTGCAGTGAGAGTTGTAGAGGGGTTTGTCCAGGCTTTTTGTGAAATCATGTGCAAGTCAGTTACCAGATATTATGCATTAAGGAAGCGTGAATACGGTATTCGGACTGCTTCTTGTAAAATAAGATAGTTCATATATGGGGAGGAGGTTTGCTGGCAGTCTTCCTGCAAACTAAGATGGAAAATATGACTAAAATGTTTGAGGGGTTTGCAGCCTAGGAGAGAGCATTGTGTAGGGGAGGAGGGTAGACTTACAGGGAGTAAGTCTGCCCAGTTCTTTCCTGACCCTACTCAGACATTTGACTGAATTCAAAGCTGATTAATCCTATTTTAACTTAGTGTGGGAAAAAATGTCACGTTCTCAGTCAGTTTAGGGAACGCAGTCGAGTCTTCCGTTGTCATCTGTATTATGAACAAATGATGAAGGACTCTTTCCTTGCACAGGAAATTCAGATGAAGAGAACTGCAATCGAAGCATTTAATGAAACAATTAAGATATTTGAGGAGCAGTGCCACTCACAAGAGCGATACAGCAAAGAATACATCGAGCGATTCCGCAGGGAGGGCAACGACAAAGAAATTGAGCGGTGAGCTCTCAGGTTATGTTTGCTTACCTGGAAGAAGTGGTGTCCACACTGACACTGCCATTACAGCATCATATAAACCACTTTGTAAGCTCAGTGTTTTCTGAAACCTTCCCTCAAGGTATCTCAGCCTTCGGTAAAGCTCTTTTCTCTTAAGGAATTGCAGAGCTGGGAAATCTCTGGGTTATCCTCTCTTAACTTCAGTAAATCAAGGTACTGTGATGAGGACCAGGAAAGAACAGGAAATAATGATTTAATTTGCTTATCCCATTTTTATTTAGATTTGCTCAGAATATAATTCAGAGAACTCTGTACTTGCAAACTGTGGAATATACATAAATCTGGTAAATCTCATTGTCCATACTCGGTTTTAGTCACTTTCAGAGAAGATTAGTTTAGTAACTGTCATCTAACAAATTCAGTGAATGCATTGTTTGAAACTGCCTTTCCAAGAGGGTATTAGCAGAAAAAGCTGGATCTGGGCCTTTGAAGAAAGGCCAGGTATAGTGCCTCACTTGACATAGTGCTTTATGAACCACCTTAAGGAGGTTTTTGGAGCAGAAGCAGTTACCTGTACCAATCTCACTATGCACTTGGGGTGCTTCATTCTAAGTAAAGACAATTAACAAGATGTCATTTTCCTGAGTCACACAAAACCTGCAAACTAATCTTGAATGAAGAGACAGGCAGCATTACTTCATGGTAGCTCTTGATAGTAATTAAAGTTTGCATTTAAAATCTTGCTATTGCTGATACCTGTGGTGGGCTCATATAATTGATATAACAAAAACTGAATCTGACAGTGAAGGAGGAATCTGTTCTAGCTTACCTTCCTACAGAAAATTTCTTCCCGCATCCCTGCCAGAAGGAGATACATTAGGGCAAACTGAAGGTTGCAGGCCCTCTGGCAAGAGGTCTCTCCTGTCACTCATACAGTAATTTTCATGTAAGGCTGAGGTGGTCAAAGGGAGGAGTTGCTCCTGAGTAGGTGAACCTGAACCTGAGTAGGTTCAGTCCTTCTGGGCTGGTTTCACCTCTTCTCTTATGCTCATTTGCAGGATAATGATGAACTACGAAAAATTAAAATCACGCCTGGGTGAGATCCATGACAGTAAAATGCGCCTGGAACAAGACTTGAAGAAACAAGCTCTGGACAACAGGGAGACTGATAAGAAAATGAACAGCATCAAGCCTGACCTAATTCAGCTCCGCAAAATCAGAGATCAGTATCTTGTGTAAGTAAGCCTGACCCATACCTCAGAATAATGTCTCTGATGAATCTGATTAATGGCTGTTTCCATCAGGATAATGATAGTTTAATTTTCTTTTCATAACCAGTGTTCTATGGATGTTCAGGTGCTACAGTCTGGCAGGGGATGCCTGAGAGCTGGTTGGCCTATTCATGACTTCATTATTTAAAGAACCAGCCACAACTAGGTGCACAATCTGCAACTCCTGTAAATAAAGAATTTAAGAAAAATTAGTTATAAACAAAACCTGTGGTTGCTAATACAACAGATGGTAGTAGTTTTTTTCTGCTAGGTGTCTCAGATGTTTCTTATACCCACACTTGATTTCACCACCCTTATCCAGTTCCTAATGTCCCTGGGCTGGATACAGACTGTTTCTTCTGTGTCTGAACTTCAGCTTGCTCACTAAGAAAAACCCATACATGTGCTCTGATGTATTAATCTTCTCTTCTTCTGGCAGATGGCTCAATCACAAGGGGGTGAGACAGAAGCGAATAAATGACTGGCTGGGGATCAAAAATGAAAATATTGATGAGTAAGTGTCACTATACATATGATTTTATTGAGAAGTGTTCCATTAGAAAGTGTTTTTTCTTGTGAGGTTGGTAACAAAACCACCAAATTCTCAATAAAGGACTGGAGTCATGTGATGTCATGTGAGGCAGCAACTCTGCTGAAACATGTAGGATTAAAATTAAGATCTGAATGGAAGTCTTTAATATATATGTTCGTTAGAAGCCGGAGCTTCCAATTTTAGCAATTCTGTTATCTCTTTGTATGATTTCTGTGAAAATAACTCTGCTTATTAGCTCCTTTACTGATCACTGGTTAACAAATGTATCCTCTCAGCACATACTTTGTGAACGAAGAAGATGAAAACCTGCCACATCATGATGAGAAAACTTGGTTTGTTGGGGATCTCAACCGTGTCCAAGCGGAAGACTTGCTCTGTGGGAAACCTGACGGAGCATTTTTAATTCGCGAGAGTAGCAAGAAAGGATGTTACGCTTGTTCTGTGGTGTAAGTCTGTTTTCCTTTTTGTTCTAACTACTCAAATCATAAATCTCTACCAAAGCTCTTTATTTTGGAGAACAAAAGCCAGGCCTAGCTTAGGCCTACCCATTGGAATGTGTAGCATGTTTGCAGGAAGACCGGCACGGTAAAAGCTTTCTAACAAAAATGTGCTTTGAATGTGCAATAACTGTAGTCCTGCAGCCTCTGCAGTTCCCACAGTAGTTAGTACAAAATTCTGAAGTATCCCAACTTGAAACTCTGTAGTAAGGGCCTACGTTAGGGCCTAATTCTCCCATATTCTTCCCTGCTAAGGTGCAGATGGGAAGAAGTAAAGCAGGGCTGTAAAGGTGTGGCATCCTCTATTCTCATTTTCAGACATGCCCAACTCTAGATCTTTTTCTTGTATGTGTAAGGTAATGGTGATGCTTCAGAGGATTATTTGTGAGCAGTAGTTGTGGTGACATTCACACAGCCTTGCATTGATTTCTTGTATTTCACTTCATTTTATGCTGGTGTAATGAAGGTCAGAAATACTCCAACTCCATTATCTAAAAATCCTTCAAGCTTGTCCTGGAGTCCAAAATGGCTTTCACTGATTTATTTCACATGAGGTTAATTGCTTCTGAGCACAAGTCTGAGAAATGAATATATGAAGGTTTAGCACCTCAAGGTAACTGAAGACTGTAGTACCTGCTGTGTTCATTGTTCTGTTCATTGCAGTCACTCAAGTGTTGAGTTCATCAGATGCTTTGGTTGGGATCATGCTACAGGCTCGAAAAGGGATGGCACAAAGTAACCTGTTCCTACATGTGACTGGGATTGTAACAGGCTCCAGTACAAGGATTACATAATACCTGATCTCTCTGGCAGATAATTTTTCTAGCCGCTTTGGAATTGCTGTGCTCCGGTAGCTGCTTTGCCAAGTTGGAGACTCGGTCGCTATGGCTTCAGATAATGAATCGGCTTGAACCTGGACCATGCTTAACATTAAAAAATGCACATTGAAGTTTAGCCACTGTGTTTCATGGAATACTTTGTAGGTCCTGATAATTTGTGGGTTTTGGTTTCTTTGCTTAGTGGAAAGGTTTCTAGGTGAGTTGAGCACAAAGTCATTGCTGACTTCTGGTGCTTATCTTCCTGGTTCAGTTATTGACTTTTTTCCCAAGGACCATTTGGAGAACAATGCAGTAGGGAATTGTACTGCTGGGATGGAAGAGCCCTCTTATGTGGATTATTATGCAAGAGTGTTTAATCACATGCCCTGAAGCCCTGTTTCTTCACAGACTATATTAATCTCCTCCACTTGCATCTACTGGGTCTTCCATTATGTAATCCAGTGACTGGCGGAGATGCTGCATTAGTTAATCGTTAATAGACTGTCACTTTGGGTTTGTCCTTTTATGTTAAACTCTCCTCTTTCCTTTCCTTGCAGAGCTGATGGAGAGGTGAAACACTGTGTGATCTACAGCACTCCAAGAGGTTATGGGTTTGCAGAACCGTACAACCTGTACAGCACACTTAAGGATTTGGTTCTTCATTACCAGCAGACATCCCTTGTCCAACACAATGATTCCCTAAATGTCAGGCTTGCCTATCCTGTCTACGCACAGATGCCCCCCTCTCTCTGCAGGTAAATTTTGGGGAGGAGGAAAGCGTTGGCTTATCTTGGATTCTTTTCTACGATTTTTATTAGAACTCGGAGGGCATTCTTTCTCCTTAGACTGCTTGTTTTGCACAAGAAGTGATTCTGTGAATGTGAATCAAAAAGAGGCCTAGCAGCAACAAGACGACAACTTGGGTGTAGGTGTCCTGGTGCTACCTTAAAAGCTCAGCTGTGCTTTTACACCGATACTTTTGTTTCCTTTTGAGGGGAATAAACTCAACGCAACGCATACAAAAATACTGGAAGCATAACATCATTTTATGGAGATGATTTTTTGCCAGGCACCTTCAGTGGAACTTCTAATTGGATTTTGTTTTCTCTTGTTCTAGTAGACACAATTTGAAGCCTCTACCTGAGGCACTGGTAATGTCTTTCAGTCTTAAACTCCCAACAAACTAGGGGGAAACTCTGCCACAGCAATTCTTCTCTGCTAATTTTAGCAGCTTCACTGCGATTCAGCCGGACTTCCAAAAGAGGGCTTGTCTTGAGGTAGCGTGGAATTTGGTGAGAGAAGACCAAAGGAATTATGGGAAAGCTTCAGGTTTTTATTTAAATGGAAAAATGCTTGTAAAAGGAAAGTTGCTTTATTTTTTTGCCAACAGTAACAAAGTTTTGGTTTCAATGGCACTACAGGTCTTCGCTTAAAGGAAACAACCAAACTGAACATGCCAAAACTTTGTTCGTTGCTACATCGAGCACTTGCAGGGGAGGTTGCATTAGCATCCGCACATACTTTCTGCACCAAAACTTGAAACAAATAAAAGGAAAAGCTAAACATTGTCTGGCTTCAAAACACTAAATTTGTCTGATCTGATGTAATTGCTCACTCTCCTCTTTCTTCACCCCCTCTCCCTCCTGTTCCTCAGCTTGGGATTCTGTTTCCAGAGTTTTAATGATACTGTGCTTCAGAATGTAAATCAGAATGAAGCTTGCACTGACCTGCTGCAGGTCTCTTGCTGAACAGTGACAGACTTTTGTAACACTTGATTTTGGTACAGAAGAGGTCAGTGTAATCAAATGCTCCTGGATGGCTTATTGTACCCAGTTCTTTGGTGGGGTATAGTTACTCCCGGTTGTAAGAAGTGAGCATGCTAATCCTAGATCTCCTCTGATTGGTCCTTTCGAGCTGGGTTCTGAACTCTCACACCACTGCAGCCAAGCAAGATTTTACTCTGGTATAATCTAAATTCCCTTGTAGTTATTTTAGACATGATGCAAAACACAGGAAGGGATGAGAGCCATACTCCTCAGTTACTGGATGTCTGGTACCATCCTTTGGCAAGGGCTGCTGTCAAATACTCGAGCGGGTAGTCCTGGGCTTCATCAACTACAGCAATCATCAAATAAATCCCCTCCCTGGAAAGTGTACAAAGCAGCTTATTTCCATTCCTTAAGCTTCTAAAATGAAAAAGAGCTAAGTTTGGCAAACTGAACCACTTGGCATCAAAGCACAACTGGCAAAGTAATTGTTCAGTGTGCAACCTTGAAAGTTACTTTTGTTCCCATTACTGGAAGCGTTTCCCTTGCAATGCACCCATTGTGCAGGACAGGAAGCAGACAGTCATGCAGGTCTGAGAATGCTGGAGACCCGTTTCTGACCCTGGGGCTGATTTCCTGTTCAAATGGCTTTTTTCTGTAATGCCTGGGCAGTAGTGCCAGGCTTGTTGATGTATATTGTTTACACTAGAAGTATTATTTCACTGAATGTCTTGAATTGCAAGTAGGGAAGTGACAAGGCTGGAGCACTGACAGCCATTGCAGGAAGGGTAGTCTGGTTGCCTGGCATGCCATGACATTTTTTATTTTGCACTAATGACCCTGACGCATCCCAGATACTTCCTAATTGGCCAGAGTGCAATCTTCAGGCAAGGAATTCTGTAGATGCCACTTTTCTTATTTAAATGATACCCTACAAAGTTTAACCAAAACTCAAAACTGTGTCAGAGAAGAATAAAATTCACATAAGCTGCTATGTCAAAATTAACCACATCTGTTTGTGTGTCCCTTCTACTTCCCCAGGAAAAAAGGAAAAATGAGACATAGCCTTTGCTGTTAGTGGAAATCTTGAATGGTTTCCTCAGTGGTCTCTGGACATGGAATTTTTTCTTGGCTAATTTGCAGTTCTAATCTGGTAGCTGTACAGCTGCCATTCTCACACCTCTCAGGCATCTAGCATTCCCTTGATGCTGGGCTGAGACCAAATGCTCAATGAAAGAAATCAGTTCAAAGGCACAAATGATAGCCAGGTGCCTCATGCCTGTAGAAGAACCTGTGTGAGAGTAGTGTCTGATTTTTCCCTGCCCTTGTGATCTCTCTGCACTCTCTTACTGACATTTGAGGCTGATGAGACCTGTATTTCTGATCCCTGCTTTTGTAACAGAGGTAACCTGGCCAAAGTGTTTCACGTCTGCCCCAATTTCAGGTAGGGCTCAGATTTGTTTTAAACAGGAACAGATCTACTTCCAGGCTCATAAATCCTGGCACACCCTCGCAGTCCTGACAGCAGCAGGATAGCAGAGCAGGGCTGTCTGAAGTCTCCCTGTAGTGGAATCTGATTGATCCTGTGAGGTCTGGTCCAGGCTCCAGCCCTGGCTCTGCCAAGGTAAATACAGTGTAATTCCATTAGCATCTGTGAAGGTAGCTTGGCTTTATCGTGGTGTGAGTGAGTTGGGACTCTTGGCCCTTTGCTCCCCGAGCTCTTTCTGCTGATCACAGGTGATGTATTTGCTGTGAATGATGGAGCCAGAGCCAATAAGCCATCCTGAAGTGTTCTTTGAAGTTATGTTTTGCTCAGACTTTCAGAGCAGGACTATGGGCAGACCAAGCCTGCATTCCTTGTACTGGTTCCATTATTCTGAGCAGTCCCCTGAGGCTGTTTTGCCACTGTCTCTCCCTGTGTGTGGTTTAGGCACCTGAAGTCCCAGCTGCTGCCAGGGTTCCCCATTGACTCGAACGTGCTATTGCACAGATCCTTCCTGCAACTGTTTTGCACTCACAGAGAAAATGAAAATTGTTATAAAATCAAATGACACGTGTAGCTGGTGTGATCTATGGGGCAAGGGCTTGGTCCTGCACCCCTCATTGTGCTTGGCCTAATTCTGTTTGCTCAGTAGCATTAGATCTGTGAGAGAACCCACAGCTTCCAGGAGCTGCTCTACACTTGCATGACTGAGAAATCAGAAATGGGCCTGTGAGGTGCAGGATTACACCCCAGGATGAAAAGCAGCTGTAAAGCCTGAAACAAATACAGGAAATGTGAACAAAGAGGCAAAACAAACAAACTCAAGTTCTTTTAAAACAGTAAGATGTGAGAAGGTTTTAATTTAAGAGAACATCAGGAGGAAAGTGGGAAGTAGCCTCACTGTTGTAGCAGCCATCTGGTACCAGGCTGCAGTTAAAGGAACATTGATCTCACTGACCCATATTGTATTAAATATATATGTAGAGTTAAATAAATAACTTTTGCACAGTGTTAAATGGGGGAGGGGGAGGGGATGTTGAAACTCGAATATGCACAGTTTCTTCTAATCTGTTTTGAAGTATATTTGCAGGGAATTAGGGGCGTTTCAGTATTTTGTATTGGTATGGATGGAAATCAGGTCTGCTTCCACAGTTGCCATTGGTCCCATTGTATCAGCCACCAGTGCCATGTTTTTGAAGTTAGTAAGTTATAAATCTTTTCCCACTAGTTTGTTTGTTGATTACAAGTAATCTGAGCATGGGAAGAACCAACCTAGAAACAAGAAGGATGTCCCAACAGATGCTTCCCTAGTGTGTGAAGCAGTAATGTGCAATTGTCCACCTTCTGATACTGGAGTGCTCTAGTTTTGGGGGTTGTCTTTGGGTTTTTATTTCATTCTCATCAGCAGTGAAGTGAGTTGCTGCTTTGCACCCTTGATAGTTGCAATCTAGAGTTATATCCAGAATAGCCCTTTGTCTTATGCCAAAAATGCTCTTTCCACACTCATCTCTCTTGAGGTGGCAGATGTTCAAGAAGTTTTCCATTTAATGTGATGGGCCTGATTCTTTTCTCGCTGACACTAGTGTTAGCAAGACTTACACAACCAAAAGCCATTCCCAGGAAAACACTTGCATTTAATCACAGCTGAACTCTAGTCACAGCAGGGCAAATATCAAAGTTTTTCCCTCACAAAGCCAGGCAACTGTGATGGGACTGTGGAAATGAATGTTGACACTTAGTGATGTTTTGGGGAGGACAGGAAGAAGGATGAGGGTCTTGGTTGCCCCAAATCCTGGGCTCTCTGCAGGCTTAGGTGGCACCATGTCTGTAACTGAATGCTGTGGCTGTTTAAAACAGCAGAATTGCTATAGGAGTGTCACACCTTAAGTTTGGAAAAGCCCCTTATTTGGTACTTGAACAATCTCGCTTCTGTTTTTGAATGTCTGTTTATTTTTTATTTTTTGTTACACTAACAGGGAATAAAAATCTGAAATGTTAGTGAGTCTTGTATGCTTGCTGCATTGTGCAGACATGAAACAGGTACTGCTTGTGGATCAGGAGGGGTAAGAGACAGACAGGTTCAAAATGCAGTTTTACAAAGCACTGTGATGGGTTTTGGGTTGTTTTGTTTAGACCATGTTTAAAATCAAGTTTCCTTATGTGTAGTTTCCTTATAGTTGATTTGCAATCTCTGCTTTTGCAATAGCAGAATCAAAATAACATTCCCGAAGAACAAAAATGCTGTGAGGGGAGGGGGTCAGGCTTGCTCAAATTCAGCATTCAAAGCAAATAGTTTTAGTGGAGAGGAAGGATCAGCACCCTAAAGCATCCCTCTGGTTGTAGTTTGATGAAGCAGGAGACAGACCATGAAGCAGAAACCTCTGCCTGGAGTCCCAAAATAAGAGGAGATGCCAGAGCAGACCCTTCCCTTTGGAATAAGCAGTTTTACTCTCCTTAAATGCACATGCAGGAGAGGTTTAGGGAATTGGTACAAGTCCTTGAGGAGCTGCTGCCCTTTCTGTATGGGAAGGGAACTTGCACTGCTGATCCCCTTGTTTCCCTTGGCGCACGAGCAGCTGGGAGAAGGGAAGGACCAGCCCAAAGAAGCGCTGGCCTGTTCCTCAGGAGGCTGGGCCAGTTCAGCCCTGCGTGAGCAGCAGCTTTGGACGGGGTTACGTGAAGTTTGGCCAACATTTTTGTGAATCTTGCATTCTGTGGGCAGAAATACTTTCCACCGAATGGGGGGAAAAAAAATCTCTCTTGAAATCTTTTCAGTTCCTTCCTGTTTGTTCAAAGGGGCAGATTGGGAGCTTTAGCTTGTTAACTATTTAGATGATGACAGTGCTTGAAGTGCTGGTCTTTGGGGCTGGCTCCATACAATTAATGCAGAATTTGCATTTTTTAAATTGCTATTGGCATAGGCTCACCTTAATTTTATGACTAGACTCACTATTTGTTCTAAAGTTTGCCTTTGAAAAATGTAATATGAGCTTCAGAGACAAGGAAAAAAGAAGTGAGATGGGCCCTTTTTGATAGAAAAAAACCCACTTCGTTGATCAACCTGTATTAGAGAAAGCAGCTTTAATTTGATGCCCCCTCCACCACCTTCCCTTGGGATTGCTTCTGTGACATTGGCATTGGCAAATGAGGGGAGGGACATTTCCCCCTGTGTCCAGCAGCGCCGTTCCCATGCACTCTCCAAGTGCTTGCAGCAAGAGGCTTGGGATCGTTTGGGGAAAGTTACTGCATCCAAAGACAAAAGAAAAGGTCTCTAAGGGTGACTGTCACCCCCCAGCAGGGGCTTGTAGGATGCTGGGGCCAGCCCCAAGCTGCCCCCAGGTCTCTGTTGGCTGCGGGGGGGGGCTCTCGTTCAGTCAGCTGGGTCAGGGTTTGAATCTGTTTTGTTTTTGTGAGTGACTTCTACATCCAGCAAAGATCTGTTTGATGAAAACCTGTTAATTTTGTATATCTGGCTGTTTATTGCACCATGGGATTGTAATGGTCTGCATCATCCGTGTGTGTGTGCGCGTGCGTGTGTGTGTATATGTACTGTATGTATATAGATATATGTAAAATATATTCACGTACACATTTATATGCATTAGCTGTAAGTGGCACTGCCCCTTAAAAATAAAACAAAACTCACTGTTAGCACATTCTGCCATGTGTTTAGGCAGAATTGGGTTGGTTTTTTGTCAAACGAAAAGGAGTTTCTTGTGGTCATCTTGCATATGTGCTTCTGAAATGCTGAACTCTGGATTTCCTCTTGGGGGTTGTTACTATATTTGTAAACAGAGTTGATTTGGGGTGTTATTTACTCTGGGACAAAGCATTCAACCATGTCCCAAGCAAAGGCTTAGCAGAAGAAACCCCTCTTGCTCTCCTGTGAGATGCAGTGATTGTTTGCACGTTCCAGTGGCCCCTCAGTGCCCCCTGTCCAGAGCTGATGTGCAATGGGTGGTGTTGGTGCGTGTCCCTTTGTGAGTGGACTCTTTGTACAAGGTGTGGTTCAATGTAAAGCATGAGTGGGTGTTTGATCTTGTGTCGAGGGCTGAAATAACAGCACACTCCTTTGTACAACCTTTGCATCAATGTTTCTGCTTTTCTTTGACTTCTTTTTTCTTTAAGGGAAACTGCATCTGTTAAGAACCTGCTTCTCCAGAAGCTATTGAATTATTTTGTTTTCCAGATGAATTCCAGCATGTAACTTTGGTACTCTTGTTTGTTATTTGTGTAAAATCTGTTCTTCTGTCGTTTATGGTGTAGTCGGGGAGGGGGGTGGGGGGAAGAAAAGAAAAAAAAAGGAATTCATGTAGTTTAACTTTTAAAGAAAAGAAACAAACTGCTTCATAAGGAAACCAAGTGTATGTTAGTGTTTTCTGACAAGTCATCCTGTAGTTTCTAGCTCAGTAATGCAACACTGTACTTGTCACCGGGTGTGTTACAATTTTGCTGTACTTTCTTTTACTAGATGGTTGGGCTTTTAAATCCCAGACACTAAGCATCCTGGGCCTACTTGCTCTAGATCAAAAAAAATGCAATAAAAAAAAATTGCAATAAAGCACATTGACATGTAATGTTTTAGAAGGATGTACTGACAGCTGTTTCTAATAAATTCCGAACTGCAGCGTGGTTGGGCTGCCTTGGTGTAGCTGTGTCTGTCTCCCAGCCAAGGCCATGGGCATCATCTTTAACAGAAGCTTTAAAAAAAAGACTTGCAGAGGTCTGATTTCCTCTAGGCTGGAGAGAAAGCCCCTCCTGGGGCTGGGAGGAGGGAGGATTACACGTAGCACACGTGCGCTCCTTAATGGAGCCTTCCCTGCATTCCTTTCACAGCGTCTTCTGAGGGAGCAGGAGCCATCAGCAGTGTTCCTGCATGGCTCACTGCTTCCTCTGCCAGCAGGGAAGACCACGTTTGGTGATGCCAGTGTTGGTGCTGGGGGGAGAGGAGAGGATGCACCACTTGAGCAGACTTAGGAAAGACATGGCTCAGCTGCATCCACTCACCTGCATTTTGCAGGTGTTTGGGAAATCACTGTTTGCTTTCCCAAATCCTTCATGAGCACCAGGCATTGGAACCACTGAAAAATCAGTGAGTTTGGGGGTGTTGTTGATCCTCGTTCATTACAAACACCGGTGATGGCAGGAGGACAGACCTGGGGGGCTGTAGCTCTTAAAATTGGCAGTCAGATGGGATGCCACCCTAGCATCCTCAGAAATCTAGGGGCAGTGGCTGTGGCTGTGTGTGGCTCAGTATTTTTGCAGCCCCATGAGTCGACCTTTTTGCAGACTAATGAGCAACATTTTTCCAACCTCCTGAGTCAACCTTTTTTTTTTTTAATGCTGCATCAGCATTTTTCACAGGGCCGAGTAAGCCTTTTCAGCTGCTGAGTCAGCATTCCATCACCCACACCAGAGGCCCTTCCACCAGCAGGCAGGGAGCACCCAACTGGACAGAAAAGTCCCTGATCATGGTGCAGGGGAGTTGGAAGCACCCAAATGGACCCTGAGGGCTCACTAAGGTATGTATCATACGCAGCAAGGAGCTCACCCCATGTCGCAGCACCTTGGGGTGCTCCCTGCTGTCCTGCCCACAGCACTGGAGGGATGCAGCCCCATAGAGACATCACCTGGACCAGCAGCAGCCATGTGGTACCCAAGGGATGAGCCATGGGCTCTGTGGGCCAGTGTTCACTGCACTGGCATCCCCAGGCGAGAGGAGAGCGATGGGGAAACAGCAAGGAACTGAGAGGACTCTGCAAGGTGCTCCAGGGGCCTGGCTCTTTTTTATTATTTTTTAATTTCTTTCTTTTTAATAAGGGCTAACGAGGTAGAATTGCAGGAAAGATGTAAGTCACTAATTGGCGAATAGTTTTTCAGGGCTTTGCCAGACTGCTCGTTGTGCTATGAAAACATCACAGCCAGAGCCGGCGTAGGAAATTTCCAAGCAGCCGTGCTGACTGGATGGAAAGAAAAACACCTCCCAGCTCAGATGTCTTCTCAGAGAAAGGGCAGATCCTGAGGATTTTTCCATTCTCAGCAATTCCACAGAGCTTCGTGCAAGTCCCCTGGGTCCCCCCCACTCACACACAGGACCCTCCCCAGGGGCAGGCAATGGCTTGGCACCCCCAGGTGTGGCACCATAGGGCAGGGCTGCAGGATGGATGGACAGAAGTCCCCAGTTTCATGGGATTTCTCTTCCCCCCCATGTAGGAAGCCACTGTAATGGGAGATTCATGTGAGGATCTTGCCCATGGGGGAAAAAATCTGTCAGGAAAATCCCAAACACTTCCAAAAGCCCATCCTCACCCAGCCAAAATGCTTGATGTAAGGGATCAAGGTTTGGTTTGAAAACTGGGGCTTGTTGCAGCAATGAAACTGCTCCACTTTTCCTCCTTGGTTTCATCTCTCAAAACAGACTTATTTTAGTCTAATAGTTTAGACTATTAGCACTGTGTTGCTGGGCAGCAGGAGCAACACAACCACAGCCATAGCTCTGAGTACCACAGTCATCAGTCAAGGGCAGGTGGTGAGTGTGCTGCACAGCACCTTGAGCAGCCCAAAATCCATGAGGGATGTGGTTGCTTGTCCCCTCCATCCCACTGCAACATGCACAGCTGGAATGTGGGATCCATCAGGTGCCTCTGCCATGAATGAAGCACCTGAGCCTGGAAATGCAGTCGGGGCAGCTGCTTCTCACACCAGTGCCACTGGGGTTGGGGTTGGGATGAATGTGAAGGTACCCAAGATGGAGGGAGCTGCCTGAATCCCACAGTTCATCCCTGTGGGACATGAGATGCAGCATTTCCCTCCTTGGAGCATCAAGTCCAAGCTTGGAGCAGCAGTTGGCAGCTTTCAAATGAACTGGTGGATTAGGGCTGGCCAGAGACCCAGAATCCCCATTTCATGGGAAATCTCATCGTCTTGCTTGTCAGGCTTCATCCAAATTGGAACAAAATGGTAATGTACAAAATTTGACTCTGGAAAATACGTTCAAGGGGGGGAAAGACCATCCCGCATTGATTTTTGTTGAGCTGGCACAGTCTCACACCAGCATTAGCCTTTCTATATCGATGTCATCCATGAGCCCAGAAGGGTTGGAAGGAAAGAGGCTTCACTCTGACCAACATAATCCACTTCCCTGGCTACTATTTTCTCCAAATTTTCTCTCGACTGCTGTTTTCATCAAATCTGTTTTTTCTGATGGCAAATCTTTCTTGCTGAGATCTAATTGGCTTTGAAAAGAAGTGATGAGTAGTGGGAAAAATGTCAGGACACCCTCTGCATGATGTCTCTGTGCTCCCTGGGCAGAAGATGTGGTGGAGGAAAAGAAAAAGGCTGCAGAGCACCAGCCTGGGTTGTTGACCTCTCTCCTGCCTCCAAACCCATCCTTGGTGATGGTGGTGGTGGCTCCTGAGAAAAACCTTGACCACCTCTGCCCAGTCACTGGTGGGTTTCAGGGCAAAACCAGTGTGGGTTCCCCCAGGCTCCAGCTCTCCTGTGCACAGCCACCTGCCCAGAGCCCTTCCCTACCCTGGCCCCCCCAGACCCAAGCCATGTCCCTGGACAAGGGGCAAAGCCTTGACCCCTCCCTTGGAGCGGGAGGAGGCAGCTCCTCACATCCAGCTGGCTCAGCCTCCCAGCCCTGATGCAAACTAGAGCAACTCAGGGTCTGGTTCCCAGAAGAGGGATAAGGGGCAGGAAGAGGAGCATGAGCTGTCACAAGGCCTCAGGGGCAAGCAAAGGCATGTCCCATGGTGGAGCATCTTCAGGCAGACTGGGATGCCAGGAGGGCAGGGGCCAGGATGTGCCCCTCCATCCCAAAAACCCTTCCCTGTGCTCCTGCATGGGCTTCTGGGCAAGATCCCAACTTTGCCAGCTGCTGCCCCAGGGCTGTGCCCAGGAGAGGCATTCGATAGTCACAAGCCTGCTTCAAGCAGAACTGTGGCTGGAGCATTTCCCAAACTTTCCCTTTGCTCACAGTTTCAAGGGAAGGGGAAGGATGGGTGCACTGAGAGCAGAGCCAGCCGCCCTGGGCAGGTGCTGTGCACGCTCCCGCGGCCGCTCTGCCAAAGGAAACACAAACATCCTACCCAAAGAAAGCACTTTTCATCGGCAGCACAAGTTCCCATTTTTGCACAGGGCTGGGCTGTTCCGGGCAGCTTTCCCCAGCACACTGCCGGGCTGAGCAAGGGCCCGGCCGAGCTTTCCGGGCTGGGCTCCGGCCAGAGCCGCCCTTCCTGCCCCACGTTAGACCCACAGAAACCAGGCAATGTGACCACGTCCGGCACCTGGGGAGGGTTTAGGCTGACCTGGCGTGAGACACCTCAGAGTTAAAGGGGCTTAGTCAGCCTCAGAGTCCCTTTCGCTCTTGAGATGTGGCAGTTGGGGATGTAGGAGCCTGGAGACTGGAGACCTAGAGGATGTGGGACCTTGCTTCTCCTTACTTCTGGCCAGGGGAATTTTGGCCGCACCCAACTGTCCCAGCAGTGCAGACAGAGGTGGTGAGGCCCCATAACCTAGAAGAAGCTGTGGAAGGGGAATTCCAGTGTCATGTAATGGTGCAGTTCAACACCAAGCCAGGACAACAAACACAGGTCATTAAAAAAAAAAAAAAAAAAAAGGCAGGTGTTAATTTGGCCTAAAGTTTGTGAAGACCTGAGGAGAATGCAGGATTCAGGGTAGAAGAGAGGGTGAGGAGGAGTGCCAGGGCACTTGGATGCACATCACTCATGGAATAAATAGCTCCGGGTATTTTATACCTGCCCTCAGTGTCGGGTGGGGAGAGGAGCAGCTGGGGCTCCTCCTGCTCCTCTGCCCCCATCAAAGTGCTGCTGCTGCGGCAGAGCCGGCGTGTCCCTGGTGCCAGCACCTGCCTGGCCTCACCTGCCCGGCCTCACCTGCCCATCTCACCTGCCCGTCTCACCTGCCCATCTCACCTGCCCGTCTCACCTGCCAGTCTCACCTGCCAGTCTCACCTGCCAATCTCACCTGCCCGTCTCACCTGCCCATCTCACCTGCCCATCTCACCTGCCAGTCTCACCTGCCCATCTCACCTGCCCAGCCAGCAGCGGGAGCAAAGTCCACAGCAGGAAAAGCAAGGCTGAGGCCTCAGGAACAAAGCAGCCTTTCACAGCAGCGGCTTGGCCAGAGGAACCAGGGAATATTCCTGTCCAAGGGCTCCCAAACGGCTCCCAGCTTTGATCCTTGGCACAGGGCGGGTTTTTTTGGCATTTTTCCTTTCCTTCTTTGTGTTGCTCTTTAATTTTTTCCTTCCTACTTCATGGCATAATTTTTGTGTGTGTCTACAATTTCTAAGAGAATTTTCTTACACCTCTGGGAAGAGAAACCTTCTGCTGGGAGCAAGATGCACACACTGCACAGCCCTTTCACCTGTCTCCTGAGGGAGAAAAATCCCTCCTCCAAGATTCACTGGAGGCACAATTGTTCATCACCATCATTTTCGATTCAGAGGTTGTTTTCTGAACATGTCTGATAAATCGTAGCCTCACTCAGGATGGGAAATGGAACCAGCTCTACAGCTGTGTACCTTCCTCCCAAACCACACCCCTTCCAGGGGAGTCACTGGCTTGCATGCTCAGGTGGTCTTTCAGACTCCCCAGGTGACAGGGACAAGCATCTTCCCCCCTGAGCAGCCCCCAAACCTGCTGGCTTCCAACCAGTTCTTCTGTCACCTGTCTAAAGCCTGCTCTCCCACCCCAAATGCAGGGGGAGGGGATGCAGCAGCCCACCTTCCCCAGCTGAAGCCATGGCCAGCCAGGGCTCTCCGCTCCTGCAGCACAGGGAATGGCTCCCCACGAGCCTGTTCACTCACACAGTGTGGGGCACACCTGACACCCCTGCCAGGGCAGGCTGAGCCTCCCCTGCCCACTGCCCACATCCCAAATATTTTTAGGCAGTTGGAAACATGCCTTTGCTGCTGCCAGCCTTCCATGCAGGGATAGGAGGAGACAGATGGGATGGAGAAATTGAGTCAGCCCTGTGGCAGCCAACGGAATAAAACCATCCCCCTCCTCTTCCTCCTCCTCCTCTTGCTCCTCATCCTTCTCCTCCTGGTCCCAGTACCCGCCTTCTGACGGATGTTGCCTTTGGACCAGACCCTCTTGCAGCCCAGCTGCTGAAAGAACGCTGTGGTGAGCCCTGTGCGCCCGTGGGCCATCTGGAATCCATCACTGTCTGTGCACAGGGACGCCAGCCAAACCCTGCTCCTGCCTGCTGCTGGCAGCTCTTGGCTTTCCAGGGGAGCACCTGCGGGTGCCCCCACTTCCCAGCACTGGGATTCAGCTGGAGAACGCACTGTACCACCAGCAGTGGCTGGCAAGGGGAGCAGCCACCCCACAGCCCCACGGGAGCCCCAAACCAGCTTTTGGGCCAGCCCCATGCCTGGGGGAATGGTGCTTTTCTCCCGTGCCAAGGTTTGGGTCGGTATCTCCAAAGTGCGGAGGTGCCATGGAGGCTGTCCCTTGCCAGCCCGATGTGCTGGCCACGCTACAGGGCTCCAGGGGCTCCAGGGCATTTCCTGGCTCTGCCACTGCATTCCCAGATCCTCAGGAGCATCCCTTCAGCCCTCCCCGTGAGGTTCAACACTCTTTGGGGTTCATCCCCCTCTCCTTGAGCAGCAAATGCCCCATCCTGCAAACAGACCTCAAAGAAGCATCATCCCTCTGTTCCCATGGGTGCAGCATCTGTCCAAAATGTCCCTGGTGTCCCTTCCTTGTGTTATCTGCACCCCTACCAGGATAAGCTGCTCCTGGAGCTTCACCAACCCCTGACCACAGCACCCTCAGAGGTCTGCAGTAGTTCTGGTGGAGCTCCAGCCTCGTTCCCCTGAGAGCAGGAATTGGAGAAGGACGGAGTGGATTGCCCTGAATTTGGGATGTGCCTGCACTCACATGTGCATGTCCTTCCCCCGTGCAGAAAGGCCTCAGCAGGCTGGAAGGAAAAGGAATTCCAGCCCAACTCCAAATGCAAACTCACACCAGCTCAAGCTGCCAAACCCCAAAGACCCCCAAAAATTCAAATTTGGTCTCCAAATCAACTGATCTGATTCCTGTCCTAGTGCCAGCACCCGCTCCTCCAGCACAAGGACAGAGAAGCAGGGCTGGAATGTGTGTGCCCCATGAGCAAGAGGGATTTTCCTGGGTGCTGGGTCAGGAGTTTAATATAAACCAGAAGGTCTCAAGGCACTGGCAGCACTGGCCTGACTCCCACAGCTGGAGATTTCCTGGGGAAAAGCATGGCCTTCATCCAGCTGCAAAACAGATGGGTGGGCTGCCCATGCACCATAATGCAGGCAGGGCAGGGGCTCAGCTGCTCGCCAGCACTGCTCCACCACCATTCCCTTGAATCTGGCTCCCCAAACAGGGCACAGCAGCCACAACCCCACAGGTTTCTGCTGGACATTGTTGCATCCAACTGAAGGTTTGGGAAAGAGGCAAGGAGGTGAATGTTCCTCCTTGCCTAAAGTCCTTCATGGCTAAAGCAGCCAGGCAAGTAAGCACATGGAAATGCTAGGAATGGGGGGACAGGAAAGGGCACAAGGGGCCTTGCTTCCCTCCTCATGCTTCAAACATCCTCATGTTGTAACAGTGAGAAGGAATGTGGGCAGTGCTGGGGAGCAGCGCAGTCCCCCTGTCCCACAGGAGCATCCCCCACTGCTCTGGGAATGTGCACTCTCGAGCAGCCCCACGGGCAAACCCAACAGCACCTGCAGGATGAAGAGGCACCCTCATTAATGACAGCCCCAGAATTAACTAGCTGGCTCCACCACCCACTCAACTTCTAAAAAGTCAGGTGAGGCTGGGAGGGTGGCAACAGAAGCCAGTTACTTTTAAGATCACTGGTGAGCAATCAAGCAGGAAGGTGGCCTGGGGTGTCACACCAGCAACCTGGGGCTGGAAATCTTTAAAATCTCATTTTACATTTTAATCTTCTCCTTTTCATCTCCAGCAAAACAACCATGGCTGTCAGGGGATGAGAGGATGAGCACAGGAATTGTTTAGTGGGGAACGCCACCTTCTGCTGCCAGTGACCTGGGAGGGCAGCACCTTTCCCAGAGACCTTCTCCTGCGGGATTAATAGGGGTGCCCAGAGCAAAGCCCAGACTTACTTGCAGAGCAGTGAGACCCATGTCCTCGCTGCCAGCAGCAGGGATGGTTTGGTCATATGCTCTGAGGGAACCCAAAGGAAAACCCTTCAGGATGTTGCCCCACTGTGCTACTCACAGAAGCCAGTCTTGGGGAAAATCCGGCCTTTTAGGAAAGCAGAAGAGCTACTGACCAGAGAAGAGTTTGCAGCCACGGGGCCCATAGGTTTAGTTCATCCCTTCCTGATGGCATCCATCAATGATGGATGGGGTGGCATCCCATCCTGATGGCACCCTTGCAAGGGGGCAAACCAGAAAGAGTTATTGATATGTCTGTATTAGAAATAGAAAAAGATGCTAAACCAGCAGATGTGGTGCAACTCAAATTTCCAAGGCCCTGAAGGACCACGGAGCTCAATGGAGCTGCGATGGGTTAGATCCTGCCTGACCCACTGCCTCGGGTGAGCACCAGGGAGAGCCAGGGATGCTCCCGGTGAGATCCGGGGGAGGAGAGAGCTCTCCCAGCCTGACCCCACCGAGTTCAGCCCCAGCCCTGCACAGAGCAGCTCCCCAGGCAGCGCCACGGGAGCACCCCGCAGCCAGAGGGATTCCCAGCCCAGGGCATCACCATTCCTGCCTCACCCTGTCCCCCATCTCAGCACCGGCGGGACGATGCCCCCGCCTCAGCCCTGACCCTCCTCACTCTGCTTTAACCCCCGTGTCGTGTCACCCTCCCACGCCGGGCCATCCCCGGCAGCCTGGCCTCACGCCGAGGGTCAGTGGCGACCAGCCACTGGCGAGGATGCTCCGTGCCCGGGCTCACGGGAGCTCCTCAGGGGAGCCCCGTGACGCGGGCGCAGCTCAGCCGGATTAGCGGGCAGACGGACGTGACTGCGAGGCAGTCGCCTGGTGCTAATTAAAGAAGGGATATATTTAGGCACCCGGTTATCCCCTGCATTTCGCTTATTTTTAGCTCCCAGTCTGCCAGGCTGGGGTGGCACATGGGGAAGGGCACGGACGCAAGGCAGGATGGCTCCAGCCCCTGCAGCAAGGAGGTCGCAGCCACACGTCCTGGCCGACCCTGAGCGCCTGGGGGGAAGAAACCTCTGTCCAAACTGGCTGCAAAGGAAGAGAAAGCTTTAATTTTTCCCCACAAAGGCAGGAAAATGGGTTTCAGGGAGCAATAGGAGCATCCCTGCTCAGTCCTTGCCCCAGATCCATCCAACCCCAGCTCCAGGAGTTGAAAATGGCCCTTTTTGGAATCACCCAGCAAAAAGCACAGCTGTGCCCAGGGCAGAGGCAGCTCCCTCATTCTCAGAGACCCATCCCTCTGCAGTGGCACTGGCCTGGCAGCAATGCTGCTGGTCCCCATACCTTCTTTCTCTCCAATCCTGCCCCTCAGCACAGCTGGACTGTGTCCTTGGCACATGGCTGAGCACCCCATCCACATGGGCCATCAGCAGGTGTGGAGCTTCCTTGGGCCTTAAGTACCCTGAAAAGAGCAGAGAAACAGCAGGAAGGACAGTGCCCAGCATCCCTGCATCCCTCCTGGGCCAGGACAGCCCATTAGTCCCATTCATTTCCCCTTTGCTTCATCCCACAAGCGCTCTGGGGGTTTATATTTGGGGGTTGGGGTTTTTTTTCCCCTTTCCAGAGAGAAATATTGATCAGGTCTCTGCTACCCTCCCAGCCCCCACCCCGCCACACCTCCTGGCTGTCCTGCTTCCCTCATGGAGTGGAGGGTAGGGTATGGGAGAAAATCAAAATAATGGGATAATAAATGATCCAGAGAGTTGAAACCCAGCTGAAAGCCAGGCTGCTCTGGCTGGCCTGGGAGGAGGCTTCCCAGCAGGGAAGGTTTGGTTTGAGGGTATTTTTGGAGCTGAACAGCATCCAGGGGTGGCCAAATATCTTCTTAGGTGGCCCATCAGGTAAAGCCTCTCCCAAAACAGTGAGGCTGGGAAGTTTGGACCATAACTCAATAAATCTGAGATGGGAAAAAAAAAAAAAAACCCACGCCAATTTCTTTCCTTTGCAGGAGCAGGTGTCCTGCACCCTCCAGTCTGTGGAGAGTGGCCAGGGCTGTGTGAGGTTGTGAGCTCTCATCACCTGGGCTGCAGCTCGCCCTGGTTCCCTGCTGCCCATCAGAATTAGGCAGCCCGTTTGAGCAGGTTTACGATAATCATCAAATAACTCGTTCATTGACAGCATGTCAGGCTGAGAAGACTGACTGAGCCCTCGTTTGCTGATTACTAATTAGCTTAACATTCCTAATCCCTCATTAGTGACTATGAAGTAAGCTCTGAAATATGAGGTCAGCCCTAATCAGCGTTTAAAATATAAAGCCCACTGGCACATGATGGAGGCTGGAGAGGGGGTGGCTGCAGGCCAGCCCTGGGTGCTTCCATGGTCACAGGGAATGAGGCTGCACAGAGCAGAGGCAGATAGGAAGAGTTAAACCCTGTGGAGCCACGGACACCTGCACATCGCCCCAGAGCTCAGCCCCTGCACTCAGTGCCCCGAATCCACACGGGAACAGGCAGCGATGTGGGGTGCAACACTTGAGGGGCCCCAGGTTCCTCTCAAGTCCCCAGTGCATGCAACAGCAATTCCAGCTGTGGCTTCCATTCAGGGCACGCTGTCTACAGAATCACAGAATATTCTGAGTTGGAAGCGATCCACAAGGACCATGAGTCCAGCTGTTAAGTGAATGGCCCATACCGAGATCAAACCCGTCAGCATCCCATACAGGGATCAAACCCATGCTCTGACCAACAGTGCACCTGTGCAGGATGCTCTGGCTTTGCCCCCAGTTCCCATCTTCAAGATTCCAGGTTAACTGCAGGCAGCCAGGCTGCTGGCAGTGGGACTTCCCCCAGAGACTCACCCCAACCCTCTGATCCTGGGGGAAGGAGTCAAATCATGGCATTGGCAAGTGAGCACCAAAGTGCACTGGGCTGCCACTTCCATGCCATCATTTGGGAGGAAAAAATGGCCCTTGGTTGTTATGGCTTAATCCTCTGGAAGAATAAACTGTTGTGGACTGAGAGTTACTTATTCCTGGCTGGGGAAACCTCTGCAGGAGGGCTGTGGACATTAAAATAACCCTAATTAAACTCCAGCTAGTGAGCCTTAAAAAAGGAGAAAAATATCTCTGTTTCCATGAAAATGTAATTTGAAAAGCCCTTGCACCAAACTCTGCTCACCCAGGGCGATGCTCCCACCTCAGGCCCTGTGTTGCTGGAGATGATACTCTGGATTTGGGCTGTGGGGCAGGGCCCGTTTTGCTCCACGCCCGGTCCCCGCACAGAGCAGGGAGCAGGGAGCCTTTGTCATGACAGACAGGTGGGTTATTCCAGGAGAGGCGCCGCTGTCCCCTCGCCCGCTCCCATCCCTCGGGGCCACGCGGTCCCGCTCGGCGCGGCCAGGAACATCTCTCTTCATGAGCGCACGCCAGCGATGACGCCCAGCGAGCGGCTGCCAGCAGAGGCACCGCAAATCTCCTGCGGACGGAGCCCAGCTTCACCCCCGATTCCTGCTCCATAGCTTCTCTGGAGCACGGTGACACGGGATATTTTGAGCATCCTTGGCAGCAGCGAATGAGGATTAGTCCAATCCCCCCAGACATGAACGTCTCCCCAGCTCTATTTCCAAGGACAGGAATAGCCTTTGAAGGCTTTTCCATGTGGAGGGCACACACCTGCAAATGTTAAAAGCAAAGATCTGTTTCTGGAAAGGTTTTGGGTGGTGCAGCATCAAGGCTGCCTAAATAAGTGGGTGAAAAAGGGGCTGTGTAGCACCTGCTGGCTCTTGCCCCATGGCTAATCCAAGCCCATGCCAAGCCCCTGCCCTTCGGATTTTATCGTGTATCTAATTCCTGAACCCATCAGACACAGTATGCAGTTGTGGCCGGTCACATCCTCCTCTTGCTCAGCCAAGTTTCACATCTGACAGGTTTTCACTCCTTTTACCCCTTACATGTTCTTACCATCAGGACCCTGCATTAGCAGGGACACAAAACTCAATGAACTTACAGACTTGATGGAGGATGGTAAATTCTGGGCTTGAGTTTCAGAATGGAAAGCTTTGGCTTAGCCACACACCTGTCCTGTGGAGCAGAAAATCCCAAACAGCCTGGCAGAGTTATGCCTGTACCCAGACACTCCACAGGCCATTTTCTGCCCCATCAAGCAGCTGTTGAGCAGGCAGGTTGGGAGCACAGCCACCTCCAGCACTATGGGAAACTGAGGGGAGACCAACCAAGAGACAAACACGAGTTTGGATTTATGTAAAAAAAAAAAAAAAATTATTTATTTTGGAGGAGGATTTGAACATCGACATGCAGGTACAACATGAATAAAAATTATTGCACCGCTATTATGTGGCAATTGTTCAAGTTTCTAAAAACACAGAAATTCCACACTTTCTCTTATCTAGCTAAGTGCTGAGTGACACGGCTTGGCAGAGCCCAGCGCAGGAGGTGCTCTCACAGCCACCTGGATATGGTAATCGAACACAACGTAAACACACACTTCTGTCAAATCTTCTACTAGAAGTACAGAATTATCCTTCACATCCAGTAAGAGAAAACCAGAGAAAGACTTTATCCTCCCCTCTTCGGAAGAAAAACAAAACAAAACAAAACAAAAAATACTCCAAATCACACCTTAATGCAAGTGTGGCAAACAAACCCACAGGTCACTCCTACCCCTTCCCCCACAAGCGCTCTTTAGTACAGCAGCAGCCAAAGGCCTCCAACATTCAGACCCAGGAGTGGCCAGTTCAACGCTAAAGTCTAATATTTACAATAAATATCATCCATTTCTCTTAGTTTGCAACAGTAGGAGACAAAGGGAAAAATAACACTGAGGCACGGGGCAGAGATGCGCCAGCTGGATGCAGGAGCAGAGAGGAGCTGCAGAGGCCAAACCAGCTTAGGTGCTGCCATCCCAACACGGGTGAGGAGCAGGAGACACATCCAAGCTGACAGAAGGGAAGAGGGAAACAAAGCAGGAAAGCAGCATATTTGGATGGTGACATGCACGGCTCATTCACCAAACACACACCTCACGCTCGTGACTCCAACCTTGGGCCTGCCTGACTCGGGATTACCCACGGAGACCAAGGGCTGCGCTGGCTGGGGCTTCCCTTGGGCACTGCGGGTCCGAGTCGGCACTGGGAACACACTCGTGCCCCTCAGACACAACTTTTCCAACTTCCTTTCCTTCCCAACACATTTTGCAAGCTTTTGAGAAGGTATTTAAGGAATTTCTAGCAGAGCAAGGAATAAGCCTTGGTGTATCTACCTGGCTTATTATCCAAATTTAAGAGAAAAAGTCTTTTTGCCCAAACTTTTTGCTAAAGTGCGCCATGTAAATTTGACAGCAGGTAGAACAGGGATGATGGGGCACCTGGCACACTGAGGGAAACTGCAGGACTGACCAAGAGCAGGGGATACAGGGCTTTACTAGAATGCTTTCCTGGCAATGCTGTTTGGCTTTGGCTTCCAAAAAACCTGGGATTTTTAATTGCACTGACCACTCTCTGTACCGTAGCTACAAAAGAGGCAACGAGACACATACCTCACCTTTTCTTTGGCCAACACAGGCAAAAGCAGCTAAAGCTGTGACATAGCAAGGGGTTTCACTCCTCCTTTATGCCTAGGAAAGGATAATTCTGCAATTCAGCATAGGAAGCGATGGCTGCAAAGGGAGGGAGTCAGCAGCTTACAGCTGGTACCGTCACAGGGTCCCACTCCTGCCCGTGGGGGATGAACCAGGTTACCCAGCCTGGCTCACACCCCGTGCTCACCTCCTAGGAGCAGTGGTTGGTCTCCTCCTCAGGTTTTTTTAAACATAGAAGGAAAAGGGGGACCTGCTACCCAGGGAGCAGCCAGGTCAAACCACATTCTCACACAACTCCTTAATTTACACAGACACTTCCATCTCGCCAAGGTCAGGTGCTCTCAGGAGATCAGCCTGTCAAGGAGGCTTGTCTTTGCAATTACCGCAGACTCGGGATGCCAAATCCACTTTTCACTATTCCTGTCCATGCCATAATATCCTGCGCTGTTTCTCAACAGTTTTTTAGTAGATCAACCCATCAGGGAGAAAACCAGCCAGGCAAGTACCAGATCCTGCCAAGTCTGTTCCTTACTTGCTATTGCTCTAAATCAGCCCTGAATGACACTCACCACCAAGAGCACTTGGAGAGGCTGGAGACACCCAGGACCCAGACAAGGCAGTGGAAATACTGTGGTTTGTAATTGCAAACCAAGTGTATGCGAGCAGCCTATGAATTCCAGGGAAAAGAGCAGAGAGACAGCACAACAGGCTCTGCTCTCAGTACCACCACAGCTAGGTTTATTAAGGTGTTACCCGGGAGCACTGAGGCTTTGGTTAGTGTAGTAGCAACACCATACATGTTCACACTGACACACGGAGTAAACACTCACTTAAACATGTTAAAAAAAAAAAAAAAAGCTCAAACCAAACCAAAACTTGGTCCAGAAATGAAATCCAAGCAGCCAAAATCAAGTATATAATGGGTAGAATCACCTGCTACACAGAAAGAAACAGGGTGAGATTCCAGAGATTTTTTCGAGTTGTGGGTTGTACTGAAATCAGATTGAAAGAGGAGAAAATCTATTCCTATATAATAAACATATTTGCATTTAGGGGAAGCGAATCAAAACTGCAAGTTCAGAGAAAGCCAAGACAGTGAAGGAAGCAGCAGCGTAAGGAAATCAGACCAACAGAGATGGGTTTTAGCCTGGAATACTGTTGCACAGTCATTCTGCCTCTAACAGAGTAAGCCAGTGAGCAGGGAACTATCCCTCACAGGTGATCCACAGGGAGATCCACTCAGACAAGACTAGGATACAAGCTGAGCACAATCTGGGACAAATGATGGGAGTGTTCATTGAGAGGAACCTTTAATTGGATGAAGAAATGGCTTACAGTGCTACAGGTGTCACCGCTTGACACATTTATTGGTGCATTATTATTGGTGTAATCCTCAGCAAGGAGCACTGTCACCCAGAGTAGGTCACACTTAGAGCAAAGCGATGTCTAAACCTAGGAGCAAAGAGTAAGCTTTTAATGCAAAGTGACCTCAGCAGTGGAAATGATCTAGCTATTAAAGCTGAAATCTGAAAATATCGCGTATGTTTAGAAGTCTGCTTGCAGCTTGACCACAGAACTCGAGGAGTCTGAACTCTTCATAGGTTTGTTTTTAAAACAGGCAGATTCAGAAAACTAAGCAAGTTTCCCAAGCCCCAATTCAGAAATGTTAAGGGACACCTTAAAATCCCTACCTATTTAGACTCACCAAGAGAAGGAAAAGTCTCCAAAGGTCGTTTTTCATTGAGATAACTTTGCCAGACACACTGGAGAATATGCAACTACAAATTTTTTCTACTTTAAAACCAACCTACAGGCACCCCTTTCCTGGGGTCACTTACTCTGAGGCAGGGTAAGTTATGAATTGAAGTCAGAGAAAGGAAGATAAAACATCACTAAAATTTTAAAAACAGAGGGAAAAGTTGCCATGTGTCCCATACAGATAAGTAAAAACAATCCCCAAAAAAGCCAGCTTATGGATTAGAGATTTCCCTTTCTGATAATTCCATTGAAAGAGAGGAATTATGATCGTCTTGTTTTAAAGAGAAGACAGGGATCTCTCTCTGTCCAGTCTCTCCAGCCAAGTCCTTTGTCTCCACATATTCTAAGGACACAGGACTGTGAAGACACATGGTGACAAAGAGGTTTTACTTGCACCAAAGAGGGTCTGTAGTTTCAGAATAACTTGCAGACAAGAGGGTAGATTCTTATTCTTGTCAAGGGACATCAGATTGTAAAACTGGAACAAAAACTTGACATTTGTGAATTTCAATGGAATTTCAAAGAGAATGCTGAAAAGCAGAAATTTAAAAACAAGCTGCCTTTTTTGCACACAGAATTTTTGGGATGTCAAATAAATGCAGAATTAGAGGGAAGAGCACATCAGGCCCTAAACTCAGGTAAAATAAAAGGTGTGGAAGGAAAAAAAAATGAAACCAAAGTGTTTCTTAAGCCCTGCTTTAAAGATACCCTGTTCTAAAGAGACCTCAAACAGCAAGCACTACTGTGTACAAAAATAGAATAGCAAGGATGAAAAAACACAAAAAACAGTATGAAAAAAACCCTCCCAAAAATAGATGTACACAAGTTCTATTTTATATTAGTGTATATTACAAAATTCAAACATGCAGTCTCTATTTTGAATGTAGAACACTCCAGTCCATGAGTACCAGCGATGCTGCTATGTTTTCTTTACAGCATCATCATGTGACAGGGGAAAGTCTTGTATTTTTAACTGATTTCCAGCCTCTTTGCTTTTTGCTTGTGCCAGAGTCCCTTCTTTACAGGGCCTCGTGCTGCCATCTGGCAGAGGAGGTGCTCTCAGAGCTGCTTGTCCAAGAGCATGAGGCAGCTCTTTTGACGGAGTGATTTTGCCGCTCCCTGCCAATGCCTCAGACGCTTTATCACTGCAAAAAAGTGCCTCCTTTTTGACCACCACAGGACATGTTGCCTCCTTTTTGGCCCCCAAGGGGGACACTGCCTCCCAGGGCTTTACTGGATGTAAGGACTCTGCACAGGACCCACTCCTCGTGGTCAGACCATCTGTGCTAGAGGGTTTGGCTTTCTCTTGACATTCTCCTACTTCTGAAATTTCCTGCCTTTTTTGTTTCAAATCTCTCTCCTCTTTAGAGGAGGCACCCAATTCCTTTCTCGTTTCTGGCTCTCCAGACCCAGACATACTGAGCTTCAAAGGGCCCAACACGCTCTGGGCCAGGGGCACTAACTGGGACACGGAGAGCGCGCGCTCGATGGCACCGGGGATGAGGAGAGGGGAGGACACGGGTCCTGCTGGGCTGGTTTTGCTGGAGCTTAAAGCACCCTCTGCCTGGGGTGAGCTGGGCTGCTGCTTGTCGGGGCTAGGACTTCTTTGGGATGTTTCACTGGTGTTCGCAGGAGGCAGAAATGAGGAGCTGTGCTGTTCCACAGGCTGAGGCATCTCCTTGAGACCCTTCTCACTGCGGTCTGGGGGGCTCACCGGGACAGGAGTGCTTGTGTTTGCTGTGCACCATGAGGAAAGTGACAGCAGAGGTTTGGAATCCTGTTTTTGCTGACTGCTTTCTGTTAGCACAGGTTCTTTCAAGTCAAGTTTACCACAGGAGGCCCCAGAAGAATCACCTTCTTCAAATTCCAAGAGTTTGATAGATGGGCACTGCATATGTTCTGTGAGATCTACCGGTTTTTGAGTACCTGGAGTTCTCCCAAGATCTTTGATTGCTTCAGAAGACTTGTCTTTTGGACCAAAACACTCCAAAGTTTTGTTTTCTGGCAATTTATGCTCCTTTGCAGTTGTTTCTGATTTTAGGAATGGCTTTTCTGAATTAGCTAGTTTTTCTGGAGAAGTTCTTAACGGGAGCTCTGGTGGGGAGGGGTGCACACTGATTTGCAGTGGTTCTGAAACAGGCTTTGCTTGTTGAGTATTTCCTTTCTGCAAATCTTCTGTACCTTTTGGATCTTCAGGTAGAAAGGCATCATCTTCAATACTATCCTTGCTCTCCAATTTAGATGAAAACTTATTCTCCTCATTAAAAGAATCTGAGCCTTGGTCTCCACTGCCACGGGACTTGTCCAGCCTTCTCCCATCCTGACTATCTTCCGAACCATCATCTGTTTCATCTTCAGAAGAATCTACTTCCCTGATGGCCTCCTGCTTTTGCAGAGACTCCCTCCTCTCCACCCTGTCCTGCCGAATGGCACCCAGCTTCCGTGAGCCCGGCTTCTGCAGCATCCCCTTTTCTGCCAGCCCGAGTTTGCCACCTGTCGTTTCGTTGGCAGATTCCTGTAGGCTCTGGAGGCTGGGATCCCGCTGTAACATCTCCTTCTTGAACTCAGAGTGGGAGATATCCAAGCTATGCTTCCGTGAGGAGCCCAGCTTCTTCTCAGAGGAGGACAGAGAGGCAGCCAGTTTCTCGGCCGACTGCACTCTCTTCAGCAAAGGAGACCGAGGGGGCTCGGCACTTTTGGGGCGAGAAATTTGTCTCACCAGCGGTGGGGAGGAGTGTAGTTTTACTGGGAAAGACTGGATAATACCGGAGCTGCCAATTGAGTGTCCTGGCAAAGGAGATGGGGAGCGCTGCGGTGACGTGGACTGTGGGGTTGGTGATGGAGTGTGAGCCAGGGGGGACAGAGGGATGTTTCCTGCAGATTTACGCCTTGGAGATCTGTACTGCCTCTGGAGCTTTGGTGCTAGGCCATGCAGAGAGCTGGGTCGGATGTGTCCAGAGCTGGCTGGAGAATTGGGAACACTGGAACTGGGAGAGCTGCTCTGAGAAGAATTGCCACCAACTTAAAAGAAAAAAAAAAAAAGAACAAAGAAAAAAATACCAAGAAGATTAATACATATTTGGCCATTAAAACAAGTTATTGAAAATAAGTCAAGACACAATGCCATGTTACTCCAAAGAACAGCAGTGATATTGAAGGCAACATTGCCAGGCTTCTGATGGAAATTCACATCATTAGCACCCAACACCAGAGCACAGCAAGAAACACTCAACTATGAGAACACTTTTCTGGAAAAAAAACCCTTTGATCAGACAAACCACGTGTTTCATTGCTATTCTCTGGATGCAAATCTCTTTATTCCAGCAGCTGATTCAATTTTCAAATATGACTTTGCCACACTGTTTTGATTTTTTTTCTCTGAACACAGAAAATGTGTCAAACTGCTATGAAAAGATTGCAACTTAAAACACACATTTTCATCAAAGTGGAAGGATGCTGTAGTACAGCAGGTGCATTCTTAAAAGGATGTATGGATTTTCATTTTTAAATGAATCAATGAACAAGAACACATCCATCCTTAAGGTAATCGACATCACTGCTGTCATTTGCTTCACAAAGAGACCTACTACCTGCTGCTGTGTATTTTATTTCCAAAATTAATCAATCAGCAAAAGTCTCCTCCAATATTTTCCTTTCTTGTTTAACTGGATTTTTTGGCTTAGTTTTGTTTTGTTTCACGTCTCTTTTTTTTTACCTGAGTGTACAGACTCTGGAGTGGATCTGTAGCTCTGGGTTGGTGACCGAGGAGACAGGTTGTGAGTTGGAGAACCAGGCACACTTTCTCCAGATGACAGAGACCGGTTCAGCGACGATAAACTCCGGCTGGTGTGAAGCAGCGATGCTTGTTTAGTGATCTTCCTCAACAGAGAACTCTTCTTCTTACTGGGGAAGAGCATTCAAAAGGTGTTTTACAAGCCCAAATGATTTATTTACCTTTACTACCATATTTCAGTCAATTTTTTGTCACAGTAAAAGAGGAAAAAAAGGAAGAAAGGAAGAACTAAAGGACATACCTGCTGATTTATATTATCTGCAAATGGATTTGACAAGATCTCTCTAAGGACCTCTTACATTTTCTTGGTTACTCTTTAATTTTAACAGAGAAACATCAAAACAAACCTTTCCTGACCATCCTTTGTTTTGCTCTTCTTGTTCCTACGAGCCATCTTGGATTTGTAGCTGGCTTTTCGAGCTGGACCAACTTTGATGGATGTGTTCTCAAATGGTGTGGTGGAGATGGACACTTTATTTCCACTCTGTCAGACACAAGACAAAGCGACATTACTTAAAATATGGTTATTTGAAGCAGATCTGCAGGCAAAGCAGGTAGGCTGCTAGTTTATTGCTGCCTGCCATTTTGTAATCCTTTGTCAAACTCCATTTTTCTCCTCAGCATTTCCACCTATCATTTATTAAGGAATTGCCGAGAGAGCGCCCTCGTTAGTCAGGCTTTCACAAATGATTAGCTCAGACCCCAGCTGGTAGGTAAAGCTTCCCAGAGCAGGCAGAACACAGCATCTGACCTCTCCCATTGAGATCCCAAATGACTCAATTTAATACTTGTAATACTTGGAAACTTGAACAAAGTGATATTCTGTCACCAATCCTATTCCCAGTGCTCTGACTGATGGCAGATGTGAGCATATCAGGCATCTATCATGATGAATCTGCAACACAGAGCATGGCTTGTCTCACTCATGTTAAAAAAATAATAATCCTGACTGCTTCTCTATTTGCAATTCCAAAGACGTCTGTCTCTTGAAACAGTCCAGAACTTTGGGGGTTTTTTTCTGTAAATGGATTCTGCTCAGAGAGGTATCAAACACAAGTCATTTAACTGGCTAATTTCAACACCAACCAGTACAAAGCTGCTCTTAAATACCACCAGGTGCTGTGTGCACACTTGTATTTCAGACATTGCCAATTACATACAATTTAAACAAGCTGCTCATGTTTTCCAAAATGCAACAGCGCTGAGCCCCTACCTTCAGAATCAGCTCCACCACTTCGGTGTGCACCAGCCCGTGCACCGGCTCCCCGTTGACGTGGGTGATCAGGTCCCCTTCCCGCAGACCTGCTTCGTTTGCTGGACCCCCTTCCTCCACGTGCTGCCAACAACAAGGGGTGACTGGTTTGAGAAGGGGAATGTGCAAGGCCACTGGCCCAGATGGGACTCAAAGCCCATCCGTGTCACTTCCTGCCAGAGCCAGTGACAGCTGCTTCTAAGACGGGGGAAAGAAACCACCCCTGGCATGGCCAAGCACAAAACCCTGCGCTCTTCCACTCCTCCCCAGCATCCCACCAGTCTTATCCCGATCCAAGGCAGCCAGGATGGTTAAGCTGATTGAGAGGCCAGCTCTTCCCAAAGCAAAAATTTCCAAAAATTTCATAGCACTTAGGAATGTTTCCCAGATGCTCTTGATTTCCAGATAAACATTCAGCCTCTTTCAATTTCTTTGCCATCCCAAATCCAGCATCCTTCCATGTACATGCTGGAACCCAAGGTGGCCAACAGACTTCTAAGACTCAGCTATGTGTTTAAGGTGCCTGTATTGCATCTCATCCCAAACTGAGTTTCTTTTTCTACTTTCCATCCTTTATTAACCTATCCAAGAACAGACTTTTCCCCTGTGAACATACTGCCTTTCCCCTGTCCCTGGTCAGGAATCTAAGCCTCCTTCACCATGAGGAGACAGATGTGCAGGGGAATGCACATCTCTTCCTCCAGCCAGGAAAGATTCCAAATGAGTATCTTGGTAAACTCAGCACTGTTCAAGAAGAGCATGGGAGGGGCAAGGCAAAAATTCAGTTTCAGATTATTTCTCTCAGAATGAGTGTTAAATAAGGACCAGAGGATGTGAAGTCCGTATTATCTAATGGACACAGAAATGCAAGGAAAAGAATGAATCACCTTTACCATGACTGCATTCTCCCTACCTACATAATCCTAACAACACCGCTTCAGGGAACGGATCACTCCTAGGAGTCATCTACACTAACACAAAAGGAACACAGAGATCAAGTACCAGCAGCAGTGGGAAGGAAGCAATACAGACATGGAAACCAGACCTTTTAGCACAGCTCACAACTAAGCCAAGAGCTAAATCCCATGGCAATCAGCATAGCAGCAGTGATGCTTTAAGGCTTGTAATCAATTCCAAGCGACTGCTTGGAAAACCCCAGCAGACTGAACTGATCAGAAGCAGGTTATAATCACTAACAGAAGCCTGAATAAATTAGCTGTAATGGGCCCTCATGCAACAACCCCAATAAAGAGAAAGAGGGTATGTACACAGAAACATGCTTTAAAGGATGTGTGCTGCAGGTGAAAGGTGGATTCATGTAACCAGGGAAAAAAGAAGGAAAGAAAGGTTGCTGTGGTTCTGTGATGGGCTTGAATAATATTAGAAAATCCAAAGTGCTGTTATTTATTTATCTAGGGTTCCCCCCATCAAAAAGATAACTTTGGGTGTGATTAAGGAGAGAGAAAACAAGGTGGCAAAACACAATCTCTAAAGCTAAACCCCACACCCCTGGCTAGATTTGTGGCCCCGAGGGTCCTGTTTCCAGAAAAGCAGAGACCTACCCAGACCATGTGATGCACAGTGTAGATATCACTGTCACCCATATAGACGCGAATGGCGCGCAGAGTGAAACCGTATTTCTTTCCAGCCCGATGGATGATGATTGGTGGTTTCAGGTTTGCAATAGCAGGAGAAAAGTCGCGGCTGGGTGAGGAGTCCCTCGAAGATGGGTTGGAGGAGAGAGAATGAGGTGACATTGGACTGGCCAATGGAGAACACGTGTGGTGATCTACAGTGATGACATAAAGGTGGGCAAAAATTAGGAAAACAGGCCTCCGAAAGAGAAAATTCTTGTTAGAGAACAGCTACGAAAACGTATCTTCTAATAAGGTCTTAAAGCTGGTGGCCTTCACCAGAGCTGAGTCTGTCTGCAACTTCAACTAATTCATGCTTTGTAATACAAATAGCAGTTTCCAAAAAGGCACATTTGGAGGTGTACATTTATTGCACTGCTCATACAGAATTATGGTTGGGTTGCAGTGTTCTCTACTTCTCTTTCCAGGATTTACAACCCATCACGAGCATTTGCTCCAAGCACAATCCTGAAATACCCCATTTCCAGGTTATCATGTATTATCCTCATCCAGAAGATCAGATGTCTCTAGCTCTTGGTGCAAGTTACACACTGGTGCTGAGATCAATCCAAATCAGTTAGTATTAACACAAAAGGAATGAGTAGGTGATCAGACAACAACTATGTCTAGGCAGTTTTGATAGTGTTTTAAATTCACAGGGGCAAAAATATCTAAAATATTAGCTACTGAAGGGACTTTGCTACTGAAAAGCAACATCACAAGTTAATTTTGAGTGAGTTTCCCAAATGAAAAGCCATAGGCTGGGCTGTCAGATAAACTACCTGACTCTGCTTGCTGGTGGAACAACATCCACTTTTAAAAGTACAAAGCAAATACAGAACTCTCATTTAAAAGGGAAGCTGGTCAACATCAGTAAAATAAACCCAAAGAGCAGGAATACTAAATGCAGCTGTAGAAGGTAATCTCTAATCCATTAAGAAACACCTGCTGAATCGCCCAGCACATATTTACCTGGCAGATGAGAGCAGCTCTGGAGAAACCTTTGTTGGGTGATTAAATACACATTTTAGAGGTTTCCATGAGGGAGCTCATAGTTCAAAAAGCAACTGATGCCCAAAGCACAAGATGTGCATCACCACGAGGCTGCCAAGAGCAGGTGCATTCCTGCCTCCAGCTCACTGCTGGGAGGAACAGGTGGGCATTGCTCATGGCCCAGCTGCATTCCCTGCTCCCATCCAGGCTCCCATTTCCAGGCACAGCCCTGGAAATACAGCATGGTCTTATCCTCTAGAAAGGGACAAAATCCCTGTTGGAAGAAACTCCTTCTGCTGAACCAGTCTATCGCAGCTCAGAATGGCTGAGCTGCTCACCTGGCATTGGGAATTGTAAAGGTCTGGCTTTGCTTGTAGACAGAGCTGGGCCAAGAAGGTGAGCAGTTCAGCACTGACTTAGTGAGTTACTTACGCTGTTCAGTTCTTGAGCACTCAATCTCAACCAAGTTATCTGGAGTTTCTGAAACTTCCCAGTGCATAAATGCACCGGACACATTTAATTCCCAAACAGGACTGCAGTTACCATGTGACCCCAAAAAACAGCACCTTGAGGGTTAAAATCATTTTGTGTCTCTATACCTCCTTGCTGCATCATTGTCTAGAGACCAGCTAGGAGTCAATTTAAACAAAACCAAGGGAAGAACAGGGCCCAGCTGCCATTTGCAGAAGCTGCAGCCAGACCACACGCACAGCGCTGCTGTCTGTGGCACAGCGGTGGTCATCAACCTGTGAGCAGGAAATATTAAACCCATTGTAAAAGTTAGCGCTCTCCCCTCCTGCCTGCCAAAGCATTATTCCAGGAGAGTGAAGGGGGAGGATCTGTCTGCAGACCTTTTGTTTAGTGCTTGCAGATTCTGACAATGCCTTACTCAAGGCATTTCTTACCTGAGGGAATCAGGAGAGACAAGGCAGTAGCGGATGCTGATTTAATCACTTTATTGACAGGTCTCGAGGTACGTTTCTCCCCTGATTCCCCAGAGAGCAACCTGTGTCGTGCCCGCCGCACTGCCAAATCGCTGATGGCTTTTGGAGTGGTAAAGTCTGGGCCTTCATTGCTATTACTGCGAGCTCGTGGATCAGAGAAATCTGCAGTGCTCCCAGCTACAGTTTAAATTAAAACAGATTAGAACCACAGGGAATTCCTAACAGTCTATTCCCCTACAGGCAAAATACATTAAATCAAAGTCATGTTTACATGAAGTCCAAGAGTAAATTTTCCTAAGAAGAAACCCCAGGGCTTGAATTTTTATTTACAGAAATGGTGTTATTCCGAACACAGAAAATTAGCAGCTTCTATTCTGTGGAAGAGCTCGCTAATGAAATCACATTGTTCAGTGGCAGTTCCATGAATCCTAAAGCCGTGGTGCACTTCTGCACACCATTTCAATGGGATCGTTCACAGATGAAAATGGGTTTACAGAAAGTACCGCATTTTTACAACCAGCAAGAACTGTCAATCTGTAAGTTAAAACTGCCTGTAATAGAAGAGCCAGGTTCTACTGGAGTTGCACATAGAAAATCCACTTTATGAGAATACTGAGGTACTCAAGTCAGGGAAAGTAAAAATGTGGATTGCAAAGACAACCTTAATTTGCCCCCTTCTGTGCACCATTGCAATTTAGTCTTGAATTATTTAACCTGCTACAATTATATATAAAATGTAAAGTAATCTTGGAGATAAGACTGGGCATGTAACAGCAGCAGATGCTGGGGACTGGGGGTCCTTTACTCAAGGCCAGTGCCTCAGTCCCCCATGTGATACCTTAAAGGGGCACTGTGAAAATACAGTAATTAGGATTTACAAGGTGCTTAGAAATGAAAATGGTGAGCATCACAGCATCTCCACAAGGGAAATTAATCATTCTGTCTTCAAAAGCAAATTTTAAGCAGCATGCAATAAATAAAGCCTAAGGGCCACATTTTGAACAATGAGGACAGAACAAAACATTGATCATCGTTATTTAAGTGGGCAGCACTGCTCCGCATACTAAGTGAAGCAGGAAGTATCATGAAAATAAAAATTCAAAGCATTATTCCCATAGACCTCAGGACCAGATGCTTGTTCAACACTTAAGAGGCACAGAGTTTCAAATCAGGCTCCCAGACAATGAGGAACCGGGATTTGGAGGCTGCATGGGAAAAGGTGCCATATAAATTAGAGGAGCAGACGGAGACAGTGACAGGAATTAAACTCCTTTCAAGTCTCTGACTTGGGGACACTGAAGCACTGGAATCCCTGGATTCCGTGCACTAGATCAAAGACTGCTCTAATGTATTGAGCTCAGGGGAGCAGGCTGCCCAGGAGAACTTTATTTTTGCCAATCTCACATTGCACAGACTCAAATTAGCAATGGAAGTGTCCTTGCCATTTTTAATAGCATGTTTCTAGGCTCAGCATGAAATTGAGAGCCCAAGGTTTCACTTATGGCACCTATGCCAAGCAAGTATGAGGCAGCTTCCTTCCTTTACCCTTGCACCTCTTCTTCACGTGATGGCAGCACCAGGCCTCTTCAGGGAGCACGGGCAATGAAGGGGAATGGGACAATTTTAAAGGAATTTCACAGACTGGATTGCAGAAGAGGAATAATAAGATGTGGGACTCTTTGGCTTTACTATGGAGGGCATTTCCACCTTCTGCTATCCGTGCCCCATCACATATGCCCAGTGCCCTCCACCTTGTCCATTCTTGCTGCCATTCTTGACTACTTCCTCAGTACCCCTTTCCTCTCCATTCTCAATGCATCACAATTGCTTTGCCTGCTTGCTCCCAGTTTGTCCCAGCAACTTGTTCCTTATTTTCTTACCCAGTTAGTCCTTGTTATTCAACCCTACAATCTAATCCTTCCCCTAATTATGCTGTCTTTCTCAAACTTTCTTTTGCCAACCCTCATTTCAACTTACCCTCATTCTTCCATTGTTCCAAACTTCCTTTTTTTCCCCTTCCTTACTACTTCACAGTAGTTCCCAGAATTCTGTTCTCAGAACAGGCAGCTTCACGCCCTTGTCTTCCCAAGGCCCTGAAAGGGGCAGAAGCTGGGAACACTCCAGCACCCAGAGCTCAGTCCTGCACTGCAGCAGCCCCGGGCACCACCGTAGGAAGGTTCAGCTCAGCCCAGAGCTGGAGAAAAGCCCCAGAACAGTCAAAGTTGCTGAGAAATCAAACACTGACTTCTAAGAGCCACTCTACTAAATTTAGGCTGCACTTTTCTGAGACTACAACTGGATGAATTTCAGCAGATTTGGCTGTTATAATAAGTGGCATGTCCCTGACACAAGCCCCACTTCTCCAGCATATTTCAAGTCTCTCCAAACTTTTGGGATGAGCAAAACCACAGGAAGCAGGGATCTGTTGGTATGGCTGACACCCACGTTCTCCAGCTCCAACTCAGCAGTGATCTGTTCTGATTAATGCTTAAATTATTGCTGTCTCAGGTAGGCACCCAGTGGTTTTAAGTAGGCACAGATCATATGAAGCTCAAGCATGAGAAGACCTAAATCAATTTGAAGTGACAGGACTGAAATCCAAGATGCAATTTTGAGGAGAAGAAACCACTGGCATTATTTCAAAGGCAAGCACATCCACAAAACTACACTAAAATATCTACTTAGCATGAGGCACTCACATCCCCTACCACCCAGAGCCAGTTTTAGAGAGTTCACCACTGCAAGGCAACACGGCCTCCTTGGGGAGGGGGACACCCCCACACCAAGCACGTACCTGTCAGCGCTGAGGTGCTGCCGGTGGCCGTGGAGGGGGTGGTGGCTCCAGCATCCCCTTCCAGCTGCAGCTCGTGCTCCACAGGCTGTTCTGGAATGGGCAGGGGCAGCCCCTCCCGCGCCTGCACCGTGGACAGGAGCATCCCCTCGGATTGGGGCCGTTTGAGGGCGGCCCCCTCGTCCTCGGCGGAGATGGCGAAGCGCGGCATGTCCAGGAGCCCCGAGCAGCGGCGCCGCACCGTCAGCGGCGGGCTGGAGTCGCTCTCCGTGTGCGAGGACTCGGACATGGACAGGCGCTTGCGCAGGCTGGGGGCAGAACCACACAGGGCCCCAGGTGAGTCAGGGCATGCCGAACTTGGAAGGGCGGGCACAGACACAGCTCACGTGCCTCAAGCCAATTTAAGGTGAAGTTTGGTGGCCAAGCTACAACACTGGGAGTTAAAACAACAAAGGCTTGGGGCATCACCTGAGTTTAGATATCCAACTGTTCTAGGAAAGGAAGGGATAAACCCAAAGAAAAATACAGTACAATGAACATGGTATTAAATATTACTAAAAAAAAAATCAAAAATCACAATTGCAAAATGCAAATCATCCTCCACATTCCTTTTGGAATTAGTTGAATTTTTCTTTCGAAGTTGCTCTAAATTAGAAACTAGGAAGGCCTAAGGTAAAATGAAGTGCACCTCAGTTATTAGTGCAATCTGTAAAACATTTTTAAGGGAGTCATACAGACTAGGTCAGAACCACATTTTATGCTCTAATGACAAACATTAGTGTAAAGGTTTTACAGGGGTTGCACAAAATGAGAGACATCCCTTTTATAGAGTAAGTTTTCAGTAATGCCAGAAAAATGGCAGGTATCCAAACTGTGGGTATTCATATATTTTACTGACATTTTTTATTAGAGCACAAGATTTTTTTAGCATATTCTGAACTTCTGAAACTTTGAACTTTCTTAACAATTTCTCTACTTTGTAACAAAAGGTCAAAGTCTGGCGACACCAGAATTTGTATTAATTTTAGAAAAAAACTGATGTGGGTGCATGTCTGACGTAAGATACAAAATCTGCCCTTAAGGTTAGAATATCTTTAAATTCATTAAAAGGATTTGCTACGGATTTAGAAGATATTAGTACTTAACTAGATATATTTAAGGACTGTATAGATTCTACACATTCACTTTTAGCTATTCAACCCAGGCTTCTCTTGTAGAAATACATAAGAAGCTCTCCTCACCAAATAGTGGTCACAGAAATTTTTGGATGGTCTTTTTTAGCTGCTGTGGGAAAACAGAACACTCAGCTGCACAGAACTCACATTTCAGGAGACCCAATGACCCAGCTGCGGTCCCGGCTCTTCAAGCCCCCCAGGCTGTCCAGCCGATCATCCTTCTCCTCGCTCAGGCTCCGCTTGGTGGGTGGTGGAGTCTTCCTCTCCTCGTGGATGGAAAGTCGTTCCATGCTGCTGTACACCTGTGTGCAGCAAAAGATCCTTCTGAGCAGGGAAAACCAACCCACGGGGCCTTTTCTGAGCAAGGGGGAAAATCTCCTCTTGAAATTCCCCCCGAAAGCCTGAACTTGGTAATGTTCTTTGACCAAATAACACAGCACAGGTGTGACACACTCAAGGTGTGCCAGGGAGGAAAGGAAAATGGCCCAGACTCAGAAACACTAAAATGGTTTTCTACAACAGCACCCAATGCCTCTCCTTTGAAAACACAACAGGAATACTGACAAACTTCATGAAATTGCTTTGATTTTTGGTTTTCACAATTCTCAAATCTAAGAGGAGCTACAGCTAAAGACAGCTGCACAGCTCTTGAGGGCTGGCATCTGGATCTTGAAATCTTACTACACAAATTCACTTCAGTGATAGGCATCATGCTCATGACCCCATTTCATTATCAGTCTATCAGCATTGCCCCAAGCTTATTTCAGAACAAAAAAGTCCTGCCCTCCTCAAGGAATCTACTATAATGCTGACAGCTTAATGAAAGTGCCTTTCTTGGTTTTACAGCCGTCTTTAAATAATTAAATGATTAAGCAAAAAAATCCATCCTTTTAAAACTACACTTGACTGTGGACCTAATTTACATAAGAAGAGATTAATGAAAATAATGTTATTAAAAATTCAGAGCATCAACAAGATAACGATTAATAAATCATATGGCTGAATTGTCAGACAAGAATTTCAAAATATAATGAGCCTTTTATGCCTCCCACATTACAAATGCTGTATAATTTTCCAGGTCTTAAAATAAATTCATTAAAAGTGAACTTTCTCTCTTTGTGGCAAAAACATTGAACCCTAAAGAAAAGCTTCAGTCTAACAAATGAGTAATACTCATGGTGAGAAAAGGCAGAGAAAAGAAACTCTTACGTACTCATGAGAACTTTTTCAAAACACCAACTAATCCTCAGGTCCAATTTTAAACATACTTTTAGTGATGCAAATCAGGAGCAACTCCATAAAATTAAGAGTAACTGTTATTTAAACCACTGTAGCCTGGCTGATGACAAAGAACAAACTGGTCCTTAAAAACTGACTTCAGCAGTGGAAAACTGGAGGAACTGTTGTGAAAAAACTGAAATACCTTTCAGAGCTCCTAAGTAAGATTCCTACTCCCATCTCACTAAGAGGGAAACACAAATCATGAAGTGGCTGCCCCAAAACAGCACTTCTCCCTTCTGCCCCTCCCAAGCATATTCTATTTTATCAGGAAGATCAATGTAGTCCTTTCCTTCTAGTTATGTACTTGAAAACACCAGAGGTTTTATGTTTTGTAGAACTCAGGTAATTCTTGCTGATTTTCTCTGGACTCCCTTTTAATGGTCCATGTTCATTTTCAAGAACATTGCCCAGTACAGACTAGAATACCCCAGCTATGGCCTTCCTACTGGTAAGCCCAGTAGGGAAAATTATTCCTTCAATAATTTGGCACATCTAATTCGTGAAGGACTATGTGCTGAGACCCTTCTCTTTGAAATTGTCACCTTGTCTTTTGCTCCTCAGGCTGTATTTGAAACAATGAGTAATGTAAACTTCACTGACGTTCTTACCCCTTTGATTTTAGACCCTTATTCCAAATGTCAGAATCAATTTTTGTCCCAAAACCATCTTGTCACCTATGGAAGGTCCTTTCAGAATGACACTGCTCAAAGCAAGTAAGTTTTGGATACTCCCTGTGCTAGCATCCGGGTCATTGGTAAAAACATCAGACTGTATCAGATGCAGAAGAGAACTACACAATGCCCTGCATTGGTGAAACATGAAGAAATATAAAATGTCATTCTCCAATTATTCTGGTACTCATCTTCTAACAGGCCACAAACTACCACAGAATAAACAACTCACGTAGTGTTTTCTTTCCTCAGTGAATACTACACACCATGAGATCCCACAGAGCATCCACATTATTAAAATCTGCCCCATAATGAAGCAAAGAAACTGTGTTCCTCTCTAGATTGTTTTCTTTCAACAAGATGGCATGTCCCTACCTTGCTGAACCTGGGCGAGCACGAGGAAAACTGCCGAATTTCCACGTGATCATCATCATTAGTGTCCTCCTCTTCTTCTGAATCCAGGTGCTGGTACCGTTCTGAACGGGCTGGGAACAAGACAAGGCACTTGCATCAGTGTGGGGAGTGTTGGTAACTCACCCTCAAGCATTGCTACTGGCCTGCTTAAAGAACTTGGAATGTTTATACACCATGCAGGGTATTTCCCTTAATACTGAAGCTTGCCCAGCCAGTTTTTGCTCATCCCGTGCAATTGCCAGTGAAGAATATCTCCTTGGCACTGAATTTATCTTATCCTGTCAGCTGTATTCCATTCTGGAAGCAGCTGATACTCAAAAGGTGTCTAATCCTGCAGACCCTTCATGGTAGGGATATTTCTTCCCTACAGCAAACAACCACGTGGACGGAAACATGGAAACAATTCACTGTCCAACTTTCCAATAAACAGCTTTTTGATTATACAAAGTCTGTCCTGCATACGCACATACAAGCCTACTTAAAAAATAAAAGTATTTACCCCAAAAGAAAATCTCCTCTTTTCCCTCTTGCAACTAGGAAAAGGATTAGATTTTGTGAAAGAAAATGGGCAAGTAGCCAATATGCAAAGCTGGTTTTAATGCAAAAACTTCTTCCAAAGAGATTTCGTGCTTTGAGATTTGCAGCACTGGATTTCTAAGCCAGCCACACTGGATTTTGTGGGGTGGGCACTAATAAGTTTGGCTACAGAAAGCTGATAACTATACTGAGCCAAATTTGCTGCACCACATCAGCCAGAAAGCTACTTTTATAAATTCTAACATTTTCTGCATTAGGGTTTATAACAGCAACACCAACTCCTATCAGTGTCTATGTGAGATATTTCCTGATGTAAGAATTCCAGCCTTTATAAAGGACTCACATCAAGGTCACCCTGATAACGAGTGTGCCAGGGCATGTGGGGAGTTTCCCATGGTTCTGACAGACCCAGTGGTTTTGCTTTTATGCACCAGGATCTGCTCGTGGCCGCTGCACTGGGCCTCTGCCAGTCACTGACCCAACTCAGTGACCAAAGTTTCCACATCCTACAAGTCCAGTTAGCGGTGAGAACAGCCCACCACACCAGTTTCCCCATGTTTGTTGTACCAGTACAACCTCAACAGATGTAGAAACCCCACCTCTGCCCCCTCTGCACAGCTTGACTCCAGCTGCTCTCTGCAGCAGCCACACAGAGATTTCTCAATTCATCTCTCTCTCCCAGTCCTACCTCTCCAAGGAAGCCTCAGCCTAAAAGCCCCTTCCCCAAAGTGTAAGAGCACTCTCTAAATGGAATCACTGCTTGTGCAGTGTGAGAGCCAAGAGGCTGGATGCAGCTGCTCTCTCCCTCCTTTCACTCTCAGCAAAGCACAGGAGCAGAGCAAAAATGTTCTTCATACAGATTCAACCAGTCCCATGGCCCCAAGATGGCAGAGATTCCATTGATGTAGAGCAGAAATTTCCACATCCCAGGGACCTGAAACAGCAAGTATCCCATTCTGCAGCTGGAGACCAAGCCCTTTCCACCTGCTCAGCTCCTCAAGTCAAATGAGAAAAGTTAGGGAGCAGAGGCTCTGGGAACAGAGATCTCTCCATCCCTCCTGTGAGACTTCTCCCTTCTCTCCCAAGAGCACTGACTCTGTCTGGTGCTTATCTTGAAATACCAGGAATCTTACACAGCACTGATACCATGGCAGTTCCCAGACATTTATACACACCAGACAGACACTTCATATCTCATTAGAGCTAGTAATACTAAAATAAAGCAATACACTTGCAGCAAAAAAATTTCAAATTACTTCAAATCTCTTAGGAATTTTCCCCACATACTTGTCTTCAAGGTCTAGGGTTTGTTTTGGGGTTTTTTTTTAAACATTTATTGGCTGAAAACAGTCACTTGGGAAAGATCATGTTGCTCAAAAACTCAAGGAATTTGGATTTACCAAATGCTTTGGAAGAAGTTTAATGAACCCAGCATGACAATGGCAGCACCTCTCACTCCAGACCCATGGCTGGCAGGACCACAGGCACCAGTGAAAGGCCAACTGACTCCAGCAGCAACATTTTTTCATTTAAAATTAATTTGCCTTCAAAGAAACCTTACTTGGCATTCAACAGAAACTTTTTAAAGCAATTCCCAGCAAGCGTTTTATTCAATTTCTAAAATGACTTATCTCTAACAATTTCAAAAATGAAATATGCACAAGAAATATGATGCTGTTTAGGCCAAATCTCGAGTCTTACTGTCAAAATAGCTTGTGTCATCCTCAGATTCCAGCTGTGGGATGAATTCAGCTTTCTGCCGGAGTAATCCATTCCAGTCCAGATCTTTAAAGAACCGATGCTGCTTCACTTCAAAGGCACTACCTGAAATAAGAACCTTTTATTGCAGAGTACTTCTTTCAGCATTTGCATAACATGAAAAACAAACCCCAAAAATATCAAGAGCCTAAGAGAATGTACTCGAGTACTTTTAAGTCACACATTTTCCAGGAATTTTGAGAAACAACTTATCCTTTTGCCAAAGTGGTCATGCAGGATAAAACCTGAACAAGATTTCCTCCTTCCCACCTCCTCTTCCTGCTTAGCAACAACACAGATGCTGGAAGACAGCATCTGCTGTTGCATTCCACAGTGAGTTGCAACATTAAGAACACCTTAATTTAAAATTTTCAAACTCTAAACACCATCTTGTTCATAACTGAATAAAGAGAGCAAACTGAGAGGCACTTAGAATGTGAGTGACAACTCACAACTCCACTGTTGTGACTAAACTCATTCATGTGCCTAGAACAAGACAGGGCCCACCTATCTTCCTCAATTAGTATCTATGGTTATTAAGCTCAGAAGCTTGGGTACCCAGAAGGAAAAAGTTAAGACTGTCTACCACCTTATGCATTTTTTTCAAATGAAATTAATATTCATAGCAGATGCTACTGTCTTTTTAGAAAAGAAAAGAGCAGAGGAAAAGAGATAAAAGGTTTGCTGAGTGCCAGTGGCACTACAACGTGCCAAGTGAAACAGCAGTCTCAGCAGTACAGGTATATAAGAAATAAAAAAAATATAATCAGTCCATCAACTCCTTTTATAAGGCTAGAAACTCTACATCTTTTCCATGACAGCAACATCTTTCAAGTACATGGATTTTAAGTAGAGAAGAACATGTGAAAACCATCTGATAACGTTATTAATTCATGATCTATTCATCACCCTTGTGTGCACATGTGCCAAGTCTGCTGAATACATGTACCTTTTGGAATTGTTATATATTTATCCCTAAACTTTTTTTTTATTCTTAAAGTGTAGTTTTGAATTGAAAATCCTGAATTAAATAAAACTAATAAAATCAATGAAAGATGAGCTGTCATGTGAAGCCACAGTGTTGCACAAATTACTTTAAAACAGGAGCGTAGCTAGAGATTACTTATGATTATTTACTATGAGGAAATGAGAAGTGTTGGCTTGTAGAACTTCCAATCTGACATTATAACACAGAAAGACTGACATACATATCTGACTTTGCCAAAAGATTTTCAGACTTTGCTGTAGGTTTGAAGAATTCTACACTACAGGCCTCTAGGAATGGAAAAGTTTTCATTTACTTTATTACACCCAGGAATTCACATCCATGGCAGGGATTAAGCCCCTACTCAAAGAGAACTTCAAAAGAATCTGATTATACACTGTTCAAATGGAGACACAACCCTCAAGCCTATAGTGGAACAACACAAATCAGAGAAGTTATGTTGCCAAGCTGACAGTGCCCTTCTCCTGTTTCCCAGACAGGACAGTAATATCTGCCTGGCTCATGGACATGTGACAGTAATTCCCAGAGCTCCACCACACTGAATCCAGTATAAACTGCTCCCCAGCTCTAGATGAGCATTCCTCAACACGAGTGGGTGTGCATCACTGGCAAGGTAGCTTCACCCCCTGCTTCTGGGCAGTGTTTTCCTGTGCACAAAGCTCTTACCTGTTCCCATTCTTTCCAGAGGATTTTGGCGGAGAAGCTTAGAAATGAGGTCCTGGGCATCCGGGGGCAGTGCATCATCTCCTTCTGGCCAGGCAATTTCATCTGGGGACAAAAAGAGACGACATTTTCTACCAGCTTCCTAACTAATATGAATAACCATTCACGCTCCTATAAGTCAAAGTGCAGCATTGAGAACTGCCCCAGAAGCGTAAATACCTTGAATTCAGCAGCTTAATATAATTCAAGCATTGATATTTTTCAAAATGCAAAAAATCCAGCATCAGCTAAAGCTGCCGTCAATCCAAGCAGTGCTTGTGGAGGCAAAAAAAAAGCTTTAAGGACTCTATTAATAAAGTATGAAATGGGACTTCCATGACAATCCCTAAACAAAGACAGTGACAATACTGTGGCTGTATCTCCTGCCTGCACATTCCACAGTCGTTACACTTGGAACAGAGAGAACAATTCACAGGTAACGATTTCATGCATCATATTTAGTGCTTTGATGAAATTTTCTTTTTACAAAGGACATTTGCCAAGTGTGTTAAAAACGTACTGCTTCAGAAAGCATTCCCAATAGAAAATTATTTCACTGGCATATTCACTGAATGAACACAAAGCAATTGTCTGTCCAACTCCAACCATGAGATAGGTTTAAAAAGCCACAAGATGTGAAGGTACTGAGTACAACAACTTCAATGTATTGTGCTCAGAATTTCCTTTCATTTCACTTATACAAAATTACTAATTGACTAGCATTTGGACCTATAAAAACAATAACCAAAATCAGCCTGAATTAGACCAGTTGGTGGTACTTCTTTCAAATTCTCCATCATTTAAGTTAAAAGACAGAACTGAAAAATCCCCAAATATTTTTCCTCAATCACACAAGACATCCCACATCCTCCCACATCATGACAGAACTATTTAGGAAGATGTAAAGCAACACAAGTTTCCATAGCTGAAATCAGCTGGAAGCTGCTTTGACACAGAAATTCAGAAATACTAAAATTAAACCCCATTATTTTATATACCTAGTCCTTCCTGACTAAACTGTGGACCCTCAATATTTTTACAGCACATTTTGAAACCCTTTCAGAGCCAGAGCAGAAACTTACCACTGATCACTTGTCCAAACAGCTCTTCAGGTGTGTCCCCAAAGAAAGGAACGCAGCCGACCAGGAACTCGTAGAGGATGACTCCCATGGCCCACCAGTCCACGGGCTTCCCGTAGCCCTGGCGCAGGATCACCTCTGGTGCAATGTACTCTGGAGTCCCACAGACCTCAAGAGAAACGTGCAAGAAAGCAATACATTTGCAAATTGCCAAATGCATGTCAAAGCTTATTTTGTCTTCTTTTTTTTCCTCTCTTTCCCCCCCTCAGAGCTTTACAAGGAAGTTATTAATGTTTTGCCACTAACCACTTTATGCTGTGGACTACTCCCATGGAGCAAGAGTCTATATTTGAGGAAGACATTACCTGCACATCAATAACATCACATGACATTAAATGTTCCTAGTGTGGATGTGCCAGCTAAATAGTTCTTTGGTGCATGCACAGGAAAGCATATGGGAAAAATGCATATTCTGTGTGTTTAGGTCTGACAGCTTGATGGATGTCTGCTGGCACAGCTACAGCTATCAGGAACTGAGTTTTGACAAACCTCTCACATCTCTGTGCTAACAGAATTTAGTTTCACAGATGCAGAATTAGCAGCACAGCATGATTACACACTTCAGCCTTAATCTTGGGAGGCACAGCTGGCATGGACAATGGGTAAGGAAATTACCTTGGAAGATCTAAGTTGCCTGGGGCTTAGAAGCAGCAACAACAATAACAAAATAGTTGTAAAAATGTACCACGGTAAAGTGCAAGAATATGATCTAATGACCTAGGAGAGTTCTGTTAGAAAAAGCATCCTTACTCAGAAAACAAGAAGACAACACCACAGGATAATTATGAATCAATGCTTGGCACAAATAAAAATTCAGCTGAAAAATTCAGCTGTGATCCTAGGTATTTTCAGAATAGAGAAGCATTTTTTAATCCCATTATACAAGGCACTGGTGAGCCTGCATCCAGAACAGTTCCTTCAACCATGTCCAGAAAATATCAGCTCAGAAAGAGTTACATGGAAGAGCTATTCATTCATCAAAAGAAAATCTATCTTGTTAGCTACAAGAACGTAGCTGGTTAAGCCTAGTAAAATGAAGGCTAAGGAGAAAAATGACCCTTAGTAAATATCACGGAGATAAAAATCAGTGTTTAAGCCATTAGACAAAATTACAAGAAACATACAGAAACTTGCCATGAACTTTCTAAGCACCAGAAGGGGGAGATCGTGGAACAACCTTCAGCAAAATCCATGTTACATCCCTAAACCAACTTCTGTTTACACTTCTGCACTGCTGCCTGGGCCACCCTTTCAGCACCCTAAACTAAGAGCTGAAGTGCATGACTCCAAAACAAGAAGCTGAAATAACAAACCATGTCAATTAACGTACAAACATGAGAATGGACTTGTGTCTTTTCCTCCCATTTTACAGTGCCCAGCACAGCATCAAGGCAGAGAAGGAGTGCTACTAACTCTGATTCTATTCCATGACAGAATCCTGCATCTGATCCCACATCAACAGACAAAAGTTTTCAGCTCACCTGCTTGTCCAGGAATTCCCTGGTATCCTTCTCAATGTGGCCCTCATAAAGATTAGTTGTAAGACTCATTAACCCAATTTTGGACAGTCCAAAGTCTGTTAGTTTAATATGACCCATTGAAGTTATCAGGAGACTAAAAGAAAGAGAAGTAAAATAATGCAACATTCATTTAATTATTTCCCAAAAGCAATTTAAAACAAAAAGAACACAAGATAATGCAAATGACGATCTCAGTGTTACATCCCCATTAAACACCCGGAAAAAACCTCCTATGCAGCCAAATATCACAGAGCAGAAAAGGCAACTAGGAGTGGGACTATCTTCTGCCAAAACACCATCAGTGTAGCAACATCTTTGGCATAATACCTGAAGACATTCTTCCTACCCTTTCTCAGTGTCTCTCTGCTTCTACATCAGTAGCAAAAAACTCCATAAAACCTCCTACATGTCAGATGCTGCTGAAGATCAATGCCGTCTCCAGCCCCCATGTCCTGTTACCTACAGAGAAAGCCCCTGAAGGACTGGCTCTGTTCCCTCTGAGGGCCCAAACACTTACTTATCAGGTTTTAGGTCACGGTGAACAATCCCATAATTGTGTAGGTACTCCAGTGCCAGAACAGTCTCAGCAAAATACATCCTCGCCATATCAACAGGTAGAGCACCAATGTTCTTGAGAAGTGTAGCACAATCACCTCCTGGAAAGAAAACATTTGCACATATGGCACGTTGAAATGGCAAATCTCAGTAAGAAACAACAGCTATGGGTCTGCAGTACAAGACTAGACTAAGTTTTCTAAAAGCTGTCTCTCACAACCCTGCTAGGAAGAATTCTGAAGATCTCTCTGTACTTGAACTTGTCTTGAACTTAAAACAAATACTAAAATCCTAGGAAAATTGAGATCCATATATGTTGGGCAGGCTTGGACAGGGATTGTACAAATGCCATTTGCAAACTGAAGGAAGCATTGAAGAAAATAAGTCTGTGGACTCCTGACTGAAGCTTCCTTGGGAACACTGGCCACACATTTCAGTCGACATTCATTTCTACTTGCAGAGGAATTAATATTAAAATTTCCTATTGTCAATACATCTGATTTCATTCCACTAATTTATCTGAAAGAGCACTGATAAAATAACTATAATCTTATTTCTCAAACATTCAGTCAAGCAAGCCAAGCATAAGAAATTAATCCTATCCACCAGTGGATATTACTTATAATAAGATAGACTGATAAAGTAAAATCAAATTATATTTCAAAGAATAAGCAAACCAAACAATGAAAAAAACCAACCCTAGCATAAAATGGCACTTTATTTCAAAAAAGGCTGCTAAAAAACAAAGAGTTATGTTTCTTAAGTCTTTTTCTAAGTGGAATGTCAAGCAAATGTGCTACAGATCCAGCCATGCCATCCCACAGGAGGGAGGGAGGGAGGGAGGGTTTCTTTTCCAATGAAAACTGGAAAGTTCATGCTGACTTCTGACCTCAGCAGTGAGGCTCAGCTCCACTGCAAACCTGTTGTGCCAGTCACAGGGATTCAGAGCCCACATCCAGCCCAATTAAGGCCCCTTTGGAGGAGTGGATACCAACAACCATACCTTCCACATACTCCATAACCATGCACAGGTGCCGCTTGGTCTCAAAGGAGCAGAACATGCTGACCACGAAGGGGTTCTCAGCAAATGTCAGGATATCTCTCTCCACAAAGGCCTGCTGGATCTGGTTTCTCAGGATCAGGTTCTGTTTGTTGATCTTCTTCATGGCAAAACGCTGGCGGGTGGTCTTGTGCCGCACCAAATACACCGCTCTGCAAAACCACACCAAGAGGAAAAGGTCCATTTTCAGTTCAAACTGCTTTGTTGTGGGTTTAGGTTTGGAGTTCTTTGTGGTTTTGTTGGGTTTTTTTAAACAGTGATGTTACTGTTTTGAATGGATCCTGACAGTCTTAGCCATGACTCCAGAAAATCCTGTTTCAGTGACAAGCTTCCCTAGAAAAGAAGGAACCCCATGATGCTTCCTTCACAAAGCTACTCTGCCCTCTTGAATAAAGCAGCATTTTTGCTGGTATCATGAACAATAAGATATCTCAAACACCAATGTCACAAATTTCCATAAACACTATTGCAGAGCAGCATGTATTTTTCAACACAACAGTGACCACTTTGCTTAAAAAATTGTCCAAAATCTATGGAATCAGCAGGAGTTCTTTCCAAGCTCCATAAAATTAATTTGACGCAGCACTGTGACCAGGGATTTCCTTCAGTAAAGTATCTCTTACACTTCTATCATTTGCAGATCATTAGATTCCTTCACATTAATAATACAGTTTGCAAATAAAATTTTCATCCAGTCTGCCTGCCTTATTGAATCAGTACTTGTTTCCTTTTCTCTGGAGTACATTACATTTAACATGGTATTGTGTCTCACCAGCCACTGACTATAAAATAAACCCAGGAGAAAGACATGTCACCAACAGCAAAACCACCACTTCTCTCTGCCCTTTTTACAAAGTTACATGGGGCTTGTGCAGAAATATGACTGAAGAGATTTAAAATCTTTTTGTCTCATAATACGACTCTTATACATGCTCCATTGTGTCTTCACTCACTAAAAAGCTATGCTTACACTTTTTCCACATATAAATTTTAAAAAGTGATTTGTCGTTAACTAAGCACCTACATCCACAAAACACTCAAGCACATGCTCAGGTTTTGTTGTTATGACCTACTGAGTATCACTGCTTTTCAGTAACAGCCTAATGACCTCACTGGTAAGGATTTATGAACTGCAAAGAGTCAGGAGCTGGCTTTTAAAATTCTGGATAGGTTTGTGTGTGTGGTTAAAATTGTAACCGACTGAAATCATACTTGATTTTCAATGGATAATAAAATCTAATAGCCTTTCTCATGTATTACTCCTCACAGTAGATTTAACCCAGTGTAATTCTAGCACTTCTTTTAGCATTTCAAGTGCTCACTAACAGCCACATATGTTACATATATAATCTGAATAAATGAAAGAAATGGCATCTCCCAGAAGAATGCAGAAGATACAACAACCTGTGGAACCTCTGCAAGACCCAAGTGAAATTACTTTATGCTTTGTACCCAATAAAACCCAAACATTTGTCAAACCTTGCTGTAGCCCTTTGCTGGGTAGGACAATAATAGCATTTTCTTCTAATTCAAAGTCTAAAAGTCTTACCCATAAGCACCATTACTGATCAGTTTAATCGTTTCAAACTCTTCTTCAGACGGAGTTTTCTTTGACTGGACGGAGGCCCCACGGCTCTGGGGAAAGACAACAAGAAAATGAAAACCAGGAGCAGGAATGACTTAATTCTATATGGTTTTTGTTTTGTTTTTTTTTTTTTTTTCTGCTTTAAGCACCCATTAACTCAAATTCAATTAATTTCTGAATTTCTAGAGTCCTCAGCTTTAGGACAATTGTCTGTTTCCATAGGGTGTTTGCAGATTCCCTCCACAAATTATAAGCACAAAAAGTCAGTGGACTGTAAGATTCAGGCCTTTCCTTAATATTACATTTTTTTAAAAAACAATAAAATAAGGATCTTTGAAAGCTAGCCAGTTACATAATTAAATTTTCCCAGTGGTTTTACTAAAGTCAATTCTTTTCAATACCCATCACATTTCACAAATGTAGATAATAAAGATCTTTTCCAGATGATTTTAATTTTTAACTCAAATTTTTTTTTTTCAAATCCACAAAACTTGGTAATAATGCCTATTTGCATCTTTTAAGCATTTTACCACAACCATATAAAGATTTTCACTTTTTTATGAGCATTTACTCTAGTCTTAATATGAGCTTTTAAATGTCTGCACTTTTTTTTTTTAATTACAATTATTCTCCCTTATAATTAATTCTTTACTGTAGACTACTTCTTTTGAGAGAAAAAAAAGTGCTAGACAGAGTGAGTGTATTACTGCTTTACCTCGACTGAATCATCTGTCTCGGGAGTGTCTGGGCTGTCATAGCTATTCAACTGGGCCATTTCTGAAAAGAAAGAGGAAAGATTACTCCTAATGATCTCAATCAAACACTATTCTCTTTGTTTATGCAAGAAAAACTGGTTTTTAAGAGGTGCTTGTAGATGATGAAGGACATTTTCTCCCTCTGTAAAAAGTCACCCTAATTATACAGTGATAACCTTTAACATCTTGTACACTGCAGGCAGTATTATATATAAAGATGAATATAATTAATTGTCCTAATTTCAGCCTGACTTACTCTAGATAGTTGCTATAATAGTAAAAGCAATAGCAAAAGATAGTTGCTATAATAAGTAAAAGCAATAAATGCATGTTTGGAGAAAGTGCCGTCTAGTTAATATTAAAACCTATTACACACATGTATATCTGCATGTAGCCTGGTGGCATCTCTGTGCTCCAAGAGGAAAAAGCATCACATTTCAAACAGCTGCCCTCCACATGACGTGGCTGATTCTGCAATACACTGAGCAGCAGCAAAGTGGAAGAAAGTCACTTAGTTTAGGCTACTCAGCTGTCGCAGGAGATGCTGTAAACTCGGCAAGCCCAAACCCTACGTTCGCTACGAGTCTCTGAACAGACATCACTGACATTTCTGGGCACCCTCCTTACTGAAAGGAAATAAGGCACTTTGACATCTCCCCACATTTCCAAAGAAAATTTGACTTTAGTAAGGGGAATTAGCAATGGAAAGGTTCTCTCCCATGACAGGGATCAAAGGAAATTTCCCTTCAATGTCAGATTTCAACAAATGCTATTAAATTGCATTTAGCAATCTTTGGTAGAAATTCTCCTGAAGAGCTCTTCACTTGAAGTCAACCTGTCACTGTCATTCCAGTAAACACCAGAAAAGTTAAACTACTCCTAGCCAGACTACTAATTTATGTTAAAATTATGCTCTCCTGAGGTAACAAGAAGCATAGTTCAATCACTGAAATATTCCACAGTAACCTCCAGTCTCTGTCACACTTTCTATTGTTGCTGAACAAGCTGTGCACACTCAGAAAACTTGTCATTTCAGCCAGCAAAGTGCCAGGCAGAAATATTAACTCACTAATTTTAAAGTTACAATCTTCTGGGCCAATGTATATTTGTATTAAGTTTACCATATGCTATTCTGGCACCTTGCAGAAAAGCCGTTTCTGTCCTTACTGTGCCCTCTTTGGTTTGGCTGCTATACAAGATGTAAAACTTCAATCTCACCTATAGCTAAAAATTCATACTCATCATGGTAATCTCATGGAAAACCACAAAAAACACACTTTTTCCAGAGAGGACAATCAAGTGGGATGATGGGATACTTTTCAACCAGGCCACTAGCAGGCTAATCAGGTCAGAAAAATAACAGGTAAATTTACTTTTACTGTCCAACAGCACAGAGAAAACAGTTAAATCCTAAAGGCATTTTCTAATATTGTTTCAGCTATGATACAGGGAGACATTATTAACATCATAAGTAAAGAACTGTCACTATTGATGTGCCATCCTTACCCCAACAACATTCCTTTGAGACATAGGGCTGAAAAGGACAGTCTAGAATTTGACAGCAAACAGGAAAATAAGGAAAAATGGCCTAGAAATTCAATCAATAAAATAAAAGCATCCTTCAGCTATGTAGTGACCAGGAGATCCACTATCCTTTCAACAGTCTGGAAAGTACAACAACAAGAGTTCTCACCCTCCAGGGGATCCCTGGTGAGTCCCAGCTGGCTGATAATGTAACGAGGAATGTCGCATTTAATTCCTTGCCCTTCCTTGGCATGGCCTTCTGCAGCTTCCAACAAATGGTAGAACTCTTCAGGATCAAACTCCTACAGCAAAGCAGTGAGAGACACAGAGAGAGGTAAATGATACAGCTTTACAATTATGAAAGGCTTCTCCCCCTTAGAGGGGAATCCTCAGAAACATCCAAAGGTAATTCTGGGCTCAGCAGTGATGCAGAACATTTCCAGTTACGAGCAAGGCAATGCTTCCCACTCTGCTCTGCAAAACCATCAGACAGTTACATCCCACAGGGTGTCCATGGGTTTAGATCTGCAAATCAAAACAGAACAAGGGACTGTAGGGACTGTCTACAAACCACACCCGAACTTTCAAGAGGTCTTCTTAACGTAAGTGTTAAGTGTGGAGACAATTCCCAGTTTTGTCACATTCAGACATGCCAGGGAAAGATCTGTGATGAGAACTGAGGCACCACCTTGTGCCACCTCCATCTGACAGGTGAGGTAACCCAAGATAAGCCTTTCTTGCTGTCAGTTGTCACTTCTGATCAAGCCATACACCCACCCAAACCTGTCACTGTCCTGACCTCAGCAATTGCTAATAAAATTATTAATAAAACAACTTTCTTCATAAGAAGTACTGCTGCCTTGTTTCTTGTACAGTACAGGATCACTTCAGCAACTCAGTCTTGGTGCATGTGATCTCTCAGGCCAGAAAAGGTCACAGAAGGTGTGATGTCTTGCACTGGACTAAGAGATATAGTAGGAAACAAAAGACAAGCTTTGGGCAGCAGGAGCACTCTGCTTAGGAACAAGTCCACCAGTTAACTTTAGCTCTCCCCACTACAAACCTCATCATTCACCAGCAATGAGCAGCTTCACCAACACTCTTCAAACATTTTCCAGTGAAATGGGAGGATGAAAGGGGAAGAGTTTCAGCAAACAGCTGAGCATGCACAGATAACAGTGAGGGCATCAGTAAAGAACTGCTGCATGGTCAGCAACGTAAGAGAAAAGGAGCACAGAACTGCAAACAAGAAAATGAAATTAGAGCTTGTAATGATGTGAAGAGACTTGAACAGATAACAGATGCACTTTTCCATGACTGCTCCAAGCAATGCTGCTTGGACAGATGCTGTCACCAAAGACAGCAACAATGTGAGAAACAAAGTTCCTTCCCAAATCCTCTGGAAAAGGATTAATCAACAGAAGTCTCAGAAGTGGCAGAGAGCAGGAGCCAGACCAGTGAGGACCACAGAGAGACATGGTCACCAGAATGCAGTGAGAGCGACGGTGGAGCCAAGGAAGGACTTCTCGAGGTACAACTGCAGGTCATTCATTGGTGAGTAAAAGAGAGAGGGAAAAAAAACAACTTGGTGACAAAAAAACCAAACATACAAAATATTAAGGAACTATATAGATTCCAGTTCTGACTTCTTTATGGTAGGTTTATTCATTTGAATACAGGAGAATGAGCCCTACTAAGGGGAGGTAGGTGCTATGGAAAAATAAACTGAAAAAAAAATTAGATACTTTTTCCCAAAGATGGTTTCAGAAATGCACAAACCACATTATTATTTTCTTGAAGACCCAGAGATTGTCTGCCAATAAACATTTCATAGTCCAACAGGTAATGCAAAGACAGAAACCAAATAGTTGAACTTTGGAATACTTAAATGTTTTCGACTGCATTAAAACAATCACAGCCATCACAAGCACTGTCTATATGGACACTTACTTCATTTACAAGGAAGAAAGAAGAATGAGCTGCGTTACTAAAGTTAACCTTAATACTAAATAGTAGAAAAACTTTTTATAAATTCATTTATAATTCATATAATTGAAGCCAAAGGTTGAATTGCAAAAAAGTTTGTTAAAAATAAAAATGAAAATTAGTTCTCAAAAGTTATTTAAACAGTTGACTATCCTTTACTATATTTCTTGTTTTATGGGACAAAAGGAACATTAGTATTTAGTTCTTCGTGTCATCAGATTAAAAAAAATATTTGGAAAAAAACTGCTAGAAAGGCAATGCAGGTTGAAAAAACAGGAAAGACTAATCCACAGATCCAGATATTATTTCTATGTTTTGGACTCTGACCACTTGATTGTCAAGGTTGTCACTACATACTTTGGAATTCATTACTCAAATCTCAATGACTTCGCTGCTTCCACCTGCTCCCACTCACTCTGCAGAACATCTGGTGGAGAAGACATAGAAGAACCTGGAAACCTCTTAATTTGCAACTAAGAGCTGCCTTGAGTTTGGAACTCAAGGTACAGACATGGGTTCACAAGGCTTTCTGAGGTTCCAAGTTTCCCTAGATGATGAGTGCGCACAAGCAAAAATGACAATGGTGAATGCAGCAAATACAAACACAGTGAGTTTAAATTTATCTCCTTTCTCCGTTGTCTTCACTTCCAAAACAAATTTTGAAGAAGTGCTGGAAGATAAGTGGGAGTCACAAAAACTCATCTAAATCACAAACACGGTTTGAAAACCAAGGAATTCCCAGTTTGAAAGGAGTTGTGGCCAGGATTTTCAATGCAGTTTGGCAGAGATTTCTGTAATCAGTAAGTGAAGGTATCTGTCCTGCTGGTTGTGCAGCCAACTTCCTCACTGACAGTGGCCTTCCTTGCACTGCAGAATTCCCAGCAAAGTGATCCATCTGACAGCTGTGGAGGAGGAATAAGGAACTCTCCAAAGCCTACTGGTTCTCAGAACTTCTGCAGGTGTTTCCAAAAACTGGCATCACTGGTAAGACTGGACCACTCTTGTTTACTTTGTCAAAGAAAGCTCCACAAAACTCATTCATCTTCCAGTGACTCCAGGGATAAAAGTCACCCATGGGCACACTGACCACAACATAATCCACATGTCAACTGTGCTTTTATAGCCAGCCACAGATCCCTAATCCAGCCAACTTCTCTGATGTCTCTAACACCTGTAGCACCTCTGTCACTTTTATGTCCAGAAAGAACCACCACAGGTGTGCTCCTACACACCAGGGAATTTCATCCTGTCATTACCTAAGTTTCCATTGTAGATTGTGACACCTCACAATTTTTGGCCATTCTCCTACATCCTCATTAATTTTTCAACATCCTTTTGAAATACAGTCACTGAACTGAACCCTTTCAATTGTGTACACCTCTTTCTATATATATTGAAGGTTTATATTAACCCTGCTGCTATGGCATGACAGTGAGAATACAGGTTTTCATGCTGCTTCTCTACCACACCAAGGCAATACTTTTGTAGTTGCAGAACTTTGGGACACAGTGGCCTATTTCAGTGAAATCGCCTAAAAAATTTCACCATTTTCGAGCATTAAATTTTAAAAAATGCATTATTATTAGCCAAATTAGGTTGTTAAAAAGGAGTGAGACTTTCTTTTGTTTGTATTCCAATAGCACCAAATAGGATTTCAAACCCAGGCTACCAAAACTCCTTGGATCTCACACGGGGGTATCCCGCCGTGTGTTGACAGCTGGAAAACCTGACACCAGGTTTTACCAGTTGCTGGGTCTACTGGAAGGATTTGAATCCCAGAGCCCAAACACCCTTTATGTCATGGAACATCTTCCTTAGTGGCAGCCCCTCCTCAGCACGGTGCTCTGGGCACTGGGCACACCCCATACAGACATTTACAGGCTCCTTACAGTAGCTGTAACAACATGAGGTACAGTGGCATCAAGTAGCATGGAATGATGTTGACAGCTACATCTGGCCCCTCAGCCATAAACTTTATACTGAAATATAATTTAGCTGCTGATGCAGCTGACAGTCCATTGGAGAACTACTTCTATATTAATGCAGAAGCCACTTAGTACTTCTTTTTCTTTTTAAACATCAATTTATTTTTCATCATTGTTTTAATGAGCATGTAAAGGTCTCTTTTGAAAACTTTGTGTCCCTTATCTCCTCAAGTGCACAGCACTCTCCAGGCCCACACTCACCAGGCACTCGAGCAGCCGAGCTGGGCGGGCGATGATGATCATCAGCTTCTTCACCAGCTGGGTGACGAAGGCAACCTCGGAGCTCTCGGATCGCTCGTGGGCCTGTGGAGAGCACACCACCACGTTATGGTCCCAGCACTGAACTCTGGATTTCTCTGTCAGATGCTGAACTCAATCATCAGCTCAGTAACCAATCCAGCAGCAACAGCACAAACTTTTGTGCTGAGTCAGGGCAGGCTGAGCTCAGCTTGCTCAGGGGTGCCAAGGTACACATGGCTTTTCCATCACATCTGACTCACATTATCATGCAGGAGATATTTCAAAGGCTCTATTTGCATTATATCACCTATCAATTATAATAGATATAATGTGGGCTCAGATTATTTTTTTTAATGAAAAGAGGAATACTGATTTTTTCAATTTTATCTTCCACACAACACTGACATCTAGGTAATCACTAACAGACACATTTCTGAGCTTTACTTTCTGCCAGAATTTGAACTAGAATTTCTCTTCATCATCAAGAAAAACTCAGTCTCAGTTTCTCCTTTTTCAGTTTTATCAATCCTGTTGAATAACTCCAGCATTGCATTGGATATTATGTAGGACCAAGCAGATAAGCAAAGAAAAGAGCATATAAAAACTTAATTCAGAGGATTTAGTCCTGTCTCTTACTTCACCAGATTTCAGTATAAATTGAATTCTTAGTTTCAAGATGTATGTGTGTATATGTGTGATGGGATGTCTTTTTACAATAGCAAACACACCAAAACAATGATAATTAAAAAAAAGAAAAGAGCATACAAAAAACCCCTCAGAAATTATCCTTCTCTTGATGAAGCACACAATGACTACATGAGGAGTACTGGAGCAGAAATATAATAATATTTCATTGCAGAGTGATAAAAAAAAGGAAATACAAAAACTCTTAAAGTACAGCTATTTTTCCCCAAGGTCTAAAAATTGTGCTTTAACACAGCCACAACTATAGAGTCCAGAACTTAATAAATGAGCTTTTGCTGGCAATGAGCCAGTTACTTATAAGAGTGATATTTTAACAACAGTGCAAGCAGCAATAAATTAAAAGGTTCATTTAGTGTTGTCTGTTAGAATCACCTAAGAAGAAGACATTTCTATATCTTTTATGCCTGGGAAGTCAAATCACACTGGCAATGACCTAAAAGAGCAATACAAACACAGGGAGCAGAAATTCAGAACTAGAAATATACAAGCAGCATCTTATATAACATATCTCTGATACTTTGCTGCCAAACAAAAATATTAAAAGTTTCATTATTTTTCATTTTGACACCAGTTGGGATAGAAATGTTGATTGTGTCCTTCTGCACTGGTTAGTGAGAATGATGTACCTGCTAGTTCATTATCTAAAAAAAACATCAGAGGTTCTTCCTGGCTATAAAGCCTTAAAAAGAAGATTATTTTAGAAATATTGAAATAAGTTGTGATTTCTTTTCCTAATTAAAAGATTTTTTAAAATACAAAACAGAAAATAATCACAATGAAAATTATAAATATTCACTTAATGTCCCCCAATGCATTATGCAAACTTACAAGTTACAATATGAATTTTAGAAAGAAATTAACACTTTCATATTTTAAAAGCCATTCCAGATCACCAGAGGTTAGCTGCACTGAAATGAATAGATAAAACATCAACAACTTTGTATTATTTTAAATTTGAGCCATGCAATTGGAAAGTCCTTTTCTCCCCCCTACATAGGTTATATTACACAAAAAATATAATATAATAGATATAATTCATCATTTTGCATCCATTTGTACTCTTAAAGAGAACTTAGTCTTTTAAATCAAGGCCTTTTGTTTTCTCCTTTTCTCATCTCTGACAATTCAGGCAAAACAATTTAAAAATGCAGCTAGTTTAATCAGGTGTCTGTTTTGAAAATGAAAAGCTAGACCATGACTGCCAAATGATACAGAAAAGGAAAAGGAAAAAGAAAAAAGCATTTACAAAAACCAAACACAACTTGTAACAGCAACTCAGCCATCATCTCTGCACAGCGCTGCTCTTCCAAGATCCTCAGTGAAACTGCCTCCTCTTCCTTCCTGCTCCCACAGGACAGCCCGGACATCCCTAGAGACTCCTTGTTCCCAGAGTGACCCAGGGACAGAGCCCAGGAACAGGAGGTTTGTCCAGCCAAGCACCACCTGCCGCTCCCAGGAGCCAGGTGCCAGCTGTGCCACCTCAGCAGCGCGTCCCCAGGACCACGCGCCGGCCTCGGGGCTGCTGGTGGCATCTCAGGGCTCCCCTCCCGTCCCCTGGAGGGCTTTGGGCAGAGGCTGATGCCATTCCTGCACACACTGCAGGTGACACGTGCACAGGAGGTAGAGATGGGTAATTTACAAAGCGATTCCCTCATCTGAAAGACCCATCCGTCACTAACTGTGGCTGCTGGGGCATGAAATTAAAATCACTGTCCTCGCCTGGGCTTCAGCAGGACCAATAACTGGGATATGCAAGTCACAACGCTGTAATTGAGCTAATATACTGATGGAAACCAAAACAATAGACATGCAAAGCCAAGCACTGATAAATTTACTCTCAAGCTCCTACTAAGAAAGCAACCCCAGCCAGAATATCCATTTGCCAATATGCAGCATCAGTCACTGCTGTGGAATGCTCATACCCTTCCCTGCTCCTTTTGTTCCATGCACAGAAACACCTGTAATCCTTCACCTTCCTGCCCAACTGGCTACACCTAGCCTACTTCTACCTTACTGCTTCAGCCAAGTAATAACTGACTTTAACCTTTTGTTCCTCAGTAACCTGAGATTCTAACCCATGGTAACAGGTAAAGAACTGAATGTCACATGTTCTTTTTTATATCAGTGCTTTATCATATTTTTTTGTATTTCTATTTTGATGTGAAGTGTAGCATTCAAGTTCATGTTTTCCAAAATGAAGAAAATCTCTTAAATTCATTTTTACCTCACGATTATTTCAATGATGTGATAAGTTCTTCTGGCTAAAAGACAGTATTTCATGTTCCAAACAAGGAAAAAGATCTCATTTGCCATAACTAATGAGATTTTTTGGCATGTTATCACAAAAGCCAGGATCAAAAATCTTCTAAAAGCTTTCTGGCTTGGTGCATTTAAACAGCTCATTATTTGCATACCCAAACAGTCTGTTTTACATTTTTACTCAAACTACAATATATTAAATCAAGTCTCCTTTTTATGGTTTGAAATGCTGTGCGAGCTTAGTTTGTTACCAGGTATCAGAATCGACACCTTAAAAAGAATTTTTAAGACAGAGAATCCATTCTTTCATGTAAAATGGTAAGAAAATCTGTGGCTATTTCTGCCACTTGCTGGCCTCACTATTCACCAATAAAGTATTGTTCCAATCTTTTAGTATGTTATAAAAATATAAAACTCCATAGCCTGCTACACAGACCGTACAACTCCCAAGTCGAACAGCTTTTTGAATTACCTTCTAATTGGTATTATTTACGTACCTATTATTTATGATACTTTACAACCTAAGCAAAGGTTAAGACCCTGCCATCAAATTTGGAATAGTTTAAACTTGACTCTAAAATATCCTGTGCTTCAGGTGAGTCCTCTAAAAGAAATAATATCACCAATTTCTATATATTTTGACTAAAATGTTCCAATTATTTCCTTGCAGAATGCAGTCTGAAAGGCAAAGCACAGACGAGGTAAGCAGAGGAAACAAATAGCTCTTAAATATTAAAATCTTAAAATATTAAAAGATAAACTAAGGAACAGAAAAATCCATAGGACAGGAAAAAAAAAAAAAACGAATGAGAAAGAAGTGGAATGAAGCTCTTGGTTTTCCTCCAAGGTCTTTTAAGTCTTTGTTCTCTTCCTTCCCAGCCTGCTCTGCCTCCCTTGCCTCTCTAAACTTTCCTTTTAATCACCTCTAGCCCACCTCACTTCCTAGAGTAAATCAGTCAAACTGAAGAGTTGACCCCGCTCCGCAGAAGATGTTAAGGAGGAAGAGGGCAAAGAAAGCCCCAAATGTCAATTCCTGAACAAGCTCAGAGATGACCATTGCACCTCCTCTAATCACAGTTCAATGACACCTTTCCCAGTATTTCAGAGCAGTAGGATAATGCCTGTAGGATCAATGGGGAAGGGACATTTAAGGAGTGTATTTTGAGGATTTGTTCTGAGGGAAAGGGGAGAAAAGGAAAAAGCTGATTTGTCTGACCCACACCTCCTCCGAGACCCTGATTAACCTCTTCAGGCCAGAAGACAGGACTGAAAATGCAGACTGGAAGTGGCCAGCCCTAATTTATGGCTCTCTCAGTTCCTTATGGTATAAGAAATCACTGCCAACACACAGAGAAGGAAAGTCAGGGAGAGGGAGAATTTCAGGCTCCACAGATCTGCTACCAGAAGCAGTAAAACACAGTGTAGCCCCACTGTGCCCCTGAAATGTAAGGGATTTTGCTGAGCATACAAAGTCACTTTTAATGAAACCTTTCCAACTTCCAAACCAACACCCAAAGAGGCCTGATCCCTTATTTCACAGCACACATGTGCAAATACCCTGCTTCCAGACTCTGGAAGAGTCAAGAGAGATCCACAAGTGGTTACTGATATCCTATAGGCAGACAATCATTTAGCCCCTCAAAAGATATTCCCTACCTCTCTTGGTCTGTCAAAATTATATCCCCTATCCAAGCAGAACACCACAGATCCAAACATGACTCATTTTTTCTCTCAAGCATAACAAATACCAGAAAAATTACAGCCATACTTACATAAATGGGGCAGCCAAAAATATAGCTGATACAAGGGAAGTTCCTGCAGCTTTCACAAAGCTTTTTAATACAACAAATGTCTATTAATATAGTATTTTTACTCATCTGCCTTTTTCTAATGTCTGAAAAGAGTGGCAAAGGGACACAAGCTAGCGCAACTCATGCCAGAGGTTTGGCAAACTGATCAATAAAGATAGAATTAAAATCATAACAGAAAACAAAGTATTTCAGATGTTCTGTTTCTAGGTGATATTTGCTATCTGTTTGCTGTTTCTGTGATACTTGCTATTTCTGTGATATTTGCTATCTGAGAATGGAATCTTTATTAAACCTGTTTTCAGCTTGCTGTATCATTAAAGCAGAGGATTAGGAAGATATTCCTAACCAGAGGTCTGGACGCAGCAATTGGCAATAGCACAGACTCTTCACAATAGTTATAGCATAAATTCTAAGAGATGTTTGAAATTTAATATTGTTTTCACTTTGAAGGGGAAAAGCAATTTTTAATGAGTAGCTGAAGCATACTGAGAATGCATTAAAATTACGCCCCCTTGTGTATTTTCATAAGCTTTGAATGCCACAAAAGACATCCAAGTACTAAAAGCCCACAACTGGATTAAGTTCAGCTCAGGAAAATCTTTTGTGTGAAATCTTTTTGTGAAAAATTTACAGCAACACTAATAACTATGGTGTTTTCACTCCTTGAAGACACCATTGCAATTAATAAGTCATTCAGAGTCCTGAAGTTCATGAGAAAAGATTTCAGTAATTTTGTTCAGCTGAATAAAGCAAATTTTCATAAATGGTAAAGACTGCCTTTGACTTATTCATATTCACATTTAATTTCTGAACAAACAAAGTTCACAGGTGAAGTGATTTACTCAAATCCACCCACAGCAGATCAACAGGAGACTGGAACATCTCAGATCTGACACCCCCCACCTGCTGCCCCTCCCCTGGAATCCACACTGTCTCTCCTAAAATCAAAGCTCCGGCTTATTGGTTAAAGTTTCAATCAAAATAATATATTCTACTTTCCAGAGGGCACTTACATCCTGGAGAAGTTTCTCTAAGTTTTCCTGCAGCTCATAAAAGTACCGAGAAGTAATAAGACCTTCACGTGATTTATCTAGGCAATCTCTGGCCAGTTCAATAACTTGATGGTGAATGAAACTTAGGACCCCATCTGCTAATTGCAGCACGTTCTCGGGAGCATTCGAGGCAATAAACTCAGCCAGCCGTTCTTCCATCTGTGCCGTGGCCTAAAAGCGCAGAACAAAGAGAAATTACTCCTGAATTTTACTAACACAAACCCTAAACCATAAAGAAGTAGGGTGATAAAGAAACATTTGCAATACCAAATTGCACCAGACTTAAAAAATATTCCGAAATACAATAGCGTTTTCTGAGAATCAAGATAGCACATCAGAGGCAAAAGTTATGCTCACATGAGCAAACAACAAAAATTAATCAAAACACGCTTTCTGAAAATGTAAATGACCATAAAAATATCTTGGTCCTGAGGCTGTATTCCTCCCTGGGTCTCCAAAGCAAGGATGTAAGATGTGAGGCAGTTTTCAGAACTTTTAGACTGTGTAAGCTGAAAATCATTGCCCCAAGCAAGAAACACGCGGCGTTTCTATCACTATAAGCCCTGATATCCTGTCTCCAGAGAAACATCTATTTTTGCTGGTGGTGGAACAGGAAGGAATGGCAATATTGACAGCTGTGGGATACACAATCTTCTACCCTCATTTCAATGAGAATTTAACTTTTAACTTGCTTCCACAGGTTTCATTATTCAGCTTTTTTAAAAGCCAAGGCATGGCCCTTCTTCTCACTCTTGTGAGAATTTATTGTGCCAATAGAAGACATCAGAAATTTAGCAAATATGAAATTCATACAAAAAAACAATTCAGCCCTTTCCATCCTAATCTCTACGTACACTAAATCTATTTCTTCTACTGTAGAATTCAGATATGAAGATGAGGAGGCAGCTTCAAACTTTCAATCACTGCTCAGAAATGAGATGTAAGAGCTGGGCTCTTTGTCCAGCCGGCACTACAAACTAATTCTGAGCTTGGACACAAGTTCATTGAATGCATTATTCAAAAAGTGATTCTTTACCTTTGGAAACCTTTCTTTGTACACATGATTCATCATTATTATTTCACTGTCAAAGGAAACTGGAGATCGACCGGGGCTGGAGGAGAAAAGAAATCATGTTATCATTTACAGATATCACACCAAAACTTTTCAAAACCCAGTGCTGATCAGAATGCTGCCACAATGACTGTAGCCCTTCCAAAGCTTGAGCTCACTTCAGTAATGTGTACAAGCTGGACCTCAGAGAAGATCCTGGCAAGCAGTGGCAGTCTGCAGTCTCCTGGAGAATGCTGACATCCCTGTCCCCACACGGGCTCTGGCAGAAACCCCCCTATTTCATTTCCAGTGAATGCCAACCCTAACATAGAAGCTTGTAAATCCCCAGTGCATTTATTGCAGATGTATTTGCTATTCCCCTCATTCTGCGCCTGCCCTCCATGGCAGCAGGAGTAGGCCTACTCCAAAAGAAATCACAGTGAGCTCTGGAGTCTCCACTGCCAGAAAAGAGCAGGGCAATAGGAAGTAAGGAAGTTGAGATGATTTGTTTTCCTTTGTCTGAAGGATACTGCATGAACACTGTTATTCAGCTCAATTTTACATATAAAATAAAAACCACAGGCAACAGGGACAGAGTACTTTTATGAAAGCTGCACTCCCTTGATGCACATTACACCATGGACATGGAGCCAAATACATCTATGCACAGGTTAGCAAGAAACTTTAGGGCACGTCAAAAAAAAAACCAGGACACTAAATCCTGACGAGCTGCATTTATATTACTGTTTGGGTGGGTTTTTTAAAGAAGAGTTGCATCTCGTTTCATCACATCTGATGGTATGCAGGGCTCTGACTCACTCTGCCACCAAGGACAGGCGGATGAGGTAATGCAGATAATCCCCAGCCACAGATCGCCTGCAGCAGCTCAGTGCTCCAGCTACCTTCTTTCAACGTTCAAGACAAACAAGGGCTTCAATTATTTGGCATCTTAAGTAATCACTGTCTTCATGATTTTAAGAGAACCAAATACTCCTAAAAATACTCCATGTCAAAAGATACTATTTTATCTTGAATGCCTTAAAACATTTCAAACTTTTTAGTGAAGGATGAAATCGATCTCTCTAAATGGAATAAATGCATTTTAAACTTGGAGTGCATTACAGTTACTACCTTCCTACTAACCTATTTAGAGCAAAAACATTCTTTTGGCAATATATATTAACAATTCAAAAAAAATTTAACTCACTGGGTCACAGACTGTAGTAGTACCAAACAGTTTTCATGCCTTGTACTGGAATTCCATGAATTACATCATGTCTTATTTTTATTACTGCTTATCCCTTAGCTTGAGAAAATGCACTTCAGATTAAATCTTTCACTGAATCCTTATGCTGAAGAAGAAGAAAACTGATTTGGATGTTATGAATAGCAAGTAAAAAGACATTTTCATCAACTTCCCTTAGCTTGGTAGATAGCTATTTTTAATCAAGAAGAATTTTCTTTAAAAAGAAACTTACATTTATATTCCTATGTAATGTATGACATAATTAAACATTGGGTAAAAACATTTAAATTGCAGAGTTAAAAGCAAATTCCCCTGCACATTTAGCTTACTATCCTTATCCTTTTTTCTGTTAAGACCAAACATGCTGACACAAACATCACACTTGTTTACTGGTACTTCATATGGAGCTGGAGGACTTGGTGAACACAGTTATTGAAGAATTCATTTTTCTCTGATGTAATTTTTCTCTGTGTGATCTAAGTGACGTATAAATTACAAGTATATACAAGCCCTTTGATACTTACACAGAAACGCTGAGGCACACACTGCATTTTAACACTAAAATTTGCACATGCTTAAGTATTTGCTGTCTTCGGGCTACAATAAAACATTAGAGATTTTGCCTTTTGCTTTCAAGGCACTTTATGCATATGGATACAGGAAATTAAGAACTCTGCAGAAATCAGGCTACTTGAGCTGTCCTGCCAGCAGATGTAGCCTTCCCTTAGGGAGAACCATATTAGGAGAATTTACTGTGTTTGCTTTTGTTTACGAAACAATTTCTGTGCACATCAATTGGCAAGAAAGTGCTTCCTTGGGCATTTGCAGTTTTTTCTCTCACCTTTGGAGGCTTATCAATGCCACTTTTTACCAACTAAAACAACAAAGTACCCAAAAATGTCTGGATACAACTTTGGATCAAGGGGTACATTGTCATCCAAAATAAAATTTGCTCAGTATACCATGCCAAATGAAATGTCTAGCTGACTATAGCAAGACTGCAACATAATATACTGCACCATAATTTTTAATGTTGATCCTCAGCTTGGGAAACTAAGGAACTAATTAGCTGGATACCTGACTAACTAACCAAAGGCTGCCTGCCAAGCACTGCTGGGTTCTTTACAGCACCTCTGGGACACAACCAGGTGAAAAAAGGAACAAGGACTGGGCAGATAACTGAATGCCATCAAGGCAGAACATAAGGAAATTTAGAAATAAGATAAAAGGAGTCTAAGACATTTTACTGGCATGATACCTTTTCAAATGCAAAAGCTTCACACATCTACCCAGCACCAAAAATTTCACAGGCAGAACCAAACCAGTCTAACATTTCAAGCCTCACGAAAGAACAGATTCTTTTCTGCAAAACAGAGGACACATGCTGTGCACGTGCATAACATTTTAAGACAAAAGGCAGGCTCCTTCCCTTTTCTTGGTGCAGATAGGTAGGTCAAAGAAATGATTATTGTCAGTGAGCTTTTCATTTCAGCAGAGCAGACATTAGAAGAATAATATCTGTCCCCTTAAGCTTAACAGCAGAATGAAAAACTACTCTCTCTTTTCCCCTCCTTCACGCTTCCTCCACTTTATGAGACGACGTGGAGGTGGATTTTCAGGGATATCTATCTCCCACAAAGATTTCTGTTTCCTTCAACCTGTCAAAACTCATGTCTCCTTATCTGATGTTTCAAAGTGAAAATAGCTCATCGAGAGCTATTTTGAGGAGCAACATTTACGCAGTAACTTAAATCTTATAAAATCTAGTTTAAGGGTGACTAAATAAAACCGAGATGTTTAGGAATAGGTAATTTTTCTTTCACTGTGATAGCTGTATTTATTAAGAAAAAACAAAAAAGCTAAAAGCACTGTGTTTCCCTCTGCTCTCACTCTGTATATAAAGGCTTAATTAGGTTGCATTTACAGGACATGACCAAAGTCAGTTCTCATGGGAAACTTAGAACTTTAATCTTTAATCTTCTCTCACTTCCAGACACACAAAATAAGGAATTTGAAAACTAGAGAGCTAAAGTTGAATAAAGTAGGCACTAAGATAAGCCTTCTGCTGAAGGTGAGCCTTCCTCTTCTCCCTAGAAATAAATATTTAAATCTTTGAGGTAATGAATGTTACATTAATACTAAAGTCAGAAAACTCTCCCAGCAGCAGGGGCTGCAACTTCTGCTTTCCAATATTTCAGAGATTTTATGCATGCCAGCAAAGACTGAGACTGCTTTAGAATGAAAGCAGAAAGTTGGAGTAATGACCAGTGCAAAGAACAAATAAAGATACCCATTTTTTTTCATAACAGAAAACCACGAAAAAGGTGAGTGAACCCAAAAGTTAATAAATATAAAACTGATCACTTTGAAGGACCTTTTCAAGTCAAGTTCACAGGACACAGTGTCTTGAGAGAGGGAAAAAAGAGACCAACATGATCTGTAATGTAGTTAGAATGTGTTTTCAGAAGGAACAGATGCCTTGTGCTGTAGAATATAAAACTATTATCCTTCCCCAAATCCATGGGGATGTGAATCCCTGCTCCACAGCTTGTGGTGGATGGCAGTGTCTGAGAGCAGCGTGAAGGGATGAACCCACCACGATTACTCAAGTGGTTAAAGCTGCCTCTGAAGTGCACTGAGATGAGAGAGCCCCACAGCCTGCAGGATGAAAGATAAAAATGGACTATGTGGGCCACTGGTTTTCACAACATCTATTCCTTCTTGGGCATTTTATCATCAGGAGTCTTTTTTTGTATTTTCCAGTTGTTTTGTCTGTATATTCTTAACAGCAGGATCCAGCGTGCTCAAAGTCAGGTTGGGGGATTGCATTTAAAAAGCACTACCCAGCAAAGAGATGAAGAAGGATGATCTCATCTACTTCAGCTATATAAAAATTCACTGCAACAATCTTCAGCCCTTTTTACCTAGATAACATTACCCTGAAATACAAAGAGAGATCAAGAAAAATGGGCAGATTGGTGGGCTGAGTGACTGAACAAAGGTAGCTCCTGAAAAAGTCTTTATTAGTTAACTCTACTTTTATCTCTGACATTCTCCACACATTCCCACATATGAGCAACTGCTAAAGATGACAAGCAAAGAGAACTGAGGAAAGATGGAAGGCAGCATCTCTTTAACTTAAAAAGAGTAATGATGCCAAGTTTAGTGCAAGTATTCACAACTTTTCATGTATTTTACTACAGGGAGAAAAGATCTTGTTCAGGTAAAGTCCAGGATTGATGTAAACAAAACAAATGTAGCCTGGGGATCTCCCTGTTGGTCAATAACTTGAAGGATTTGAAGACTGCATTATTAAAAAAAAAAAAGAAAAAAAAAGAACAGTTGAGAGACAATATTTAGGAATTACTTCTGCAGGTAATGAAGTATTTTCTTGTACTGAAGATGCACTACAAGCACCAGAACAGGTGGGTCACATGGAAATATGTTCTTTGACTGAGCACATGAGTACTGGATCTTTTTGAGACAGATGAGAGAATAGGCTCCAGGATTTTGCAAGCAGCTTTATAAGGATGTCACACCTTTGCATTTCAGTGCTGGTCTCATGTTCTCTCCTTCCCCCTGCACAGGAAAGCAGCTGGGAAAGAACCAGTGCCATTTCTTCAGGGCAGAAATTCCAGGCTTTTCAAATAAGGCATGATTAAATAAAAGATGAGTATCTTCAAGGCACACTGGCAGAACACCTCAAGCAAAGCAGAGGTGCTACCAACCTGTCAGTGCATCCTCCATGACTGCACACTTCGTTAGTTTTATCTAGTTTGATCATTAAGAGTGCTCTGTATGAATAGAACACTTGCAGCTAGGTACCAGGAAATGGTACATTTCTAGCCAAAGAAGTAAGTGTATTTTTCTGAAAGTTACATCTAGGCAATATTCTATACCTAGGAGCATAAAAGGATCATCTGACACTTCTAAAAAATATCTTGGATTACAGAGATAAAAAACAATCTCAGCATTTGACAGTGACATCTCAAAATGCCACTTCCTCTCTCAAAAACAGATGTAAGGCTGCAGTCATATAGGATGGAAAATGAATACACATTAACAATGACACCATCTTTTAAATTATAAAGTCATGGATGCCAATTAAGGGAAATGTCTGATGTATTTTGTTCATCTGCTTTTCATTAAAGCTGATCAAACAAGACCACTGAATGAAAAAATACATTTTTAGGAAATTACTGCTCAATTGAACTTAATGTTGAAAAACAAAAGATGTTCTCAGCTTTTATTTTTTAAGTGAAAATATCTTCTCACCAAGTGAGGTAACTCTAAAGTGTGGGCAAATAAATAAGCAAGCTTTGTGCAGTGAACAATGTCTGGTCTTCATGTATTTCGGTATTTGTTTACAAGCACAGGCTGCCCTCTGTCAAAAAGGGCTTTTGCCCCTTCAAACATTGCTGCAGTTGGTTGGATTGACCTATCCATTTTCCTTGGAGGTGCAAGGGCCAGCATGAATGCCTGGTAGTGGCAAGGGTGCTTTAGAGTCACACAGCATCACAATACGGGCAATAAGCAAAATGAAAATCAAATGAGGCACAGTGAGTTGAAAAAATTAAATTACTTCATTCTAAGCTTTGGAATACCAATAAGGCTGGACATTTTCACACTAAAAACCAGTGAGAGAGCCAGAAAAGGTATTCAAGAGGAGAAGATTAATCAGTTATATGACACACTGAATTAATCTCATCCCACCACAAATTATAAACCTACTCCATGATCAGTTTGTTTCAAATTGGCTCACAGAGGCAAAATTCTCTGCAACCTGCTAACCCATATTAACAAGGAAGAAAACAAAATTGAGCTCTTGACATGGTCATGTATATCATTCTTTCATTAGCAAAAGCATCTTCTACAGCAGGATTACACCTGTGTTAGAGGACAATCATTACTTTAGCATGTGTGTCTACAGGAGCTGCCTCACCTCTAGAAAATTAGTACCACTACAGTTACACTACTCAGCAAGGGTCAGCATTGTAAGGAGCAGCACAAGGACTCAGGTAGGACTATGGCTCAAAGGCACTCAGTACAAAATGTGTAATTAGTCTTTCACTACATGACTCTGAGGAGGTCTCTGGCTAAGTGTGCCACTACCCACAGTACTCACCTGCTCCTGTAGATTACTGTGTAACTACACTTAGATCCATATGCAATTACCATGCAGCCTGCACTGAAGTTCAGAACATACAAATAATTACAAATAATCGTGAAAGGTCAGCTCTGCCATGACATGATATTCACCATGGGTTTTGCTACTATCCTGGCCTGTTTCACTTCCTCCTTTTACAAATTCCCACCCAAGACCTGAGCTGGGCACACTGATTCAGCAATTCTAGCTGGCGGAGTTTTTGAATACTGTCCATTAATTTAAAGGTGATATCCACCTCCAAGACCCTCAGATGAATGAAGACTTCAACTCCTTCAACCCTGCTTGTAAAAACCCTTTTCTTTCACAAGGTGTGTCTAGACTTTCCCTAGACTTTCATTCACTTGGACCAGCACTAAAAGGATAGCAAAACTTAAGGCTCTTGCCATGATACAAAATGTTTGTGGATTTATTCCATATAACTGTTAGAGATCCGCAGAAAGATTGCCCAGAGGGTCTGTGGAATCTCTGACCTTGGAGATATTCAAAAGCCATATGGACATGATCCTGGGCAGCCTGCTTGAATAGGGGTTTGCACAGGATGACCTCCAGAGATTCTTTCCAACCTCAGCCATTCTGTTATTCTGTGAAAGATGAAATTCTAGTTGCTTCTGGTTTTATGTATGGTAAAATCAACTACACAAGGAAATAACCTGGATAGTTACCTTTGAGCAACCAGTTCTCTGAACTAAAAGTAAAATTATTCCACTATTAATGCAACAGAAACGTTTTCAGCACTATTACAAAATTGTAATAGTGCTGGGTGCAACTCCATTTAAGGTTTTGACTTCATCTACTCTGGTTTTCATACCCCTTCAGAAACACTGCCAGAAAAGTTATTAAAAGTGGTTATAACCACATCCTTATGATATTGCAGCAAAATTCTGAGAAGAAACTTCACTAAAGGAAATCTACATCCTATGCATTTAGTTTGAGACACTTGTTGATCATGTTTTCATAGTTATTGTGAAAATACAAAAGCAGAGTATACCAACCACTTTCCAACCCAAAAGCTCAGCAATGTGACAAAAAAATTATTTGTGATCAGAAGAGGTGAGCTAAATGTTGATTAAAATAGTTTCAAAAACATGTAACAAGGCAACTACGAATGCCTAGTGTTAGATCTGAAAGCACATATAGAAATTCAATAAATGTGTCCAACATCTTAAAAATTCAACAAGCAATCCAAAGCTCACCTGAGACTGCGAGACCGAGGCCTCAAGGCTGGAGAATGGCGCCCTTCCTCATCCGTGATGCTCTCAGTACTGAAATGCTTTGTCAGGAAATGAAGTTCATCTGCCGTGGGCTGAAAGGGCAGCTGGTGCAGCTTCTCCTGAGATGAGCATGATGACTGAGTACAGAAAAAAATACAGAAAAGAAATGCACTAAACGCATGCATAGGGGTCAGCTAATGAATGGAAGAGGAACGGATTCTGCCAGACACTGCGCACTCCAGTGGAAAAGAAAGCTATTTATCAGACCAGGTGCCTCTTTTTATTGTTCTCATTAGGCTAAACCAACCCTTACATTCAATGACAGAGCTGGTAAGATCAGGAAGACTTTGGGAGAGGGCTAGGGAACCACTGCATATGATTCTGGAACCAGCACATCTGATCATGCAGATAATTTATTATCAGGAGACAGAAAGGAAGGCACGTGAGTACCAGCGCTACTCAGGAAAGGACAAGGAGGTTCCTGGAGTGGTGAGCAACTTTCTTTCCTTTTCCCTCATATTCTCTTAGCTCAGGAGCTTCACTGGCATGCAGAATGCTATGGATCTGTGTAGACCTAAGAGTTTTCTGCTGGTTATTGGCTCTCACTGGAAATTGCTAATGTAAATGGTCAGGATTTTATTTCTCCTTTTCATTACCCATCAAGCTTCTTCTCTAACCAGAGAAGCAATAATAAAGTAAAGTACCTGACTTAAAGATTAACAAAGTTTCTCAGGAGTGAGTTAAACAACTTTTTTTTTTTGCAAATAAGTTGATGCATTTATATGACACGTGTCCTGTGACAATAATAGACATGAAGCTGTTTTAATTTGTGAATCTCAACCTGAGATTAAAATAAATATTTGTGGAAATATTTGTGGGAAATGCTAATAACACCTAAGTTAGACATTCCAGGGGAAAAAGCTGAAGGTTGACTAACAAATGTATTTTTTTGTGTGTGTGATTCTTCAATGCCCCTTTCCATTTTAAATTACATAAGGACAAATTAAAAATTCTCTTTAAAAACAAAAGGGAAAATTTAAAAAAAAGGTCCTGAATAATCAGAGCAGCACTGAACAACACCAGTGGGCCTTATTAAAAACATCACCCTGACCTAAGTTCCACAGCTTCTTATTATCTGATGAAATTAATTATTTACACTGTTCCTGCAGAAAAACTTTTCCTTTTGCTAAAACAACCCTCACTTAGACTGGAAGCACCACATCCTAATAACAGAAGTATTGGTAGGAGGGAGTTATACATGATATAACACATATGACCTAAGTTTAAACTCACCTAGCATGGGAAAGAAAACAGATCTGTCTCTTGCCATATAGCTAGATCATTTGGATTGACATTTTCTGAGGGAAAAAACCCAATCAACCAATAAATCTAAGATTAACAAGTCACATAGAATGCATCTGTTCAAATGGTGTAGTTATTCCAAGAATTGTAAGAAACAGAAAATCAGGTGATATATGAACCTATAAACCTAATGATCCTAATTTAGACAAAAATTTAATTGGCTCCTGATCCACTCCCACTGCACTGCACAGAGGCATTTACAGAAAAGAATCCCCTTGAAAGCCTTGGGATATGCACGAACTTCCCAAATGTGCCTGGAACTGAAAGCCACCACTTCCAATGTTTTCTTTCAGGCAGGTCTATGTGGAAGGACCATGCTGGGAAGTCACTACCAGCCCAGGGTGCACACACTGATGTTTACCCAGGTGGTGTATCAGTTTACACTGGTCTATTCCACACTGAAGCCAAGACAGAGTGTGGGTATTTGCCCCTTCTGCTGCTCAAACTGTTTATGCCAAATACACTGACTATTGTCTCCCTTAAGTACAGAATTATACAAATCCTGGATTGATTTTCAGAGATTTCATTGATGTCTTTGTTTATGTCCCAAACAATACAAGGAGTAGGAAGAAGAACTTGCCTATGAAAAAAAAACTCAAAGAAAAAGTCAGGTGGCAGCTGAAATCCCATTCATGGTGAATAACACAGATGTTGCAGTGGAGCAGGAAGTACTAAAGATACTTAAAAACCTGCCTTAACAGATACCCAAGTTCTGGTATTGCAAATACATGTCTGATTCAAAACAAATTAAGGAAGGTTAGCACATACTTACTTGAATTAGAAAGAAAAAAAATCAAAACCTATAATCTCAAAAAAATCATTAAAAACTTTATGTTCCCCAACAGCAAAATGACTGGGGAAATAGTGCTAGTCAACACATGGACAGCTCAGCAAAATCCTCCCTCCACTTCCTCTCCCTAAAAGCAATCAGATCACAAAGTTTAGAATTCCAGAGAATAATTAATGAAGGCCCTGAAGATAAAGACCATGGATTTTTCTCTGCCAAGGGCTTCTCTAGCAATATTAAGGCGTACGACCTTTCAATGAAAACGCATGAAAGCAAAGTGAAACACTTCTGAACTATTGATTTTCAGGTAATCACACCACAGTACTCAATATCTGTAGCAGACTAATACAAATATCCCCCTGGTGTCCTAATTACAGATGCAGAATTAGCCAACTCTTCTCCATTAAAAAAAAAAAATCAATCTATATTACTGTTGCTTGTAAACTAACTCTGCATCTAGAAAATGAAGATTAGCTGTTTAAAATTAATTGTATACTGGCCCATCTAATTGATAATTTTATGTTCACCTAAATTGAAAGGTCTTCTCCAGCTTTTTCAGTGTTGGTCTGATGATAATCTGGTCTTCATGATTATGATTTGTAAAGAAAAGTGTAAATATAGTTTGGTTTTGATTGAAGTGTCATCCCTCATTTGGAAGCAAAAAATAAAGCAGAATCTACAGTTTCTCACTGACCTTAGATTAGGTAAATGCCTTGGGTTGTTCTGTAGGTTGGTACAGCAGGTGATCTATGATCACAGAGATGAGGGTCAGCTCTTGCTCTCATACAAAAACTCAGCCAGGAGGACACAGAACGGACTGGGCCCTTCTTGATATTTCATTTCCCACTGGCACATACACCAGAGCAAAGGTCTACTGGCTTCCTTTATCTTGCTTGAGAAAGAAACATAATCTTGAGGACTGACTATATGAAATGGAAGCCCGAACTTCTCTTAAATTTGTATCTGCAGCACTAATTCATTGTGTCCTTTTGACAAGCCCCTTCACTACCTCAAAGTCTACGCAGGAATAACACTGCTTATCAACTTTAGAGGTGTTATTCAGATCAATTCAAATTAATTCTAATCTGTGAAATACTGAGATAATAGGATTGGCTTAGAAATGTAACACCAGGTTTAATAGCTCCAACAATTGCATCACCACTTACTAAACAGCCCATTTCAATGTCTTTCTACTACTGAACCAGCAAAAGGACTAGAGATGAGGAACTTAGTCACTTAATAAAAGAAAAATAAGCCTTGGAATTACATGTTTCAACCAATTTCCTGAATGAAGCTGAATTCGGGTATAACAACAACTATCACTTATGCTTCTCATTACACTTCCCTGCTACTTACACTTTGAAAAATTACCATTTGAACTGATGCTTTCTATGTGACATGTCTATCTCAGATTTGTTGGATTGTTTAGTTTTTTTTCCATGGGAAAACATTAATCAAAATGATCCATTTATTTCTGGGAACATGACAAGAGACAAATATGCTTTATTTCCCATGCCAGAAAGCTGAGAACTTTCTAAAAGTAGCCTTGATGTCCCAATTTCAAAGCAAAAATGGATGCTGCCAACAGATTTTTGATGTTACTACTTTTTCTCTCTTCATGGGCATCCACCTTAAGTCTGGTCAAACTACAAACTCTTGAAAAACTACAGTTTGGCATCCAAAAGTGTTATCTTCACAAACAAATTGGAAGCTTTCACAGTGACTACCAATGACCAAGCTATTAGGATGTCATCCATATGGAAAGTAACTGTATTTGCTCCATGCTCCCATAGCTTGAAGAGGACTTAGACATGAATTATGCCCATAAATATTTAACCTAAGACTATAAAGGCCAAAGCAGAGCCCCTTTCTAACAGCTGCTCTCAAGTGCTTGAGTATGTGTGGCAGTGAAACCAGGAACATCTTTTTCATGTACATTTTTCTGTGCTCCTGCCCACATTCTGTATGCACATTGAAATCAAGTCACCTGCATTTCAAGGAGACAAGAAAGCACCCCAAACTCAAAAAGAAATCAACTGTCTTGAAGTTCAAATGGTAACAAATGGTAGAAATTGTGTGAACCAGTTTGCAAGAATGTGTCTGAACAAATTAAGTTGTAGAGATAAGATTAACATTGCAGAATCAAAATTTAATCATATCAATTTATACTAAAAGGAAACTTTTGACCCTAATTTCTTCTTTTTCTATATGGATTGAATTGAACACTCACCCCCGGAAAATCTCATAAATTTGTGTTTGAGAGGCACTAGAAAGTTTATGGGTGAACTTAGAAAAGTTCACAAGGAAAACAATGATACAGTGTAAGATTTGCATAAGGTGTAGTAATGAGCCCTAATTAATGAAGGTGTTACAATTATTAGGCATGTACTCTAAATAATTAATACAAAACCAAATTATCAGTATTATGGAAAGAGGCAGTGATTTGTTACCACACAGTTGAAGACACCATAAAACACATACAAAAGCATGTTAAGTAGTCTGTACTTTATAGTTCTAATGTTTCTAATGCAAGGTTCTAATGTGGACCACAACACCTAGCTGACTTAAACTAAAGAGTAAGATTAATTTTAGGAAGCATGTCAGAGTTACAAGGGTTAATGTGGTGCTGCCAGCTCGGTGGTATTGCTGACAGAACTCAAGCAAACTGCAGCCAGCCTTTCTAATGATGGGTGGAAGAACTGGAAAACTTCATTAGGAGGTTTAAATTATTGGAGTTGAATAACAGATGTGGCTTATCAATTTTTCTTTCTGCTAGCCTAGTAGCAGAGGCTTTCAGACTGAGTACTTGAAAGCAGACAAGAATTTCATTTCCCAGTTACAAAAAGCTGAGAGCTGGAAGGTATTTCTGCACTATCTCTGAGTCCTGCCACTTTGGAGACTTTGTGCCTCTCAAATGATCACTTGAGCCAAGTGCTGCACTGGGATTTCACCAGTGCTGAAGGCAAAGTGCAAGATGATAGGAGCTGGGAAATGGAGGAAAAAAGCAGCAGAACCAATAATCAAAATAATTTTTAAAACAATTAGTATATTAAATAATGTTAGCAAAACAATGAAGAAAGATCCAGTATTTTAGTAGAGACTCAGAAGCTGATTTGTTAGGGTGTGTTTGTACAAACTGAATTGCTTGGAAAAGTCTGTGTCACTTACTGAAACTGTTGAACTGGGAGTGTTTGTTCCATATCCAGACGAAGGAAGGGAGGCCAAGGACCAGCGGCGTCCGTCCGTTCTGGGGAAAAGAGGTGAGGGAAATCAAAGTCAGGAACACAGTGTGGCTAACTCTTGAGAGAAATAAGCAAGTTTCTCCTCTGTATTGCCTAACCTCACACTTTTATTAATGTCTTGAGTTATTCAGATAAATCAGGTATCCTATTTACAATCACACTTGTGGAAAAGCAATTAGAGTAAGTTTTAAAAGCAAAACTAGGTGACCTCAGAAAAGCTAAAGCAAAGGGGCACCAGAATCCTACATTAAATAGATGCTTTGTACTTGTACAAAACTTGGGAGTTCCTAATAAAACACAAATAAAAACAGCTCCTTGAAAACTTCTTTGAAAAAGACACTCATGCTTATCATACTTATGCAGCTCATTGTCTTCCAAATGAAGATTCAGATTGAGGACAAAAAAAAAATCACATTAGATCAGGAATCAACTAAAAGCAGATTAATTTGTTTACCTATTCAGAGGGCATTCTGCCCAGCACATTGCCTGGCACAGCTGGAAAATTAAACCCAGCAGACAGGACCAGAGCCAAGGGGCCCACTCCAAATACATAAGTAAATCACAGAAATCTCACCTAGGGTCCTTTCTCCTCCAGTCAGTATAACATTAGCAGTTATTTCCCTATTGTAGCCAAATAAACGTGTTCCTCAGGGAAAACATCCATAACATTGTGTAGATACTGCAGAAAGGTCTTGTTTTGCCAGTGTCAAAACTGAGGAATTGAGGAACTACACAAATGCTTTCAGAAGAATCAGCGCTGCCCTCCCTGAAATCCTCTTCCCTCAGACCCAATCTCAGTGAGGCTGGAAACTGAGCTACATTCAGCTCAATCTCACAGCACTTCTTCTGTCTCTGATCTATTTTCCCAGATTTTATGTCCTTAAAATGGACAACCATGTCCTATTGCACAATGGGATGGATGTTAAAAGTCTCTTCTCACATCAGTTTCCATTTGCTAGGGTTTTTTCTTGCAGCAGATAATCAGTAACTGATCATAACATGAAGCTGAACTAGAACAGCTCTAACTCACTTTGGAGAGAAATGGGGGGGGAGGGTTGGTACACACAGATGCAGGGCATTTATGCAAGTGCATTATAAAATAGAATATTTGGTACAGGTCTGAAATAGTGATTATAAAAACCTCAACTGTTATCTTCACAGTAATATTTCTCATCCCACTATCCATACCCATGAAGCCTCGTCTCCAGATAAAGGTTCAGTGCCCACCAAGACAAAACTCCTGTTTACAGTTTTTCCAGCTCTAGTTCCTTTTATTTTCAGGCACTGATACTCACCACTCCTTGCCATCTATCTTAGAATGAGAGGGAAATAAACTCACTGTTCCACATCACTGAAAGAATATTATGTCAATAGAGTTTTAAAAAGACTCATGCTTCATGCATTAAAAAAATAATAAGTCTGTAATAAAGATTTTTATTGCATGCCTACTTTTCAGCTAAACCCCATTTAGCCATAGGTGATGTTTTCTCTGGCAAGACAATTATATGTAAAAGAACAATCTCAAAATAATTTCAAGTGAAATGGAATTCCTATCTCAACCCTGAAAAACAACTACTATCTGCATTACAAAGTTGTTGCATGCTGTGGTAAGGGATTGAACACCAAACTTCAGAAATCTTCACTGAGTTTCTTGTAACATAGAGGGGCTCTGGGGAAATATTTAGGTCAATGATTCAACCTCACTTTGGATCCTCAGTCCCAGAGCAAAACACTCTGTTGCTTGCTGCACAAGTTACTCATTTCTTGCAAAAGAAAAGCTTGATTTTTTTTTTTTTTACTGAATTACCTAAACAGTGTTTTGAAATAACTTTAGAATTTTCATTTTGACCAAGTCAAAAGAAAGTATCTTTCTCAATTAGAAAATTCCAGCACAGCCCTTCATGCTTAGGCTGTTTTCTGCTGATGCAATCAATGTGCTAAGGAGTCAGGACAAACACATCAGCTCTACTCTAGCAGAAAGAAGTGGGACAAGAGTGAAAATCTTCCAAATCAAGGAAGGGGAAAAGACCTTTAAAGCAAACTCCTCTTAAATTTATGCAAAGCATTTCAAAGTACTTCAGTGTTTTGTTAATAAACATTATTTTAGAGAGACAACATGCAATATTACTTCAGGGTAAGACACTTGGAATGACATCTTTAGGTTTTTCTATTTATTATAGATGCTTTGCTAGCCCAACAAAGACATGCAAACAACAAATTTTGCCTCTAAAATGATACTTTAATTCGTTAATTATGGAGGTGTTTTTACAGCAGCTAAATGCTATTGCATGAAGAAGCAGATCAATTTCAAACAAGGAGTTAGAAAACCAACACATCTTCTCCAGAGTGCTACCTGTTTATTATTTGAAGCCAAAATGTAAAGATTTTCTATTTCTATTACAAAGACTAAAAGCTGGATGCTAAATGGGGTTGTTACAGCATGAACTTGTTAGGGACAGGTGCTCAGCTGCACAGAAGCACAGTTCACACTCACACACAAACAGCAGCAAAGGGATACACATTACCTGTCTGCTCTGTGTCCATGGCTGTGTGGAAAAAATTGTACAATAATTATGAGAGAGGGAGAAGTAAATGATGCATGTGATTTCTGAAAAAAAAAAAACCTTCATCTTCTGTTACTGGTATTCCTCCAACATCAGTTTTAGTGAGTGGGAGCAGAATTAACCATACATTTCCTTATTCCAACAGGAGGATTCCTGCCCGTGTCGTGGCTGTGACACAATCATTGAAAGGGTATCTAACAAGGGATTTATGGTTAATCACAAGTCAGACTAAGGACAATCTTGCAGGAAATTGTAGTGGCTTTACAATAACACAAGTTTTCCAAACAAGTTTCCTATTCCATCTCAAGAAAGAACTCATCACAAGACTATAAAGAAAGAATGGAATTCACAAATTATGTCCAAATACAATAATAAATGAAGAAATTACACCACTAAAAAAGGCAGAAAATCAGCAACAAGTAATTCCTGTGATGGCAACGGCAGGAAATCAGGCAAGGGCCTGATCTCTTAAACCCCATGCAATGCCAATGAAAAGGGTACTGTGAAATATCCATTTCTGGATATTTACAAGTGGCACCTCACTTATAATTCCTTAATTCCATCATATAGAAGTTATTCTGATACCACTATGGGGTAATCTAGTATGTATCTGTTGTTACTGCTGGCATAGCTAATCAGGCTGTAATGCAAGCAGAAAATAGAAACGGGTTTCTAAAACAAGCAGTGCTTAAGTGTTCTTTTCCCTGGCAGGAAAAGTATAGAGCGGAACATGCATACTATAAAACAAACCACTGTACTCAACAGGACAGGCTTAACCTTTACTCACCTATTTCTTTAAAAATTAGATTTAAAAAGCAGAAAAGTATGAAAGGGCACTCTTCAGGGTTTTAGAAAGCCATACGGAAGGATCAAGTTGAAATGTGATGCTGAAAAACTACATTAAGTTTTGACAATAACTGCTGTTTCTGCTGCAACTTTTCTACTGTTTTCCAGGATCCAGAACTCTGTGACATACTTCAGATACTGTGAAAACTGGTAAAAGTTCTGTTGATTTCAACAGAGCTTATTGAATACACCCAGATCAGCCTTTAAAAACAAATGTGGATGAGTCCATTTGAATTGTTTAAGCAGCAGGTAAAGTACTAATTTTCCCTCTGAGGCAACAGGAAAATACATATCCAGTCTCTTACATTTCATGTGCTATTAAAAAGCATTTTCTTACTAAGACCAGAAGACCGAAGTCTGCTTCAAACAGAATTCAAGGACATCAAGTCTTCTAGCAAATCACCTCAATGGAAAAATGCTCCAGGATTTTCCTACCATTCAGATAAAGAGTGTACTTTATACCATCAAATCCTAACCCTTTATTATTCTTTGAAGTTTTGAGACTTTATCCTTTTTTCTAACTAGTCCTCAAGCTAAATCTGTCTTTCTCAGAAAACTTACTTCCTCTCAGGATGATCACACATTTCCTATTCTCAGATCATTTTAACACAGACTGGGTTTTTTTCAGCTAAGGCAGAGTTTAACAAATCCAAAAAACCTTCCTCACACTTTAATCTAATAACCCACCTCCTATGCACAAACACTGCTTGGGAGCTCTCTAATTTCCCTATTCTTTCTTTCTCAAAAAATTTAACTTTCTGTATCATAATCCATTTCCGCCTACCTGCTGGGATTCAACATTCAAATCACCATTTTTCTGCTTTTCCCAGCTGTCTCTATTCTTCCATTCCTGTTCCTTACACTAAATCCACCACTGTGATATCAAATTTCTTCCCAGCAGTTTGACACACCGCATGATCAGCACCTGTCCAGCACTTGCTGCAGGACAGATGACAGCTCCACACTGGGGTCTCTCAGTGCTGCTCTTGTAGAGGTTCTCACAGACTTGAAATTTCAATTATCAGCTATTTTCCTCATTGAGCAGTAATGTTCTCTTGACATCAATGACCAAGACAGCAGAGAAAACTCAGGAGTCACTACCAGTGAGAAGGCAGGGAATGAAGACACAGGGTTGTGCACACCTAATTTAAGGTATTTTTGTACCTTTGTGCAGACACAGTGAAGAAGATCAGTACATTTTCAATACACCCCAGTGAGAGCAACATCTAGGACTACAACTAAGTTACAATTACCCTCATCATGACTGGCTTTAATGTCACTTTGACTAAACTATGTGTCATAACACATGCCCTACATGTCATTCTTTTGGGAGAACATTGCCTCTTCCCTAGGCAGCATTAACTGCTTCATTTACTTTATCTTTCTCTAGGTCTGAAAAGCACCTAATACATTCTGGTGCTGCCAAGATGTAAGCCATAAGAAGTAAAATAAAATATAATTGGAGACATCAAAGAAAGTAAAACACAATCAAAAATGTTCTAACCCATAGCCCATTTGTAAATAAAATGCATAGACTATTTGCTTGCCAGTCCAAAGAGAACAGATCTTGCCTTACCTTCGGGCAGGAACAAAGGAAAAATGAGCAGGTGCATTTGGAGAGAAGTTCCTGGGACTGTCCAAAGGGCTGCTACCTGTTTAAGAAAGCAAAAATTAACAGTTCAAAACCATTTTCTTCACATTTGCAACAAAGGGAGTAAGTTTTCAGTGTTTCAAAAGACTTTGAACTGTAGGTTGTAGTCACAAATAATTGGAAATATGGAGCTTTGAGTCTTTGAGTTGAGCATTAGTTTGCTATAGAAATGTTCTGACGAAGATGTACCAGTATTTCTCCTCCTTTTAAAATAATTTAAATAGTATGTTTCATTTCCCACTTTCAGGAAAGTAATGTACCACCCATAAACAATAGAGTCCTTTAATATTTTGCAGTAATTTCTATCTACAAGGTTTTCCTAACACTTGTCAATGAAAAACCTAAGTTAGAAGTGACACATGATAGTTTCAGGAAAAATAAACATTAGGAAAACATTTCTTCCCAATGCATGCTAAGGTTGAATGCAAAACTCACTGAGGAAAAAAACCTGCACATAATAAAAGGACTAACTATATGTAAAATGATTGGGCTAAAACCTATCAGCAGTCACACTAACTACCACTTTTCTGAAATAGAACTTTATCATGAAAATGAAATTACCAGAGAAACTATGCAGAAAAGAAGAAAAAACAGTTAATTTTTGGCGTGCTTTTTTTATCTGGGTTTTGTCATATGGAGTATAATCATGGTAAGTGGTTTGTTGCAATGTATTTTATTTCAAAGTAAAAAGCAACCATCATGCTCTGAAAGCCAGGATCATTTACAAACTAACTATAGAAATATTTCAAAGATATGGATGAATTTAGAAGCTTCACATCAGTGAGGGTGCATTCTATTGGGCATGAAGTGGTTTGCTCTGCCCAATCATTGATACAGAATGGGCACAGAAGAAAAACTATCCATAGTAAACGTGTCAACAGCAATTTCTTTGTGCAAAGACAACAATATAGCACTAAAATAAGACCAGGAAAATGAAATAGATTCTGGAAAAGCAATACTCTGCAAGGTACATCAGAAATGGTTTTAAATTTAGATCCCATATAAAATAGGATTTTATTTTAAAAGCCACGTTGAAAAGTCAAACCTCAAGTATGAGCCATCTGCAAAGGACTTGTCTCTGTTTCAGAAGTTCAAGTTGCCCAGCTTGCCCTTCAGGGCAGCAGTGATTCTGAGGTTACAGTCCCATCCAGCAACCTACTGAAGCTTATAATTAAGCTTATAATTACGTCACATTAATTTCAATCCAATTTATCCACACACCTTTGCTGTTCCACTGAGCAGGAGCAGAATATAAGCACGGTGCTCAGATGAAGGCAATGTTCCCTCCCAATTCAGCCTTACAAATGGGTCACAAAAGTCTGCAGCAGCATCTCTGCACGACTTCTGTGAGCAAGGTGTGCACACCTGGCACGTGTGTCGGGGCAGGGAGGGAGGAGGAGGAGAGAGGGAACAGGCTGACACCTCCTGGGGTATGAGGATGGCCACAGTGCAGCACAGGCCAGCAAACTCCATCTGGTCTGCAAGTCTATGAGGGGAAAAATAGCAGCTGGTTGAGATTAAACCAGCCCCAGGCTGATGTAACATGTGTCATGGGGTGATGAGAGAGCGGGAGAGGTAAGTGAATTCCAGACCACTCCACAATCTGCTTCATAAAGAGCAAACTAAATTAAAAACAAAGAGTTTGAGCAACAGGTTTGTTTTCCTTTGCCTTGTTTTTTTTTCATATTGTTACTTAAGACTAACAATGAGTTCACAGTTGAATACAACACAATTCTTCATCCAAAACTGGATACTGTTTAACCCATTCCCAAGTGCAGAGGGGAGAGAGTGATCAGAAACCTATAGCTGAATAACTTCTGGTGTTTCATTTATTAAGCTTGTACTCATTTTAATTCTTAGGGTCACAGTGGAAAACCAGAACCATTTTGCTACTTTTGAACCACAAGAAGATGGAGAGGTCTGACTGTCCCAGTCTAGGAGGCACTGCAAGTTTCCAAGGAGACTGAGGAAGTCAAAGTGAAGAACTGAGTCGTGCATGACAACTGACATCCTGGCAGCAGCACATTCCTTAGGGTCGGGGTCACCAATCACTTGGTAGCAGAAAGCTGAAGGAACATTTTAGGATGCAGCAGGAATGAGGCCTTTCCATGGTGATGCAGATGATCTAACAAAGCCAGTTTTGCTGGAAACCTTGGTCTCAGCCTTCTCATTTTTCAAGCTTTACTGGCAATGAACACTACTGTGTCAAGATGATAGTTTTGATCAAAAAATGCATTGCCTAATGTTGTTATAAACAAGCAATGAACTGTCATTGCCTTTTTATATCTTCATCAATCTTTGAACTTTCTGGGCTATGATCAAAATGGAATTTCAGAATAACTGAGCAAATTAGGTAATGACAGTTTTTAAATTTTGAAATTAAGTATGTGGGTGTTCAAACTCTTCTGAGCCTGCACTGTGTGGTACAGAGATACTACTAATTTTTAAGCAACTACTTTTTCAGATGTATATGGCATATTTCCTTTCAGACACTGGAATTTTAATGAGATCCCCTGTGATTTGCTTCTAGTTTTAAAATGAAAAGCAATTAGTTTTTCTACTCAATTCAAGTCTAGATGAAGCTTTTAAAACAACAACAGGGAGACGGGGAATTTCTACTTTCCCTAAAATTTCCCAGCACTGCTGCATCTGCTGTAGATGAAGGTATTTTAATAAGAGAAGCCTGAGTGCAATGGTGTCATTCACCAAGGCTGATCGAAACCCCATTTATTCTGCAGCAAAGGAAGATTCCCCTGTTGCTCCAGGGTTAGAGCTGGCTACTACTGAACCTGAAATGCCTCTGTCTCAAGGGAGGCTGTTACACAGAATGATTGCCCATTAGGTAAATCAACACAGCAACACCAATGCCAGTAATTCAGGCAGGAACCTTTACATCGTCCGGACACAGGAAGAAGGATGCAGCCAAAGCATTTGTAAATCCACTACCTTCAAAATATGAAATCAGACCTTACAGGCAATGACAGTCTCAGCTATCCCCTACAAACATGAATGACACTCATCAGATAGGTTATGAGCCCAAAAATTCACAACAGGTCCATGCTGCAAAATCTGCTTCTGAGAGCCATAAAAATTAATAAATAAACACAAAAGGCTAAGTTTTTCTGGTCTTCTATGCAGGATATTCAAATTATTTGCTGAATATTAAAGCAAGCAGCTAAAGATAATGCGCATGCTGCAGACTTAGAGGCCTTCCAACACGTACAAATTTCAAAATTCTCACCATATTTAAAGCACTCTGTGTACCACCAGTCTCATAAACAATGAATGCCATGGTGCTCTCACACCACCCAAGGATCACAGCATGACGTGCTGATGAACCTCAGCTTTGTTAACCAGGGCAGGATCTAGGGTGGGATGTTACACACTCTGCACACTCTAAAAATAATAAATAAATAGGCACCTCAGCAATAGCCATTTTTCTGCCAGAAGGTGGAACTGAACTTGCAGTGTAATAGCAGAATCATTTAATACAGTAGCACAGTGCTGCCTGTGAGCAGCTCCCTCTGTGTGCCATTACAGATGGGAGCAGGGCAAAGGTCCCAGCAGTGACAAGTGCCCCCACTGGAAGCTAGAGAGTAACCTGGCTACCTTACAGCTGTGGAAAATAAATTTTAAAATAGCCTGAGTTTCAATTTCCCAGCTGTAATTACCTCTTTACTACTAACTTACAATGTAACTTCTTTGATTTTAAGCTTTTTGATTTAAAATATAATCTGATGGCTATTTAGTTATGAACCTTATGGTGTAATCTCTTTGCAATTTTCAGATTTAAAAAAATGGATTCAAAGAAATAGAAAAAAACCAAGGAATACAGGTGTACCAGTTTACTTCCCCCTCTCATTTCAAAACAAAAAGAATTTAGAATAAAGGCAAAATTTTCAAACTTGCATTCCTAAAACTGGCCACTACAAGTTTGGGAGACTGAACCAGCAGAGTGACTTCCTTACGAACTGTAGCTCTTTATGCCAAAGTACCAGCTCATTCTGGAAAATGCTGTTTCATACAGTTTGAAAAGGGAACTAGCACACTTAAACATTTAAGTGCTTTTGATTCAGAAATGACTTCATGGCAGGGTTCAAAATGTTTAGTTGTACTTCTTTCTCAAATGCTGAGAGCTCTTTAAGTAATATTTTTTTTCTAAATTTTCTAGGATATGAAGTTGCCTAGCATCTTGTTGGGATGCTGTTTGGGACAGCAAGTCCCTCTGCCTGGATCAGTGCTCATGAGGAGCTAGGTTTGCCTGAGAGAGACACAACTCTCCTGGATCTCACTCACTGACTTGCACAACACGTACACAAGAGTAACTCCTGACATTACTGCCGTTTATTTATACTCGTGTATTTAGAGTATTGTATTTTAGTGTATTCATTTTAATATTTTAGGAATTTGTTTTAGTGTGGCGTCTGAACAGAAACATTTTAGAAAGCCTCCCTGGTTTCTCTGCATGCTTGCTGTTCCTTTGATTTGTAGGAGAGGCTCAGAATGGGCATTAAGAAGACAAGAGAAAAGTTCAAGACAAAAGAGGCCGGAGAGAGGCACCAGCATTTCTTAGTAACTCATCACTGCGTGTGCCTGAACAAACAGACTGACAGATTCTGTTCAAATACTAAACAAATATCACAGCCTGTTCTCAAATTCACTCCTCATATATGATATTTCTTAAGAAAATATTTGTGACTCTACTCTAAATTTCATCTACTTTTGTCTCTTGAATAAATTATTTTTTTTCCCAGGGAAGACTCTGGTAGAGAACCCAAATTACAATAAATTTATCTTCCTGTGCACTACTGGCTACTCTTGCAGGAACAAAGGATGTACTTTTAATTAATAATTTTAATTCACATATGCAACAACAGGGGAAAAAAACAAAATATTTGAAAATTACTGCTAAAGTAAGGTAGCACACCACTGAGTAGTTACTCTTCCTTTCAGAAGACACATACTTCTAATAAATTATAAGCTTATAAAGCCTGAAACAGCATCAAAACCACCAGAAGAAACTTGATTTTTTAAATAGAGGAGAAAAGCAAATCAAAAGAAAATACAATATACATGTTTCTATTATGAACATTCCTGCATTTGTTTTCTGACCAGTGATCATGACAATATCTTGTTACAATCTCCCAAGTATTTATTTTTCTCAGTTAAAGGCTCATAGAGCTAATTTAGAATGTAGTGAAACCAACACACATGAATTCAAAGCAAAAAGCACAACGTAACTAAGTGGAGAATCTCTACAAAGAAAAATGCCTTGTTTAAACTAAATTTTACAAAATTGTTGCTACCATAACCATACAAAACAGCAACAAGGGAATTTGAAGTGGAAGGAGATGGTCCTATACACATTTTTAGCCCTGCATTTTCTTTCAGATTCTGAAGCATAAAATGGTTTTAATATACCATCTGTAAGATTTTGTTAACATTTTAATTTGAAAGTCATGGGTCATTTTAGAATAACAATGTACTTAAAGCATCTTCCTGGATTTCCATGACTGGGCTTTTTATAGCATCCCAAGAAAATGTGGCAGATTTTTGCGAAAACTTAAGAGCGAATGAGGCTTTTATGGGCATCCCTCAACAATAACTTCAGCCTCCTTTTTCCTTTCAACAGGCTGGATATCACCTCTCGGGATGCAAAGCTCTGCAAACAAAAGCAGATGGCTCCTTCTAGCTGAGCTACCATCAGTTTGCTGTTCTTTCTCAGCATCGCCTCAGTTTCATTCTCCAGAAAGCATTTAGAGAACATACTGCCATGTAGGAGGAAGACAGTCTGATTATAATGAAAACAACATTCCTTGTCTCACACACAGCAGTGACGTGTTTCCAGAAGGCTCCGCTGTGGGTGATGTGCCTCAAACGTTCCAGCTGTTTCCTGCTACTGACTGGTGCCCATCAGGGACGTACCTGGAGCCCAGTCATCCTCTCTGGCATTGTGAAATAGCAAAACCAAGGTCGTCACACATCATCTACCTCCCTCAGCAACAAAAACAAGGGAACGTGCTGCTCAGGCAAGCTGTTGAATCTGCATGTGTGACCCTTTCTGAAGAGTTATTCCTTTTTCTGTTGGAAGAACATCTTCACACACTTCACTTCAATGACTAATAAGCCCCTGCCCATGTGCTCTGAAATGAGCATTTCCCAGCTGCTGCCATGGTAAAATTGGGAGCAGTGTAAAAAAGAAATAGAACTCCCAAACACCTCATGTTGCTATGAGGAGCAGACAGAGACCATAAGATGGCACACTGCACAGCTGCCAGGCTGCCGGAGGCACGTGGAAACAGGCAGGATGTTCCTCCTCATGAGAACTGCAGTTAAATCACTGGCACAAATTAACCATGCTCAGAGACTCAAAACAAGAGATTTACTTAAATGTATTTATCTAATTTTATTTGGCTTTGTTTTCCATCTCAGGCTCTTTAATAGGATGTAAGAGGATTGAATCCCCCAGGAAGAGTGGAGGATGGATACAAGCCAGAAAGTGCAGAACATAAAACATTTATCTTGAAACTATAAGGACCCTCTTACAAGTTAGAGAAGGTGAAAAACCACACTCAGAGTGATTTCTATAGGGCATATTTTGATACTGAGTATCCGTATGTTCAAACTCACTGCAATGAGTGACTACTGATGCTTCCCAGGTGGAGCAGACCTAGGGAGTTACCTGTGTGTCCATGAAGAGGGGAATGTGGCCGTGGCAGAGTTGGAGATGTGCTGGATGTTACAATCAAACTCTTCCTGTTGCTTGTCCGACAGCTGAAAGAAAGGTAAACCAACCATTAGGCATGCTCAGATGGACAACAGCACCTCGAGGCAGCTCCCGCAGAATCTCTTTCTGCTAGGAGGAAACTCTCAGTATTTAGGGTGGGATTTCTCATACTCTTGATCTCAGTAGTGATCCTGCAAAGAAGGAAATGTACAGGGAAGAAACGTACTTTGTCAACAGCAAGTGTTTCAACACTCTGGAAGCATTTGTTGCACAGGCCGCTGGAGATAGCTGGTAATTTACTCCTGATTCACAGGATATGTGCAACTCATGCTTTACAACTTTACAAACCTTTACAACTTTACAACAAAAAGCAAAAAACAATGTAACATAGCCCAGAGTGCTCTGGATACTCTTACCAATATCCAACATAGCAAATAAATCTGTTAAAATTATTGGCTTGGTTATAAGAAACTAGAGCATATTCCTTAGGGCAGAGTTAAAATTACAGTGCAAAGTGTTAGCACAACCCAGCAGATGAGTGGGATTACTAATCGAACTTAAAGCCTGGGATCCAAAAATCTTTGTGAACACATGTGGCAATACTAATGGAAAACTCTGCAAAGCAAGTTTCAGACATGCCTCCACCACATCAACTCCACTCATTGCCATGACTTTGTTCCAGCAAGGAAAGTGACACTTCTTATGGGACAGTTCAGATTTATTTTTCCCCTGTTGGGAAAGCTGAGCCAAATGAAGAGAAGGATGGGGTTCCTCCATTTGCTTCCCAGCTCGTGACTGCTGGTAGCAAACATTTGGCTCTAAAGATGATAAAAGGAATCACAATGGGTGAGCAAAACACTTTTAAATGATGGAATCTGTGAAGAAGAGCAGTTAGACAGTTAAATCCCTTTGTGATTGCCACTTCTTCTGCTGTTTAAACAGAAGGAATTAAGTTGCCAGCAAAATCTTACAACTGGCCAAGCACTACAGCTACATACATCTACTCTCTGTACCTCCAGCTTGCTTCCTACATGGCAGAAACATTCCTGCTTACTTCAGCAGTTCCCAAAACAGGTACCTAGAACCCCATTGGTGTTGATAGGGGTGGGAGAACAGCCAGGAGCAGGGAAAGCAGAGCAAAGGCTGAGGAAGGAGCTCTCTGGCCCCACTCCAAGGGTGCCCTGTGAAGCTCCACACTGGGTTCCCCAGGCACAGGAAAAGCCTCTTTGCTTGCAGACCCCAGATGCTGACATCTGCCAGGTCCTTCGTGCACGGACTGATCTGCTGGAGCTGCCCAACAATAAACACACTCGGGCTGCCAAGAACTACAATTTAATGCAAAAGTATTTTGCTGCCACAGGATACAGTGCATCTGACTATTATTATTTGTAAGCTTATTTTATTGCTGTTCTATAGGAAACTAGAGAACTTGATGCAGAAAAAAATACAACTGAACTGCCAACTATAATAAACAGTAATAAAGTTGAAGCACCATTAACTGCTATTCAGGCTCTTTAGTGTACTTAAAGCATTCCTCAGAATTATCCAACTGATTCCATACAATCTCCATTTACATTCATGTATTATTCAACATCAGTCCATCCAAAAACTGATTGCCATTGTGCACATCTCATGGAAAAACTAACAGCCCGATTTTAAGAAGCTTAAAATCCCAGTTCACAGATATTTTTAACAAGTTTTCAGTTACACTATTCCAGTAACTGCTGAAAAAAACCCAGAATATTCAATTCCAACATTAATGCCAGATAATCATTGTTTACATTAGCACAAAATCTTTCTTGAAACGTGAAATTCCTGAGTATTCTAGTGTAATACATATTACTATATAAGAAATTAAAAAAAAAAATTCTGGGTATTTTAGTATCAAATATAATGTAAGAATTTAAGATCTTGCTCAATAAAAACCACTAGTACAGTGAGAAAACAGAGCTCCATTCTCTACAGTTTTATCTCTTTGCTAAAGAGAGTTCCTAAAGCACACTTTACCACAGCAATGTCTGGAGCTGACTATGGAAACTTGGTATATTTGAACCACAGCATAACAGGGGAAGTGAACTGTCCCAAACTCAGAGCTTTTTAACTGCTTGCCTGCGTTTTCCCAATTGAACAGAGTTTTATAAACCCATTTTCTTTGCTGTCTTTGCCAAGATAAGGAGCCAAAAGAGAAAGGGTTAAGGGGATGGAGAGCAAGCACAGCTGAGACCCTTTAAAATAGGTCAGGTTTACACAAATGTACCCAGAGGAGGGAATGGCTTGGAGTGAAAGCCTAGCCCAAGTTGGGAATAAAACATTATTCTCTTTGCACCCTCAGCATTGGATAACTTTTAATTTTCCTGGATCTCTCATCTGAAAAAGAGAAACACCACTTGGGTCTGTTTAGCCATTGCTATGACTTATGTGTTGGCAATAAGGCAAAACTTAAAACACAGAGACTAAAAATGCAACACCCAGCTTCTCAAATTCACATTCTATGCTGAGAAAAATACACAAGTACAATCACACTCTCTACTGGTGGAAGAGAGCTCTCTGCATATAGAGAAAAAGCTTTTAGCAGATGTAGGAATCCTAGAGGAAATGCAGAGTGATGAAGTTCTGGTAGGCACTAAAACAAAAAAGGGTGAAGGGAGTAGGTAACAAGCAGACTTTAGTGGGATGACCTCTTCCCCCACAAGTCACTATGACAGCATTTGAGCACCTCCTAAAGAACAGCTAAATATGAAGGAAGCAAAGCTGGCTTTAAGCAGGGCTTAGTGCCAAAGAAATTCAAACTAGTCAATTTAACTGCTGGCAGAAGCAGTTCCACTGAAGAAAAAAATATTTCCTGGAAGGTTGATTTTAGCCAGACAGACAGTGCTGGGCTCAAAAGTGAGCTACCAGGCCAAAGATAATGAGGAGATCCTTTAAATTGCATTTATTATTATTTATTATTATTATTTGTGAATTCTCAAAACAATACTGTATGTTTTCTTACTCAAGAATTATTTCAATCTACATAAGAAAACAGGAGTAATAGGAGAAATAAAAGGGGAGAAAGTTGGCTATATATTACGTTTTAACTAGAAAAAAATCAGTTTTTAACCAGTCCAGAGAGATTTCAAGCATTATTATTTGTTTATAAGCCAAATTTTTGCTGTTTTCATTAAACACATGGTGAGTCCTCCCCTGAACCTCCTTTCCTCTCACAATTTGCTATGGGTCTTGTTAACCTTCTTTTTTTTTCTCAGATCTCACTTCATCATCTCAGAGAGCTAATCCCCTCCAGGTCTTCCAGCTTAGACAAAATACAATTTTACAAGCACAGAGTTTCTGTAGGGCCCAGGGCTGTAGGGCCAAGCTCCAGCCCATACAGAGCTCTGGAGGTGCTGCCCTCCCTTCCCTGGTCAAACACCCACACAGCCAAACCCGAGCCTAGAAACGTGTGAGATCACAGGAGCACCTCGGTTTAATTCTAAAAACATGGATAAAATGGTATCTTACACTGAAATTGCTGAAACAATGCCTTTGCATCACTATGGAAATAGAGCTTTTACTCTATTTCTGGAGTTAACTTCTCTGCCTGCACTAAAAATATCATTTGTTACGTGTACTGAAGTGTCCCCAGCGCGTTCCTGAAACTGAACCCTGCAGGACATCGGACGGGTCTGGTAACTGGACACTGCTTTTGGACCCACTGAAATGTGCCCCCAAGGCAGCAGCCTTGCCCAGAGTTATTTCCGAGCACATTTGGCGTTGTACCTGAGACCTGCACGCAGCCCCCAGCTCTTCATCTGCACCCCAACCAGCCTCCTCCACCTCACCCACAGAAAGCCTCCAAAATGAGCACCACGAGTGCACCTTGTTTCATGTGCCTATTCTGAAAAAGTCTGAAAAATAAATCAATGACTCAGTTTCAGCATAAATCAATATCTGATTCTTTACTTTAGCAGTTTACTCAGGGGACATCTTCAACTCACCGAGCAAAACTGATTAATGCCCAGGAGACATCCGTGTAATGAAAGCGAGGGCCACAGAAAAAAACAATGTAAATATAAATAACCAACCACCACTATCATGCAATTTCATAGTGATGCTGGTTATTATAAATGAATAATGATAAGGAAGTTTCTCAAAATCCATCTGAATTTATAGGCCTTGAGGAATTTCTCGTAGCTGAAACTGCTGGAGCATGTAAGTAAACAAGATTACACTGATTGCATGAGCCTCCTCATTGACTTGGACAGAAATCAACATGAAGAAATAAGATATTTGGAAAAAGTATAGCTTAAATCACGTTTTGGTTACTATTCATGAATGCATTTTATTCATATTAGTGATTTGTCATAGAATCACTAAGACTGGAAAATACCTACCAGATCATCAAGCCCAACCTTTGACCAAAAGTTTTTATTTTAGAATTTTGTAAACTACCTCAAAGTAGTTGTCATAGTGCCAGATTAACTCTTGCAGTAACTTATTTCAAAATAGCATTTCAGAAGCCAAACATCAGACTTGTTCCAGATTTGACACTCCATTTAGTGACCTCAAATTCCTATGAATTGGGATACAAAATTCAGAGCAGTCATATCTACTAAAGTTATTTGTGGATACTTATTTTCCTAAAATGTAATATCACCTAACCAAACTTCACCAGATTCTCCTCTGACATTACAGAAGTTTGGTTTCAGTTGATTTGCTTTACAAAGAGTTCTTTATGAGAAACAGACATTTTGGAAATGAAAATAAGTATTTAAAATTTTTATTCACAATGACAGAAAATTTACAAAATCCAAAATCTGCATGTCAATGAATGCAGCAGCTGCACAGCAATGTTAACTAGATGTGGAAGTTATCGTCTTAATTATAGTAATTCAAAGATGGAAGCAATTTTGTAAGCTTTAGCACTACCAACAACAGGGATAATTAGTTCTCTAAAATAGATAAGTAAGCATCTGGTTCAACTGATTTCTTTTTTTTCTCATATTCAAGAATAGTTTAAGAATTATTCATCCTAGAATAACTGGAGGGAGAAAAAAGTGTTATTATTCATGGTGTAGGTTTGGGGGGTTGCACATTCCTACAATAAACACTTCTTTTGTTGTAAAGAAATACAATTACATACAGTTAAGATACAAAGGATGGAAGCACGAGTCCAACAAGCAACTTCTTAAAGATTGTAAGCAGAGTCTCCACCGCAACAGACACAGAACCATCTTCCTCCCAACATCACCTAGGAGAGCTGCTTTCTATTTCCTGTCATTAAAGTCACAGGAGCCAGGAAACTTCCTGAATTTGGATTCCTTCCTGGTTATTTTGTCCAGACTAAACAACTCAGGAGCCTTTGTCCAGAGCATCTCTGGACAATCTGTACCTGCCAATCTCTCCTTTATAAAATCAATCCCTGACTCCCATGATCTTGAGACTGGATTACAGTAATTCTGTTTCCACCATCTTTTTGAAGAACTTCAAATAGGATTTAACTTTGGAACCTAAATAAAAACAACAGTGAAAAACAACTGCCTGAGTGCAGGGTCCTCTTCCACAAAAAGTTTTCTACAATTTAATTACAACAAACACAGAAACAGATGCAAGTTGTTCAGCAAGCCAGGCTCTACTCAAATTGGCACTGCCCATTGTTTTGAAGCCCATGAGACAGAATAAATGGACAAAAAAAGAAGAGCACAGAGGAAAAAGATGCAGTCAACTTGTGAAGTGTGGGTTATACTTCTGTACAGGTATCCAGAGAGTGCACAGGGGTAAAACACACAAAGGACATCATTTTCCACAATGCCACCACACCTTTCAGCGTGCTACCAAGCACATTAGCTGAGGTGAACACAGAGTCAAGCAATGCAAGACTTACAAAGCAAGGAGTAAATTGGGTGCAGATGGTTCTTTTGTTTTAAGGAAAATTAACATCTTTGTACTTAGGAATTAACTTATTGCACGAAAGACCATTTTCCTTTCATCTAAACCAAGCTATATGTTAGACAAGCCCTCCTACTTCATTTAGAACTTGAATTGAAGAAGCAGCAGCATCGCAAGCTAAGAAATTACAAAAGAAAAGGCTGGAATTGCCAGTGAACACCAAATTTATGTCTAATTTGCCTAATGCTTGAGGCTGGTGCCCACCTGCTTACACCAGTCTTTATAGTCCAGACCTTTTGCATTATTAACAACATAGGAACAACTCTGCAAAGCCAAACAAAATGAGATGTCACAACAGATTACAGTGACTGGTACAGCCGTTCTCAACCACATGAATCCACTTTATCCTGAACACATTGCAAGCCTATCTTTGTTTTAGCATAAAAGAACAAAAGTAAGAAAAAAAATCTCCGACTATGGAAGAGAGACCCCAGAATAAATAAAGACATTATTTAATGGGCAAAAGCATAAAACAAACCTTCTCAAGCACTCCTATATCCTACTTCAGTTGTGTTATGCATTATACTGCCATGAAGTTACATCACAAAGTGAGAAAGGCTGATTGAATGAAAGTTAAGCATTACTGCATACTTTCATTTCCCATTTCCTCCAAATCTATTATTAAATGCTTCACATAGCATAGCTGGTTTTTTAAATAAGTCTCTACTTGGCAATTCTATGGAAGCTGGTTTATCACATTTCTTTTCCTCCAAAAAATACAAGCAAACAAATTCCAGAATGAAATGACATAGTGATTTTATATTGTTTCAAATCCTCTAACCGTGGAGCGCACAATTACATACAGGTATGCAATATAACAAACCTGCTCTAGACACTCTCCCCAAAGATGCACCCAGGAAACAAAGCAAATGAGCTGAAAATGGAAAGAAAGTTTTTCAGGCTTAATGTAAATGTTACATAAAATAATAAGAAAATGCATTTGGTTGCTTTGTAGCACACAACACGATCAGTTCTCTTTGTTTCAGAGCATTTTCTTAGTTTAAGAATCAAAAAATGCTACAAATTAGCTCATTACCAGCTACCTGCGGTTCCAAACCTCAGCATGAGGATTAATTACTGATCTAATTTTAAATCTATTCTAACAATACACTATTCTAGAATTAATTTAATTAACTGTCCAGGGAGTTGCCTCTACTGCACAGAACACAGATTTTCACACGGCCGAACAGTAGAGTAATAACCAGGGTGGCAATATTCTGAATAAAACTAGGATGTTTGCAATCAAATTTTTTGCACATTTTAAAAATACACGTTCTTAAGATGATTTCCTGAGCTCCACTGGAAAGGTTTTGTTCTGCTGGTAAGACTCATCCTCTCCAGCTATGGAGGCCAGCTGAAGAGTGTCAGGGTTTGTGCTTGCTTGGCAGAATGTTACACTTGTGATGTGCTTTCCTCCCACCTGGAGCTACATCTCTGCTGTGGCTTTCAGACAAGTGTTGTGCCGTGCTTCCTCCCCTGGTGCCTCTGCTATTTTGCACATGAGCCTCACTTACTGCCATCCTCAGCTCTGCAACATCAACTTTCTTAAGCATCACCCAGCATATTTAACTTGCAAGCAGCTTCCAGCATAGCAGAGCACAGAAAATCCTGAACAAAACACGGCACCGCATCTGGACAAACATGTCAGAGGAGCAGACAACAAAGAGAGCACGCTGTTAGACAATAAACCCACTCCCCTGGTCCTCATCTGCAACCAATTCCACACCATTTTTAGGTAGCTTTTTGTAAAACCACCATCCCTCAATTTTTCAGTTCTACATACCTTTAGACAGAAAGGCTTTGTAGATATTTTGGATTTAACATAGAAGCTAAAGTGATCAAAATATCTGACCTTTTAAAAAGTACCCAAAAAACCAAGGTAAGCTGGGTTACCAAGAAAACCATCAACACTCTTATCCCTCCTATCTTTCTGACCCAGGCACTGCCCTAACCATTGCCTGCTATGAGAATTGTGCTCTTTTATCTTATTGGGATTCCATTTTGCCTTTCTTAATTTTGCAGAATTTGAATTATATTAAAAAAAATCATTGAATAGGTAAACAATTCTCAAATTCATCCCCACTTGCAAAGTGTAGTAGGTAATGACACAGATGCAGAAAATCAGTGTCAATCTGCCTATCTTACAATGATAATTTAAATTTATACTTTTGCTTCTCAACTTAGAAAGTGAGAATGTGCTTTCTATTTTCATCACCAAGACCCTCTCCTTCCTAAAGCAATAATGTTTCCCAACTCTTAGCAGCTTCTTACAAAAGAAAACCAAAAGATAAATATCAGCATCAGTTTAATAAAATTTGAAAAAAAACCAGGATACTTCTAAAAGACAGTCCAATGAAGAAAGGTGCATTCCCTCAAGAGGGTAAAACCACTTTTCTATGCAAGTATTAAAGTACATATATACATGTACACACAAACATTCAGCCTCTAAAGGCCTTCAAACAGAAGCACTGAAAACAGTTTATTGCTCATGTTTGCACACTCACAAAGATGGGAGAAAGATCCTCAAAAACATCTCTAAAAAATAACAGTAAAGCATGAGTGTACTAAGGCAGACTGATAATAGTCCAATGGACATATTAGGAAAATATCTGGGCTTAATAAACCTGTAGTCTCAGTAGGCAGGCTACAACATTTTGACATTTGTCTAGGACTAAGCTTAGACGGGAAAATGCCATGCTCTGACTGCCTGGACTCCACCAGGGCTGAGCAGAGCAGTTCCCTACCAGAGCAAGACAAAGGTGAGATGTGTTTGCCAAGGTGGTGCTTTTAATTCAAAACAGACACACAGAGAGAATATGGATGGCTCAGGTTGCTCCCTTCAGCCTCAGAAGAGAAAATGCTTTGGGACCTTTCTAATCAATGCACTCACTGAATGGCAGAGAGGGAAGAGAGACTACTGAGATAAGAGTTGGCTCTAAACGTCAAAGAAGGGGGCACACAAAGAAGGAGCTGAAGTTCTGTGGACATTGAAAATGCTCAGTGTAGCCACTAAAACTGGTGCAAATTCATGTAGAGAGATACACTGCAGTGTTGAAATAAAGCATTTATTTTATGTGGTCCTTACTCATTTACACAGACAGGTCTGTCAATAAACCACTCTCCTGGATAAAAACAACACACTTAAAAAGACATGAAAAAATTATTTACAAAAACACATTAGATATCTACACTGCAGTGCTTATCAGATCAAATAAGCTGACTACTAAAATAATAAAAAAATACACCTGTAGAAGGCATTTCATGTTAATGGAACAACAACACCACAAAGGGTAGGAGAAGAGGAGGAGGCCCCGAGTGCAGATCCTGCCCTGGCACACAGAGCAGCCCTCAGATCTGCAAGCAAGGGGACGTTTCTGGAACAATCAAGCCTGATTACACGTTAAACTTCATTCTTTTGTGTAAAGCCTACTTGCTGAGCCAAATGTTCATTATCCAACAGCCATCAATTTTTCATAGAAGGATGGCTTTTTCCATTTAATAACTATACAAATGTGTACTACAAATAGATACACACACACAGGGTTTTGAAATATTAGAGGACTGAAGCTGGAACAACCATTCACAAAACTGAGCAGAAGAAAAACACAAACATTAAAAGTCACAAGCTGACAGCTAAAGCTTGTACCAGCAGTACATCCAAAGGGTGAAGCAGCTCACCACTGCCAAGGAAGGGTACTTGTTTCAAGAGCTATTCTACTTAAGAAGGCTGAAAAGTAAAATCAAAATCAATTCCAGTTACAGTAAGATGGTAGAGAGCAGTACGTATAAACACATGAATGTATCAAAAATAAATGGATGGTAGCAGTGATAACAAAAATAAATGAAAATGAAAATGAAAAAATGAAAATGAAAAAACTAAAACCTAGTAAAATCAGAGCCATCATTTACACAGATGTTCAAAAAGTAGATATTTAATAAATGTACCTCATGTAAAATTGGATCAGAATGCAAGCAAAGAAACTGCTTAAAGCCTTTTGAATGCTTTATATACTTATTCACAACTAAAGAAACTAAGAACATCTGAGCATTATTTTTACAAATGGTGTCTAACAAACTTCAGCAGAAACTCACAAGCACAGGAAAACACAGCCCAAATTTTCTCTGAGGCAAAGTGGGGAAAGATGGGGCTGTTAAATAACATTAGCCTATTTCTGTGTAAAAGATTGTTGTAAAATTCATTTCTGCGAGCCATGCATTGAGAAATCCCAGCATTCCTGCTGTCCCCGTTCTGTTCTGCATATGGTCTGAAACCAGCCTGGCCAGCAGAAAACAAATGAGACCCATGAAAATTGCAGAACGTACACAAATGAAGACACAGAGGAAGACAAATGCAAACACTTAGAGAAAGTCAGGTATTCAAATTCCATAGCAATCATGCTTAATTTAAATTAGGTCTGCTAATTGTAACATCCTAATTTACCATGCAATCAAGACTGGAAAAAAATTACAGGACAGGAAAACGCACAATATACTGGAAATAAGTAATTTCAAATGCCACCGCAGGATCCAAGCTCGCTTCCTCAGAGAACAAAGATTCAGGGCAAGACTGTTCTCATGTGTGCCTGCAGAAGATTTTTTTACCTCACGTCACTGTGAGTCTCTCCTCTGGCACATGCTCACTGCCAGTGTTGCATGATACCAGAAGAAACTCCTTCAACATCAAATAGAACACGTCAGGTGACGTTCACATCTTCTGTTAATTCTGAAGGAGTTTAAATTACGTGCTTATTGCTACGTAAACACAGCAGGCAGCAATGAATATATGGGGAGACATCATACTGATATATAAGCATAACATTTGCTTAGATTTTCAATACATGACTAAGCTTTGTCCTCATATAAAACATGACAGTTGAGGCATTTTTGTGGAAAGATAGTGATTGATCAAGCTAACAATCTCAAAACACATCCAACTTACTGCATAGCACTGCCTAAAATGATAGACAAAAGAGACTGGTATCAGGTGGTTTGGATTTTATATCTGGCACAAGGACTCCCCTGCACAGGACTGTAAGCATTCTCCTTCTGAATCCCAGTTCTCTGGACCCTTCCACCTTCAGCTGACATAGAACCAAAAAAAAAAAAAAAACCCCAAAACAAAAACAAAAAAAAAAAAACCCTGAACAGTCTTTAAAACTAAATTTTTAAGAGGCCTGGAACAACCTATGATATTTCACTACAGATTTATGTTTCATTTTATCAGCAAATTACTCTAAAGAACAAATAGGTATTAATATGTAGTCCTCAAAATAATAGGAAAAAAAAACCCCGTAATTCAGCTATGAGTGCAGAAAAACTATTGAGGGGTTATCTGATAATTAGCTACAAATGTAGAAACAAATAACTTCAAAGGTGTTTTCCTTAATGGTCTGAAAAGATATTTACTTGTTGAATATAGTAACTAAAATAGTGGCCAATCCAAAGTGTTGAGCACCCAGCTGAAAACTAACTAATTTCTCTCCAGGTAGGTGTCTGGCGATAGAAGATGACATGCCATACAATGTATCTCTCAGTTCCTTAAGTAAGGTCTCCTTTTTATAAAATACAGTTTTCTCTAAGGTGTACAGCTCCTTGTAAGGTCAACATCCAGCTGCCAGTAAAATAACAGGAATTCCAAGTGCACCAGAGAACATCTCTTAGTTTGCTCCTGACCACAACTTCACACCTGTCCAAAGAACAGGGGCCTGCAAAGGGTCACATCATGGCATGGGCAGGGTTCCTCACAGCCAGATACATCTCCAAGTCCATCCCAGAGTTTTAGGCTGGTGGGCACTCAGATTTAAAATGCGCTTGTCAGAGACAAAAAACAGTCAAAATAAGCAGATGCACAGACTCTGTAAGGATTCCAACACCCAAATGTGTCGACTTTAATTAAACACAAGAACTGCACATTTCCAGGCCAATCACGTGCCAGTGTGTGCGCTCTGCCTTCCCTTCCACAGTAGAACTGACCTGATCTGAGTGTCCTCTGTAAAGTTCAGCATCTCCCTTTTCCTCATACCTCTCCTCAAACCAGTCTCTTACCCCAGTATTGCATTTAGCTCACTTAAAACACCAGTGCAAAATTATTTTATACTCAGCAGTCTCACTCATGTGAAGGATCCAAATAATTCATGAAATTGTCTGCAATTTGTGTGTTGCTTCATTTCCTCCCCACAAAGGTTTTGACTTGAAAAACTGGTTTGTGCTGGGCAATAGCCAAATGCTCATACAAGAGAGTTTCGATCTGAACAAAAAGCTTTCAAGGCTCAAAACTTCAGTGTTAACCCTCTAAGACCCTTTCCCTGGGTTTTACTTAAGCAGGGAAACTGCCAACAGTATTCAAAATAACATAAAATATGATTTACACAGAATCCCACATATAACTACATTCCCACTAAAATACAAACAGTCCAGGTGGATTGCCTGAATCATTACAAATGTTTGGGGGTTTTAGGAGGACCTCCCTTCCATTCATTGGACCAGCCACCTCCACTGTATTTAAGTAGTGCAAATATCCTGTAATGGAGAGCGTATTGGAAGCTCCCCAAAACTCATCCATTAGTGAGCAAAATATCCATTATATTTCCATGCAATCCAACAGACTATTGTCATGAAGAGATTTTCAGAAGATAAGGTGGGTATTTTTTCTCTCCTAAGCAGTGCTTTTGTCCTAAGGCCATATTGAAATACCTAGCAGCAGTAATTTGAATGAAATTTCCTCTCCAATTATGAGTGTCAGATGGTCATTTAATATGCTGAGCTAGGGAAAAAAAAATGAGCTAAGTATTATCAAAAGCATCAGATCTCCAGGTCTTTCCCATCCTTCCCAACATAAGGGAAATATTTCTTATGTTATTCATTTAAGCAAGGAAATTTGTGGCAAGACAGCTGTCACTTTGAAGTTAATTATAGTATAGACTCACATTTTTAATGCTAGCTTTCTGTTACCACTAAAAAGTAAGTATTCTGCTAGCATCAAACTAATTGTTTTTCTTCAAAGTGACAATGTATATATGGAGGAGGTGGCATCCTTCTGACACACAGCTTTTAATGTCAATCTAGATGAATCAGCATGAAAAAGACACTGGATACATTTGGGGGGATATGTATGGACTCACTGTCTAATGTGGTCCTGTTATGGCAACTGAAAAGTTACCAGAAAAACACCAGTGCATCAGAAAGTACCATTTATGTTCTTGGCCACCTGAATATTTCCATTCACCCATTTACATCCCAGTGAAAGGTGGTTTCTCTTACTGTTTGTGACTATTTCAATAATGAATAGCATTTTTCTTAGTTACCAAGGAACTGTTTGTAATGAAATACAATGATTTCCACAGAATCACTGATCTTAGAGGTGTTTTGCTACTTAAAGATTGCTTTACACATTATAAGCAGTTAATTCTTGTGATTTTAACAAATTACTGTATCACTAAAGCCCTTTCATTGAAAGGAGAGGAAGAAAGAGAATTAAAGCATCAATGGCAATTGTGGATAAAAATCCAAGATGTCCTTCCTCACAGAATTCCACCTTTTTCATTCTCCAGAATTATCTTTCAAGTTGCTTCAACATACAAATCTCCCATCTTAACTTTGCAAAGAGAAAGTAAATAAACAAAAATGAAATCATTAAAACCCACAGTCACAGCCTGTTCCACCCAGAGAGGATTAAAATGAAAAAAATGAGGAAAAAATTAGAAATCAGCATTCTAAGTTAGTTTTACAAGACCAACAAACATTCATTTGCACAATTCTACAGTGCTGTTAATATCAAATCACAAGAGTATATTCAAGATATGCCCAAAGTGTAAAGAAACAAAAGGACTTAAATGCAGAGACATTTAATTTAAATACGTCATAATTATGCTTTATCTTTCCATAACCCAATTTCAATAGGCAATGCCTCAGTAGAGCTGATATCAGAATACCGGCCCCACATGCCCTTTGAACCGAGGAGTTCTCATATTTCTCCTATAGTTTAAACTCATAAATATTTATACAGAACCAGTTTGACAGGTAAATGTGATTTATGTTTATGCCACCCCTCCCATGAGAAACTTATGTATTTACAGTTTGCTCTTGACTCTCTCTATCCTTCCGGGAATACGCTGGAGAAGAAACAAGGCAGCCACTTTGACTGGAGCAGCAGATGGTTCACTTTTCCAGAGCCATTAGCTGCGGCCAGAATCCCACCAGCTGCACGGGAGAGCTCATTTCCACAAAATGCACCGAGGAGAAAGAGGAGTCCTTTCCATTTGCCTCCTAATGTAGGAGAAGCCATATGGGAGTCAAGCCCTCTAGGATTTTTAGTACATATCAGAAGCCATTATAGAGAAATGTGCCATAGCTCAGTAGTCAGAATACCACAAGTAACTCTGAAACCAAATTAAAACAGAGAAAACCAAGGCAGAGAAGCACACAAGCTATCACTGATGCAACAGGACTGTACAGAAGTTTTATAAACCAAGCAGAGGAAAACTGTATCAAATATTAGTCACAATAAAAAACTCTCTATTGCTAAACGTGACCAAGATTGCAAAGTTACAGGAGAAATTTAAATTGAAATTATAATTTTTAAAGGAAGTGCACGAAGAGAACACTGTGCTTTGAAAGGGGGCCAATTAAAACTGAAAAATATTTATTTATTTATTTAGTGATAGAGTACTCCATTCCTAGTGCCCAGATGCCACAATCCTGAGAACATTAGCACACAGAAACACCCAGGTCATGGCATTGCAATGCACTCCATGTGCAGAGACCACTCTCACAGCCCAGATACTCTCAGGAGCAAAGTCATTGCATACATGGACATGGGATTTCAGGATGGATACCCTGGCAAGAATCACATTATTACAGTGATTTATCACAATACTCCTCAGACCAGCCCAACCTGCCCACCCATCTCCCCCAGGATGGCAGGCAAAGAGCTGGCAGGCTGCCAGCCCGGCTCGGCAGAAGGTGATATTCCCAGCAAACTGTCACACATGCTCAAATATTTCATTTCTGAGGCTGGCTGAAGGCTGCAGTTTCCATCCTGTGGTGCAAAATAGGATTTCCACCACATGACTTCGTGCAGCAGCTCTCTGCTCTGAATACTCATAGTGCTGTTTGATCATTTTGAAATACCTAATACTCGTTTATGTGATTAAATCAATAAAAAGTCATCTCTTTTCCATTAAGATGCTCAGCGGATTTACAGATCAATTCCTTTCTTTTTGTACTTCGACTACTAACAATAAATGAAATTGTAAATTTTGAGTAGGAGTTTTCTGATAAAATATCACACCTGAAACCTTGTTAGTATCACTCAAATTGTTTCTGACCTTGATGTGTAATTTTTAATTCAAAATGGCACACTAACAAGATATTGAAAAACAAGGATGGTTTAATTTTTTATTTATTATGAGAGACACTGTGGGTGTCTTTGGAAAATTATTATTGCTGAATTTTCATAAAATACTACCTTTAGGCACACTGGACACCATCCAGAATGGAGGAGCTTTAGGAAACCAAAGTTGTGCAAGCAGCAGTAATAAAAGGATCCAGAATCTGCAGGTCTAACACAGGTTATCTTCTTATGCCCAGGTGTCTTCCCTCACCTGCCCTAAAGCAGCTCCCTCGCTCCTGGCTCTGCCCAGCTCCCCTGGCTCTCACGGCGAGCCAGGTCTCGTCACACCAGGCTGCTCCCATCTCACAGGCTGCTGGCCAAGAGCACCTGAAAGCCAAGTCCAACCTACCTTGGCCTGTGGAAATGGAGGCACAGGATTATAATTTGCCTCCCTTTCCTCTCCCCAGCCAAATTCAAGAAATCTGTAAGAAAATACGAAGCTTTATCTTCGTCACTTCTATCACTCTATGAAACCACTGCTAAACTGCTCAATGGTTGTGAAAGTTACTGCTTGGAGCAGAGATATCAACACACAACCTTGAATCTCAAGGAGCTCTTTTACTTTAAAACACAGGCTAAAAACAACAATTTGAAAAGAACAACATTGTTAGTGCAATTCCTGGCAACTAAGATTCCTATTTATTTACAAAAATCTTTCTTCATTGCCATTGAGATTTCTAAAAGTCAGTGGCAGCACAAAACACAACTTTGATAAAATTTAAATCACAAATGTGGAATAATAACAAAAAATAAGAGTCCCCTGAAATATTAGTTGGTAGAAGCTACAATCCTCTAAAAATATTAATATAATTTCTGATAGCTGATGAACAAAAGTCACCCTAAACCTAAGCCAAAGCTTATATTATGAGTCTTACACAGATTATTAACTGTATCAACAAACCAGCTTCTGAGAAATTCTGGTACCAGCTGCAACTGTTTACTCATAAATCTGAATATACTGCTTTATTCAGGATTAGCTACCTACCAATCTTACCAGTAAGTTTTCAGGCTACAAATGTTAAGCTCCACAGACCACCTGATGAGTGATAATTAGTTGATATTTCCCAGTCTTGAAGGGACAGCCCTGTACAGCATCAGATCCGATACCATTCATTAGTTCACACACTTCAATGGGATTTTATCAAAATCCAGAGAGCAGGGTAAATACAAACACTCCATCCTATTAACTGCTACATTAACATATTCACATCTCTAATAAAAAAAAATATGCTTAATGTATTAAGCATTATTTAAAATTTAAGGTTATGCATTATCTCTCTGAAGACCATAAGTGCTGTAAGTCAAAATATTTGCAAGTCTTTCATGGTGCTGCCTATTTCAACATAATACTGTTTTGCTACTTCAAATAATAAAGCAGCTTCCTCCCAGTAAGCATCTATCCATCATTTGTAGAAACAAACCCCTTATCATATTCACATAGTATGAGAAGGAACAATGCCTTTAAATAAATACCTTTAAAAAGAACGAACAGTGGATCTGCACAGTATGATTTTTACAATGAATACAATTACAAATCATTCAGAAATTAAGAAATCATATCTAACGTACTAGGAATATGATTCAATCTGTTAAAACAGAAAAAAAAAAAGCAAGATTAAACAGTATTAAAACAAGTAGCTTAGAAAAACATCGTAAGAATTACTCGCAAAATCCTTAGATTACCTTTTGGATCGTCTCAACATGCTGGTAGCAGGCAGAGAGAAATTGGACAGCACTGTCCAAAAGGAGTCAGACATGATCTTTAAAAGCTTTCATTGCTGGGAAAATACAGCACAATCAAGCCACTAGCAATAAATAAGGAACTAAATAATACCAGTGACAGAGCCAATGCAAATTCCCTGTAGACCTTGCAAGCTGTTCCATTAATGTGAGACAGGCAGGCAAGCGTACATATTGCTGCTGTTTCCACTGCCTCTGTTTTCTCCCTGCTCCATCCCTGCCTCCCTCCCTCCACCTTAGGAGGCAGTGCAAAACTGAGATATTTATTCTCTTCCTAATATACACACTTTAAACCTGGAGTTTGCTGAATACACAGCATACATGCTTTCTATACATCTCTCTGTGATCATCTAATTACAAACAAAATATTTTCAGTATTTTCAAAACCATAACTGGGCACTGTTTGCAATCCTGAATAACACAGCGGGGTTTGAGCTGTGTCTGCACAGAAAGCACTACTGGCTCCCTAGTTTGTGTTTTTATTCTGACATGGTGGCTCTTCTTTTCCTAACTACACGAGGCATATCAGGGGCATTTTGGTTTTTTTTCTTAATTAATCTTCCACCTTTAAACAAATCTCATCTTTCATCTTCAGTAACCCAAGTGGATCTTTAATTAAAAAAAAAACTTCTAATGCCTCCTAAGATCAGTTTAAAAACAGAAATCCATTCTCCCCCTGAAGTCAGCCACATCAGATCCACGTCAGTCACAGTAAACACAAACTCCTACGTAGCACCTGGTAACTCAAAACAGCTCAACCAGCTGAATTTTGACAACAAAACACAAGCAGGACTCGTGTGATGCACATCAGAGGTTTCCCACACACCCCCTTTGCACATCAGCCCCAAGTTCACTATTCCCCTTCATGCCTATAGAACCCCCTTGCCATGTTTTTGCTTTTTCTGGGGTCTAAACAAAACCTCACTGGAGCAGCTTTTTTTTTGCTTTTTTTTTTTTAATTTCAGTATGTCATCTATTTTCTTTTTATTGCGGCTTCTTTAAGCACTTCTGCCAGTAGGAAAGCTAATGATGTTCTCATATTTCAGCCTTCTTGAGTGGCTTTTTATCACAGACATGAGAAAGATGACAATCAACAGCTGGCACAGCCTTCCAAGCACAATACAGCCCTAAAAAAATACACAAATCCACATGTCTGGGAGAAAGAAATCCCACCAGACTCGCTTTAGCTTTCCACAGAATCTCATGGAAGAATTAGATGGCCTTCATAATTTTCCATTAAATAATTACGTATTTTTAATACATACATTTATCAACAATCACAGTATCTGACTGAGCAAAGTATTCCCTTCCATCTGGAATTCATAACAGGCAAATGGGATTTTTAGACTCTGCACAACACGACTATCTTTTCTAGTGCTTTTAAACATTTTTACAAAAATAATCTACATGACAGAGTGGTTTGATTTCACAAAGTTAATTTAGAGTACAACCGAACCAAACTCTGCCACTGTCTACTACTGATGAGAAAAATAAACACATTCATTTTTGTGTCCATGTAACATCATATACCAATCAAGTAGAAACTGAACACTAGCCTTTTGGAATTATATTCAGGATATTATGTGACCTTCCAATTCCAATAAACCCCGGTCTTGAAAAGGTATGAAAATTTTACTCTGTCAGCTAAAACATGAATTGAAATTCATGAGCAATAATGGTGGAATAAAAGTGTTCAGTTAACTAACAAAATAAACCTATCACAGGAGAAATAAATTCCTTACTGCTTATAGTTAGCAAATAAGATCACAATCAGCTAACACCCCTAAATCTGTATTAGTCATGCTTTTTACAAAAATGATTGAAAACTCAGTAGTTGAAGACATTTCATTATCACTGTACTCAGCAGCAGCACTTTAACATCTCTTGCAGGAAGGACACAAAAAGGAGAAGCCATTTTAGGAGAACATTTCTCCATGGGCATCAGTGACTGACAGCCCTACAGCAATGTTAATCCAGCTAAACCCTGTCCATCCTCTGCTGTTCCTGGGGAACACAGGGCACCCCAAGCAGGGAAGGGGAGGGGGTGTTTGCTATCATCAGAAACCCATCCATTCACCCATCTTGCCATTTAACACAATTCTGCAGAGCTTTTACCCAAGAACTGCAAAAAGCACTTTGAGAATTACATAACATTGGTTCAAACGCAGCAGAAGTTTCTTTTAACACTTTATATTCCTACTTTTCAAAATGCCTGTTCCACATGGAAGTCACAGACTCTAATCCTGCAAATCAGCGCCTGCAAAGCAATCATTTTGGGACCCAGAGATTCCCAAGAAATTCAGAGTACCCAAAAAAAATAGGAAGACACCACACTTAGAGATGCAGTGTTTTTGCTAGAAAAACAGAAGAACACAAACCATCAAAAAGCTTTTAAAATATGTCATATCTTAAAATATGACAGTGTCACCATTTGCAGAATTGTCTTTAGTAGCAACAAATATAGGAAGCATAAGGATTTTCTCACACCTACAATGACAAATGAAATCCTTTGAAGGAACTGCCTTACTGTCTCTGCACAATCAGCAAAACATTTTGGAAAATTTGGACCAGAAATTTCTCACTAATTCAAAATTATACCATATCTGTATATGAGAGAACATGTCAACAACAGACTCACACAAATAGGTTGTGAGTTTTCTATTCTATTTAACTCACAATAACATTAACTTCTCTTTATGAATTCCAGGCCCTGAATTATTCCAAACCTGAAGAAACCTCTTCCGTTACAACATTCTCTCACTCTCCTTTCAGGATATTTAGCCTCCATCAATCTTCCTAATGCACCTTCCCTTCTTTATGCCCAACTTGTCCTCTGAAAAGACCACCTGCAGAACATTTCGGCAGCTCCTGTGATGATGGAGTATTTCTCTGTCAACCAAACGTACAGTTTCCAGAGCCCTCCTAATGACACTGCATCCACTGGACAGTTATAAATAGTCAGTGTCAACGACTTTCCCTATTTTTCATCGTTACCATTACCAACACAGGACATTAATTAAGTCTGACATTAAATGAGAATGCAATTAGGCAAACAGTCCACATGAAACCCATTGCTTTCTGGACTTTTTTATAGCAGCTACATTTATCATTAAATAAATTTCCTTGGTATAAGATCATCTTCTTTTAAATAAAATCTGTCATTTTAGAAGTAAGCCAAACTCCCTGAAAAGTCCGAAGCAGTACCAAGCAGATCAATGCGGTAATTTTGAAAAAGAATACCCCAAAGATCAAAACTCCTGTGACTGACTACATTTTAAGTTGACTATGCATCAAGAAAAGTTTCCACAAAATACTGATTATATTTTTAGACACTCCAACCAGGATGAACCATGTAAGAGTGCAGTAGTTTTCAAATGAAGATGAATTTCCCAGGTTACACTGTGGTAAAAGAAAACTTATAATGGAAACCAGTTGAAATGCCATTGGGAAAAATATACCTCTTGCTAATTACGCCATCACTTGCATGGTTACATTTATTAAGCTTCATATAAAAACATGATACTTGGAGACATAACTTTTTAAATAGTCATTAGACTGAAATCCATTAATTATTCACTAGAAATGCCCAGAAATTAAAACTATTTTGCTAGCAAAGCCAAATTCTTTGGAGAAGTCAAGACATAAGATACGTTCTATCTCTATAAAGAGCATATTGACTTATTTTAAACTTTAAATTGTATGCCCAACGAGCACAGAAAAATATTCCACTGTAAGTAAGCATAAGATAACACAGGTGAAGATACCCACTCTGTGTCACCATACCCTGAAAAAGCGTGTAAGGTGTAAAAACCCCAGCAGAAAATTTTGGTCTTGCAATAGAGGGTAAGCAGAAAGTTCTTCCTTTATGCTTTAAAAAACAAAAAGGACGGTTCCTTTAAAAAAAATTACATGGGAGATGTGTGTTGAGCTATTTGGGGCATCATTATTATTTGAACAGTGACCTAAGCAAGTGAAGAACAGACTGTCTGAGCCGCCTGCAATAGAGAGACTCCTAAGAACTGTCTGGCAGAAAACATTAGGTTGGATGTATCTTCACGGTTCACTTTTCTATCATTTGCTAAGTTATAAAACCATAGACTTCTTCCTTTTGGAGCAGAAATCACCAAGCCACCACCCAAGATCTAAAGAGCCATAGTCTTTTACTACAGTGGCTCCCATGGGTTTCAATTGTCACCTCTATATAAAAGGGCTCCCAAAGATGTATCTGTATGAGATTCAACAAAGGGCTGAGCCAAGGGTTTTGGGGTGAGGAACAACTAAAGTTCCCTCTGGTGTGCATTCCCTATGCAGGAACAGCCTAGTGACTGCACTAGTTAATGATTCAAAGGATCAGAAACATTCATTGAAGCAGCTATCAGGCAGTGCACCTGCATGGAAGCTGCCAACTCCTTATGTAACTTTAATTGGGCACAGTTACTGAACTAACAGGGGTTGCCATCCTAGAGGACAGCCTGAAATGCTATCTAATGCACAACAATATCACTGCACAGTTAAGCAGAAGCAACTGCTCTGATTTCAGTCTAGAACAACTCTCACAAAACTGTACTCACTCAGATATAGAGGATGCCAACTACAGCTCCATCATCACAATCTTTTAAGTGAAAACACTTACTACTAAATAAGTGATAAGTGAGCAGTGTTAAAATACCAAGTTAATTGTGCCCCAAATCCTATGAATATTTAATAAGAAATATTCTTTCTTTGTATTTTTATTTACAAAAATATCACTTGTTAGTATGTTAATGTTCCATGCAACACTATCATTCCCAAGTAACACCAGTAAGATGTTCAGCTACTCCAATATAACATGAGCTTAACATAATTTCAAACTCACAGACTTGACAACTGGGTTCAGATGCCATGGAAAGGTCAATTACCCTCTTTAAATAAGTTACTGTATCTAGCATTCTTTCCCTAGCCCAGCCTTCTTCATGTGTGATTCAAATGTCAGTTGTCCAATTTAATCAAATGCAACCTCCATATGTGATTCAAATGTCATAAAAATTGAGAAATGTTATTTGAAAAACAACAATACTGAAAATCAGATCTGAAAATGTCACTTCCTGTTTACACAGAAATCTTCTAACGCTTTATCCAAAATATAGTTACGGACATTCAGTAGCACTTGTAAAACACACAGCATCACACAGTGCTGCTGTAACCCCAACATCTTCCTCCAAAGGCTCTCCCTCCTCTTCGCCAGCCAAAATTTATCCAAAGGAAAAAACAGACTGAACCTCCTCTTGCCACCATAGCATTTCGTCATCTTTGTCATGTATTATTTATCGCAAAGCACTTAAAACTTCCTTTTTAACCTGCAATACAGTCTTAATGAATTCACTGTGCAACTGGATTTGCAAACAGGAAGATAACTTAATCTCTTCTCCTGCCACTCCAGCTTGCAGCAGCCTCTCCATGAAGTAGTACAGCACTTCAGCTCTTTGCAGAATTTTTCCAGCTCTGACTCCCTGTAATTGAGTAACACCACCAGGCTATTGCTAATTCCTGTAACACGGGGTTTGTACATACTCCAAAGAGCTGTAACACACAGTCCTTGACAGACAGGATGCATAACTATTCCAACAAATCTATGTCAGCAAAGTAGATTTGAAAAAGCGGGTGCTATTCCCCCCATTTTAAAGAGAAGCTACAGTGCAGAGCCTAAAGAAGAAATTAGTGTAAGAGCAGCAGCAAAGGCTGGCTGGCAGACTTTGTGTGTTCATAGGGAGTGAGGACTGAAGAAGAAAGGATGGTAAAACTAAAGCAAGACAACAGGTAAGCAATTAAGGTAAAAGGAACAAAGCAAACAACAAAGAGAGGGAACTGAGCTGCATTTCAGTGCATGAATTAGAGGGCTTTGAGTTACTCAGCTCTCAATTACCAGCTCACAAAAGCAAAAAGGGTTCCCCTCATCTATGCAGGACCACAAACCCCCAGCACACATCCCAGGGCAGCAGCCCACGCCAAGGATCACCGTGGTGCCCCCAGGCTCAGGGCACGCGGGGTGAGCAGCGAGCAGGGAGTGCTGTCACCTGTTTCACAGCGTATTACCCAGAAGACCAAATCAAGCCTGAACTCCAAAACAAGCCCTGGCATCTGATTTGTTTCTCAGTATAATTCAGGTTGTTTGCTCCAACCCAAATCTCCGGTGCAGAACGTTCCACTCTACAGCTTGTTTCCTCCTTCTCTGGTTAACACACTGAGGCTCAGCTGAAATGTTAAGGATATTGTAAAGCCCTTGCATTTACCATGGCTTTTCTGAGACAAAAAGCTTATTTTGTAGGATGTTGGCTAAGAAGAGTTATTCTGGGAGCAAGGGGAATTCTAATGTAATGAACAGATGAAGAGGATGAATTTTACATTTTCAAGCATAAATGCTTAATGAAGTTAGAGCATGGGATAAGAATAGACTTTACAAAATAAGCATGGTACAAAAGAGACATGAGGAATCAAAACCATGCTTGGGAAACATCAGGGGTGCTAGTAGGCACACACACACACAAAAAAAAGGAGAAAAAGTTTATCTAGTTTTAAAGGCAGAATTACATCCTTATTTGGACATGCATTTTTAGGATAAATTTGCCCCAATTTTAGCCATTCCTCTATGAATCTTCACAGCTTTTAATCTTAAAGTCAGGGAAAATGTGGTAAGATATCATCAACTGTCAGACAAACAAACTATTCCAGGTTGTGAGCCTCAGAAAAATATATAACATACAAACAGATCCAACATAAGAAAAAGCCTGGACCACAGATTTCTAAATAACTACACAGTTGTAAATAACTATACAGCTATATCAACTGTTCTACTGCAATTCTGAGAAACCCACAAAGGTGGTTCATTACAAAACCAAGGTTTCCTAAAATATACACATTATTTATGTCTTGAATGAAGACCTTATTTTATATATGACATTTAACATGTGTGTCTACCTATATATAAGTGGAGACATAAGTGTTGGAACACAGAAGCAGATTTAATTTATTAAGATAAATTGACTCAAACTGAATTCTCAGCTTTGAAATAAAGTACAGAATGGACAGATATGGAACTCATAATGATTTCTGCAGTCTCCAGAGAAACATTCATGTTGAAATACTAAAACCAAAATTTATTCATTTGCAACGCTGTATCTTACTAGACTTTACTGTAACATTAAAAATGGCACAAATAAATCTAAATAATACAGCTAGAAACAAAAATATGCTTGGTTTTAAAATAAATTACTTTCATAACCCACCTCACCAATGACCTTTTAAGCCATCTCAGATATAAAGAAAAAGTGTTAATAAATGGGAATATCCATCTTGTATTTACTTTCTTTTCTTTCAAATTTCTGTTAGGAGATGTAGCATTATACATATTTTATAGATTAGGGAAAGAAAAGAAAATTAAAATTTAAGCACAAATGTATACAATATTAAAAATTATTTCCTAACAAAAACATTTTCTTCGCTACCTATTAAAATGTAGCGAGTAAGAAAAGAAAATCCAATTTCCAGCTGGCCAAAGTGTTTAGTACACCACACAGGCTCCTAAACAAACACATCAGCGGGCAGAGCACAGATGCAAACCAACACCACCTGCGTGCCCGGAGAGCTCCCTCCCAGCAGAGCGTGCACAGCTCCAAAACCACGCAACGCTCCCCACGCTGGCGAGCACTTACAAGAGCACGACGTAAAACACCGAGTGCGGCGTCCTGCGGCCCAGCCTGCAGCTGCCCTTGCTGGGGATACGAAGGGGGAGCTTGCAGAAGCGACAGGTCCCAGTTCTGAGATCCATCCCGGCACCAGCGGAGGCCGTGCGCGCTCAGCCGTGGGGCGCAGGCCGGAACACGTCCCCACGGCCTCTCCTCCATGCCAAAGACAAACGCAGCTCTAATCAACTGCATTTTGCTCTAACTAATTGCAAGTTCCCTGCGAGGGCAATGAAGACACTCCTGACTTTAAAGGAACACTTCTTGTCAATATTTGCATGTTGATTCACTTGGAAAATTGGGCGTGTAATGATTCTGGGATCTTCCAGTCTCTCCAAAGAAGAATGGGCAAACAGTTGCATTAAAATGAAGTGTGGAAGAAAGCTAGTAGGGACTTTTTGTCTTTCCGTGGAAAATTTTGCCCTAAAAATTTGCTGAGAATTATAACTTGACCTGTTCTGCTATTTTAAATTTCTCATCTGCTCACAAATACAAATGAGACTCTCGAGAACAAAACAAAAATTTAATGAAGAATACAAAAAATAATATTCATCTTCTCAGGCAAGCTATAACCCAAACATGCATTATCACTTATATTTGTACAGCACGTCTTTGATGAGAATCAAAAGAATTACTTCCAAAACCAGCTTTTTTAGTGTTTATATAATAAATGCCCATCTCAGCTCAGAGATGTGACAATGCAATTCTAAGTGCACAGCAAGTCTTTCCCAGATGGCTGGATCAATAACATCCCTGCTCTAAAGACCTAAAGGTCTGAAGAAAGGAAAGGACAGGGAGAACAGGAAGGAAACAAAAGCACACAGAGCTCTTTCACCACGGCAAAGATTATGGTTTGAAGATTTTATTTTAGAACATTAATAATTCATAATGACAGTGTAATGTAAACTAGGTTAGAAGATTATGCTCTCAAGTACCACACAAGGGATTGAATGACAGAATAATAACAACTAGCCAAAGTAGCAAAATTTCAGGAGATAAATGACGGGAAGAGAGAACTTAGAGCACTAAAAGAAGCATATTTGAGATGAATGAACAGAAACAGGACTAGAGAAATACTTGGAAAAAGGGGAGCACAGATGCAGCCTGTAGAAAAGAGAGCACGAGTGGGTCCATTTACAGCAGAAGAAGCTCTGCAGGCTCTCTGGCATGGTAGTTACAAATATTCAAACAAGAGCATAAATTTGAGATAAAAGTTCAACATAGCTCAGGATAGCGAGACATAGCTGAAATGGGATGCCATTCCAAAAACTGATGAAAAATTACCCTGAGATCCTCTTTCCTTCTTTATATCCTAAACCTTCCTTAAGCTTTCAGGTTAATATTGATCCACTAAACGGTTTATCTAACAAAATTAAATCTGTAACACATATCTTCAAAAAGCAATTTTTTAAGGAAACACATTGGAAAGGAACCTGCTGCTCATGGGCAGGAACAGTCCTGGGCTGACACACACAGCTGTGTAAAACAACCTCTGTATCCCCCCAGCTCCAGGCCATGAAGGTGACACCAGCTACTCATTGTTAGGATATCTCTACTATTAGTGCTTCAGCATAGGACATTACAGGCCTCTTTGCACACTCACTGATTTTCCAAATTAAAACTAAAAATAGCCCCTGGTTGCCTCATAGTCCAATTAAAAACAAATCTTGGAAAGTGCATGGCACTCTCTATCAACAATAATAAACACATGACTGTCTGGTTAAGATTTTTATTTCCTTCTCAGAACTATTCCCTTGCCAGGAATCTTTCACTGCTTTGGTTGTTTCTGTATCTGTATTCAAGATCAAAACGTCTTTGAAGGAGAGACTACTTGGAAGGTGCACACCACTGTTGTTTGAGGAACCCTCTGTTATTTGAGGATAAGCACAGAAAAAGAAAGGCTTCAATATTCACTGCAGTCTCTTAAGAACCTTATGAGCTCTTCATTCCTCCCTAGAAGCTGCTGATATATCCCAAGGATCCCAAACTCTGAATAGTGCAGGGGTAGTAAATGAGTCAGCTCATACACAGGTGCACCAGTAGATCACAGCCTTCAAACACAATTGTATAGAAAAACCAGTTATGAACCATAACCTTATATGGTTTATAGGCAAAATGGCCAGCAAACAGTAAAGCTCTCCAACTTCTAAAGTCACAAGCACAAGCTCCCCTCTGGGAGCCTCCAATTTCCCACGTCAAACCACCAGGTTATGATTTAGAATTGGTCCCATGGAGGGCAGCCAAATGGTGAGCCTGGAAGGAGACAAGAATTCACACCTCAGGCTCCAAACCCCAGGGTTTAACTCTTCTGCTACTGCAGCTCGAGGCAGGATGCAGGGATTTTTCCTTCCTTCATGTGAAGGCATTGACATAATGCCTTCACATGAAAAAATTATATAATGCAGGCCACCATGCCTTAATAATGCCAACCATATTAAACAAACAGTTTCCCGTCAGCCCAAGACACACAAGAAGTTATCTGAGCCTGTCACGTTTTAAGTATCACCAGTGTATCCCTCCCATGTAGTTTCTTGGATGGGAAAAAGTATTCCCAAGAATAATAAACAGTACAAAGGAAAAGGAATAAGGAGAAAAAATTCCATTAAAAAATAAATTAATTCTGGGAAAGTCATTCATTCGATGTGAGATGTAGATTAGAATTCAGTTGCCAAAAGCTTACCTACTCAAAATTCATCATTTCACATTATGCATAATGATATATCCACAAAGTTGTTCTGTTTCTCATTATTCTTGAATTGCTGATCTACACTGGTTCCAAAAGTGACATTATGCCATCTTGCAGTCAACTCTGACCAATTATTTAGCACATTTAAGAAAGCAGAACCTGTACCAAATCAAGCATTAAACCAGGAGGATAACTGCAAAACCAGAACAATTTCCAAATGTCATTCAAACTGAATATAGGCCTCTTCATTAATCCTCCAGCATTTGTCAAATAGGAAATTCTAATTAAAAAAAAAAAAAAAAACCTGTATGATATCAAGTGACTTTACACTAAGCAAAATTTAGGCAAAGATAGGAAACCATCAACAACTTTTGATAAGCCTTGAGGTATTTCAAAATAAGAACAAAGAAACTTATCAAGTCTGAATTCTGAAATGTTTTTGATCTTCCTTAAAAATAAGGAACTTCTGTTTACAGCTACGGGCCTGATGTTGTAAAATATATGCAGTCTTCAAAACCCAAACCTCAGGTGATCTAGGGATGTGTGTGCCAAGAATACACCCCTACCTCCCGAGAATACAATCCCTTCCCTTGTGCTGTGGAAGGGATTTCTGCACCTGACTGAAGCAGCAGGACTGGAGTTACAGGACTCTCTCTCATCGAGGCACACCAGCAGTCCTCACACACAAGATAAAGAGCCATGGTCTAACAGGAGACCCATTCCAAGAAGGCAGATGCCCCCACCCCTACCCCTTGGTGAGGGTTTGCTGACCAGCACCCTGCAAATCTGGAAAGCCCACTGGATTCATTGCAACGGAGCAGACCTGCCCAGGACACCGCCC